>NW_027328740.1:71393616-71708005 GCF_048564905.1 Vicugna pacos | reverse complement strand
CATATCCTCAAGGTGGATATTTCCTGTTATCTTTCAACCAGGCCCCACTCAATATGTCTCCACTGGGTGGGTAATTCACCTCAGTTTCTTTCAACTGTAGGGCCACGTACCTGGATACACCGCCAGATAAAACTTAGGATCATCAACCAATATGTGAGGTCCGAGAACCTAGAGAGACTCACCCAAATTCATCTGGACTCCCCGAGGAGGTGGATGGGCACAAAGGGCCACTGCTGGTACCAAGGCTCCGGTTACTTGGAGAGTTCAGGTGGAGAGAAATCTGCTGTGGTGCTTCATGTTGTCCAAAACTGTTGACTGAAATACATGTGCAGCCTAAAAGTTAAGAGTTATGTTTCATTTGGCGGGAGGACTCGAGCCAGGATGACAGCCTGTCAGAACTCTCTGAGGGACTGCTCCCAAGAGGTTGAGGCAGAGCTAGGATATATAGGAGCTTTACAACAAAGACCAGGTTGTTGGAACAATAAAAGATTGCTTGTTATCTAAAGAAAGCCAGGTATCTCAAGTTCAAGAATTTAGTACTTTTGTATGTGTGAGAGGAAGCAAATATTTGGACTCACTGAATTCATTTTTTAGACAAGCACCTAGCTATCTCGGGCCAGTAGCCTGTCCTTTCTTATTCTGAGTCTGCTCAGATGACACCATTGTGAGTTGCTGTAGCAGCTGAGCTGCAGGCCTGTCCTAGCTGGGGGGTGGCGGCAGCCTTTAATGACTTGGTTTCAGTATTCTTTGTTTACTGTCATGGTTGCAGTATTCTCATTCACATTGTAGTATTTTCGTTCACAGACTGATTATGGATAATCTGCAACCTTGGAAAGCAACCGAGATGGAATTACTGCAGGTACCTTCTGCTTTAATAAGCCGTGTGCAAACATAAACAGGGAGGAAGCATACACTTGGATTTGGAGGTGTAGGAAAGGGATCCTGCACATTGCAGGAGAACGCAATGCAGAATTCCTTAAGTCCACCTTTCTTTACTGTAGTGGTTTCTGAGAACAGTTTATGGTAATTAACCAACATTGACAAACTGCACAAATTGCATTTAAGAGCTGGCCGGCTGAAACTTGTGTATTGGAGAGGTGGAATTCAAAGGCAAGTGGTCAGGTGGATTGGAGAGAGATGGAGCCAAGGCCTGGGCCCAGATTCCGGTTTAAATTGCCATTTCTTCACCATAGGGCCTTGGAATAGAATTCAAAATCTCTTAACCTGTTGGTGAATCTGTGAAATGAGCATAATATTCGTTTCACCCTGGGATTGTTGTAAGATCTAAAGAGTATTATAGCACACATGAAGCACTTAACCCACTGGCACTTAGCAGTGTTCACTGTGTGGGGCCGCCCCGCTTAGCATGTGTCAGAGCCGTAAAGGCAGCATTTGTCTGTTGAGGATGCACTTGCAGCCCCTTGGCTAGGTTATGAATTTGGTGATTTCCTATAATCCTTGTAATTCTATGTGCCATGGACAGTTATTTTCATGGACAGATGAGGAATCTCATGGTAAAAAGACTGTGTAATTTGCCCAAAATCAGACCATAATTTTGGGTGCAGAGGCCTCGGTTCAGCATGGGCCCCTGGGCCTTCTGCCCTCTCTGTTCAGCACCAGAGCCAGATATGGAGTCGGCTGTTTCCCTGCCCAGAATATCCGGCAGGCCGCAAGACACATCTGGCCCTGTGCTGCTTGAGCAAAAACTCCGAAGGAGAGACAGTTACAAAAGGGATAAACATAAAAACAGACGACAGCAAATTGTGATCAGCTCTGAGAAGGAAAGGAACATGTCTCGCCGTGCAGAGCTGGGAGCTTTCCCGTCTGGGCTGCTCTGGGGGTGTTCATCTCAGCTAAACAAGTTCTGCTGCTGCATCAAGGCAGGAAGGCAGGGCGCGTGTGGCCAGGTAGACAGGGCCTCGTTGATCTTACTCATTCCCCATTAAGCGACAGTTGTCTCGGGCACTTAACTAATAAACAGATGTTGGCCATAATCATCACGCACTTTGCTTGGTAGTTTTATTGGCCCCAGCATTGAGATGAGGTCATTGAAGCTGGGGAGTTTGCTGCATGCCCGTGATTACCTTGCAAATACCCCAACTGTTCTTTCAATCTAGACTGGTGTGGCTGTCATGTCCCAGCCCTGTGAATGGCATCGTGTAGCTTCTCCCAAGTGGCCCAAATGACTGACATTGATATGCTTAATTCGTTGGAAATAGTATGTGACAATAATAGAAAAAGGTAGTAAGAAATTGTTTGGAAAACTGGAAAAAACCTTTTCTTCCCCAGCTGGGGGAGCGTAACCTGTATCACTCACCCTACTCACTGCCTGTCACCTCCTCCCCGCCGACTCCGTGTTCATAAGCCACACTGAGTCTTGGGAGAACATTTTGCCTCATGACACTTTTGACTAGGACCTGCAACTTCTTTGTCCCTGGTTAACTCTCTCTTCAAAGCCATTCAACTTTTTGCAGGCTCCTCCACTCAGATGTAAGAATAGCCTCTTTAAACTTCTTGATGCAGCTCCTTAATGAAGATCTTGTGATGGAAACCTAGCCAAAACTGGGATGTATGCATATAGTGACTGCAAACTCAGCACTTTGTTAGTTCAGAATCAGAGGGGTGAGTGACTCAGGAAATGCTTTTTTAAGGTAACAAGGGGAAAGTGAAAGGACGCTTGCTGTGTGAGAAAGAAACATCTCAATCACAGCCAGTAAGGCACCTGTGTTCAGGATGGGGTGTGGCGAGTGCAGAGTTCTCACAATGAAAATAGTGGTGTGATGGGAGCGAGGACAGTTGGGTACTTTATTGGGGAGGAAAAAAAGTGGGCTGAACATTTCCTTGTTGAACAAGAGGATTGTGACATGATGTGCTTGTATTTTGGAGAGAAGGGTTTTGTGGGGAGAAGCCTAGGAGTACGCTGTATGTCTGGGGAGTCAGCACAACAGAGAAACACAGAGAACCGGGCAGACCCCAAGACCCATGCTGGGGGAGAGACTGCCCACCAATTGGAGCCCTGGAGGCTGCTTCTGTCCCTTAGCTGTGGCCTCAGACCTCCCTTCACAGCCCAGTCCTGTTGATACAAGAATAAAAAACGTTGGGCATGAGAAGGGCTGTGTCCCAGGCTTTCATTGAGCCCCTGGGATGTGCCCCACCAGATTTTGTTCCTTAACTTCATGCAGTAAAGAATTCAAGAGCAAGCCAGTGTTGAGTAAAGGTAGATTTATTCAGAGAGATACATTGATAGGCAAGAGAAACTTCACGAGGTGTGGGGGTTTGATGCTCATATTAGAAGTAGGTACACACTCCACACATTGTGGGCCTTCCCCAAAGAGGGAGAGAGAGTGGTGACCGCGAGGTGGCGCTGTGTTGCTTGTTTTCTTGGGCTTGGTGGTTTCATATGCTAATAAGTAGAAGGACCAGCCTTAGGGCAAGGGGCTAGGATTCCCAGGGAGTTGGCCATTTCCCACCCTTTGACCTTTTGTGGCTAGCATTGGGACTGCCATGTTGCCTGGGGCATGTTATTCACCAAGTTACTATTACAATGGATGTTTACTGAAGCTCAAGATCTGCTAGAAGTTAAATCTCTTCATCCTGAGCCTCAAGGCCTATTGGGGTTTGAATCCTTTAACATTTTGATGTTAATTGCTGTGGCCTTCCTTGAATGGCTGTGCTCTTCCCCCTTCCATCCTGTCTCACTGTGATGACACAGAGACAGCAAAGGTCGGGCCCTACCTGTGCTCCTGCATTTAAAGGTGGGAGGTGTGAGGTGGGCTTATGATGACCCTGAATGGTAAGAAAAATGTTTCAGATTTTCCTACGTGAGACATGGGGACCTGACAGCAACCTCCGCAGATTTATCTCACGGGCATTATCGCTTGTGTTGTTATAGAAACAACAGGCAAGCCAAGAAACAAGTATAACTCACAAGGTTGTAGTACTGAGATTTATTTCGCTGGCACGCTCAGAGGGGCTTCATTTCCAAAGCTCTGAGCACCTCCAAGACGTGCACATGAGGTTTTATAGGGTTAATTACAAGTATGGGGCTATTAGCCAATAAGGCTCAAACAACAAAAAGCAAGGAATCAGTACACTGAAGCTTATCAATTTGGAACAGATCACGTTACTGACAATTGTTGTCCTTGGATTTACGTGTTAGCTTATTAGCCCATTAAACTGACACTAAACTTCAGGTTTACCAGGTAGCTCAGCAAAACTTAGATCAGTAAACCGACACTTATCACACTTAGATTTGTGACTTGGCTTGTTAGCCCAGCTGGGGTTTTCCTTCACAGTGTCACTTATATTTTTTATTTTTCTTTTTATCTTTTTTTAAGTATTTAACCCAAATTTAATATCAGGGTTCTTTGGGAAAGAAATTTCTCTTTATCTTTTCTTTGGGGTTCTTTTGGGGGGGAGGTAATTAGATGTATTTATCTGTTAGTGGAGGCCCTGGGGCTTGAACCCAGGACCCCGTGCACGCTAAGCACATGCTCTACCACCCGCCCCTTCATCATTTTCTTTTTGCTTTAGCTGCCAAGAATCTTACAGCTGAATTTGTAGTCGGCCTTTAACACTTGCCCTGACTTCATGGAATCCATTTTTATGAGTTTATCTCCCCCTGGTTTCATTTAAGTATTGAATCTCCATTTTCTCTTCACTCTCCGTTTTGCATTTTTGTTGTTATGGTTGTTAAGCTGTGTTTAACAGAATTGTTTAAATTCTCTTTTAGCAAGAGGCTGAATGTAAATAAATATGTAAGCAAACAGCACAATTAAATGCTTTTATACATTCTGAGCTGTTTAGTAGTAACTTAAAAACCGAATTGAATATTAAAGTGATAGCATTTTAAAAATATTTTTTAATTTTTCATAAAAATATAGCTGATTTAAAATATGATATTAGTTTCAGGTGTACAATAGATGCTCCATTTATAGTTACTGTAAAACATTGTCTGTATTCCCTGTGTTGTAAGATACATCCCTCTAGCGTGTTTACATTACATGTTGCAGTTTGTATAAGAAAGTTGGGTAACGCAGAGTCTGGAACGTGGCTGTGTATGACTCAGGTTCACGCTCACCCTGCCTGTCAGAGCTCAGGCCTTCACTCCTTTCTGCAGGGGAGCGAGTGGAGGCAGCTCTCATCAGCGCTGTCACCACCCTCTGAGTGGCAGTGACAGCAGTGACTGTGTGTGGACGTGCAAATTGTTTTTCCAAGAGCTTTATATGCGTTTCTGCATTTAATAATTAAAGCCCTCCTGTGAGGAAGCGTTTTAAGTTTTTAATGCATAATACATTTTATTTTGATATTGATAGATTTCACACCTCTGGAAAATTTACAGTAGTACAATAAACTCTTAGATACAGTTCACCTTATAGGGCACTATTTGGCTTTCTGTGTCTGGCTTATTTTAGCATAAAATTTCAAGGTTCTTCCATATTGTAGCCTGAATCAGTACTTTATTCTTTTTGTTTGATAATATCCTTTTCCATTTTTTTTGGTTTTAGTTTATTTAAAAATATTTTCATTGAAGTCTAGTCAGTTTATAATGTTGTGTCAGTTTCTTGTCTACAGCACAAGACTTCAGTTAAAAAGGAACATACCTGCATTCATTTTCATACTGTTTTTAAACATAAGTTACTATAAGATATTAAATATATTCTCCTGTGCTATACAGTATAAACTTGCTGTTTATTCTTTACATACTCAGTAACTGCAAATCTTGAACTCCCAATTTATTCCTTCCCCCACCCTCCCCCCTCTGGTAACCACAGTTTCTTTTCTGTGACTCTGTGTCTGTTTCTGTTCTGTAGATAAGTTTATTTTTTTGTTCCTTTCTTTTTTTTTTTTTAGATTCCACATGTCAGCAATCTCATGTGGTATTTTCCTTTCTCTTTCTGGCTTACTTCACTTAGAATGACATTCTCCAGCTCCATTGATGTTGCTGCAAATGGCATTATTTTATTATTATTTTATGGCTGAATAGTAGTCTATTGGACAAATATGCTACAACCTCTTTATCCAGTCATCTCTCAGTGGACATTTCGGTTGTTTCCATGTCTTGCTATTGTAAATAGTGCTGCTGTGAACATTGGGGTGTAGGTGTCTTTTTTAATTAGGGTTCCTTCTGGATATATGCCCAGGAGTGGGATTGCTGGGTCATCTGGGAGGTCAAGGTTTTGTCTTTTGATGAACCTCTATACATTTTTCCACAATGGCTCCACCAAACTGCATTCCCACCACAGTGTAGGAGGGTTCCCAATTGTCCGCAGCCTCTCCAGTATTTATTGTCTGTGAACTTCTCAATGATGGCTATTCTGAC
Organism: Vicugna pacos; assembly: GCF_048564905.1. Taxonomy (NCBI): domain Eukaryota; kingdom Metazoa; phylum Chordata; class Mammalia; order Artiodactyla; family Camelidae; genus Vicugna; species Vicugna pacos. The sequence continues at coordinate 71,701,683 of NW_027328740.1, read as the reverse complement.
TGGTGAGAGGTGATATTTGATTGCAGTTTTGATTTGCATTTCTCTGATAATGATATTGAACATTTTTTCATGTGCCTACTGGCCATTTGTGCGTCTTCATTGGAGAAATGTTTCTTTAGGACTTCTGCCATTTTTTGAATTGAATTGTTTGTTTTTCTTTCTATTAAGTGTAAAAGCTGTTTACATATTCTGGGAATTAAGCCCCTAGCAGTTTCATTTATTGCAAATATTTTCTCCCATTCCATAGGTTGGTTGTCTTTTTGTTTTGCTTACTGTTTCCTTAGCTGTGCAAAAGTTTGTAAGTTTAATTAGATCCCTCTTGTATATTTTTGGTTGTTTTTCTATTGCTTGAGTAGACTGCTCTAGGAAAACATTGCTGAGATGTATGTCACATGTTTTGCCTATGGTTGCTTCTAAGAGGTTTATAGTGTCTTGTCTATATGTTTAATTCTTTAACACATTTTGAATTCATTTTTGTGTATGCTGTGAGGGAGTAGTCTAACTTCATTGATTTACATGCAGCTGTGCAGTTTTCCCTGCACCATTTGCTGAAGAGGCTGTCTTTACTCCATTGTATGTTCTCACCTCCTTTGTCAAAGTTTCAATGACCAAAAGTTTGTGGGCCTATTCTTGGTAAATGTGTTTATCCGTTCATTGATGGATGGATATTGTTAGTAACTTTTGGCTACTCTGAATGATACTGCTATGAATATTGATGTGAAATTTTTATGAGAATATGTTTTCATTCTGTTGGCTGTACAGTTGGCCCTCCATATCTGTAGTTTCCACTACATGGATCCAGATGGCTGATTGTAAAGGGACTCGAACATCCTTGGATTATGGTATCCAGGGTGTGGGGTTCCTGAAACCAACCCCCCAAGGGTATTGAGGGATGACTCTACATATAGGAGTGGAATTGCTGAGCCATATAACTCTAAGCTTTTGAGGAAATACCAGGCTTCTCCAAAGAAGTTGCACAATTGTCCCTTTCCCCTGGCCACATATGAGGTTTCTCTGCCTCCTGAACGACATTTGTTATTGTCCGTGATTTGGTAATAACCATCCTAGTGGGTGCAAAATGAGATCTCATTTTGATTTTGGTTTGTCTAGTGATGTTGAGCATCTTTTCATATGCTTATTGGCCATTTGTATATGTATCTAAATTCGTGGTAAATTTAAAAATTGGGTCTGTTTTATTGTATTGTTCAGTTGTAAGAATTCGTTATATATCCTGGATGCTACTCTCTTATTAGATACATGTTTTGCAAAATTGTTCTTCTATTCTGCACATTGTCTTTCACTATATTTTTTTAAACATTAAAACAATTTCTTTACAGGGGAGGTAGTTAGATGTACTGATTTATTTTATTTTTCTTGCTAAGCAAGCACTCTCTGACTTGAGATACCCATTTCCCCTGTCATTTCACTTTCTTGATGATGTCCTTTGTAAGAAAAGGGTTTTAATTTTGATGAAGTCCAGTTTATCTGCTTCTTTCTTCTATCACTTGTGCTCTTTGTATTGTATCCAGGAAACCAAAGCCTATCCTAGGACCACAAAGATTTATACTGTGTCTTCTTTTAGAAAGTTTATAGGTTTAATTTTTACATTTCTGTCTGTGATCTACTTTGTTTTAATTTTTATTTGTTATATAAAATATGGGTGTTCAGATTCCAGATTGATTCTTTTGCCTGCAGACACCCAGCTGTCCCTGCACAATTTGTTGAATAGACTATTCTTTCAATGGGGTGTTTTTGGCCCCCTAGTGGAAAACTGTCTGTAAATGTAAGTTTTTCCCCGTGGGTTTTTATTGTGTCTCATAGATTTATTTATCCAAACTTATGCCAGCAACATACTGACTTATTACTATAGCATTTTAGTACCTTTTAAAGTGAGTCCTCCAACTTTACTCTTCTTTTGCAAGGTTGTTTTGGCTATCCTGGGCCCCTTGCACGTCCATATTAATTTTGGGATCAGTTTTTCAATTTTTGCAAAGAAGTCAGCTGGAATTTTGGTAGGGATTCCACTGTATATGTAGATCATTTTGAGGAGTCTTAATATTTTTAATAATACTGTCTATCATTCCATGGAAATGGGATGTCTTCCATATATGTAGATCTTTTAAAATTTATTTTGGTGATACTTCAAAAAGTTCAATGTACAAATCTTGTAAATTTTTGTTAAATGTATCTCTCATTTTATTTTTAATGCTGCTGTAATTGGAAATGCTGAGTTTCTTATGGGTGGGACTATATATCAATCTTCTTATTTCTAGAATTCCTTAACAGCAATTACCCTAGTTATATATTTGCTACTTAAATCTATCCACAACAATTCCCCACCCCGTGTTATAAGAAACCAAGACCCAAGTTAAGCTACCTGAACACCTATGTGGAAATGTGAAATGAGACCCTTGGGTGGGGCTTTGTGCAGATGATACTGGAGCTTATTCAGGATGGCTTCATCGTAATTTCTTTTAAACAACCCTTTCGGTGTATTTAGTCAGATACATTAAGAACATGCCCTTTTGATGTGCGGAGTAGCTAAGACTATGATTTTCAAATAATTTCTAATGAGAGTGTTGTTCTTGAAACCTAATTTGCATCAATCTTTGAAGATTTATGTTTCAGGGGCTTTGACTAAAGAACACCTGTCTTTAATCAATAACGACAACTAAATGCTCAAGCAACATGTAAGAGCTTGAGCAAACTGCCCCTACCCCATAGTGCTGGGTGCCTGCAGCTGCAACTGGAGTCAGCGCTTACCTATCCCAGTACGCTTGTGTTGATCTGCTCAAAGTGGTTCGTCCAACAGTTTGTCAGTAGTCTGTTGGACAAAGTCATTAAAAATTGATTGAAGGTTGCTGGAATGCAATATAATCTTATTAATATTAATTAAGCACATATTGAGTGCTTATTGTATGATGGAATTGTCCCTCAGCCTCACATGAATATTATTTCTCATAAAACCTCACATATTTCCTTGTTAATCTCACTTTACAGATAAGGAGACAGACAATTAGGTCTTCTCACTTTTGGGGGAGCTCATTATCAATGATGGGAAGTTATAAGGAAAAAGATATTGATTCATCATGAGAAAACATTTTTCTGAGGGTCAGCAAAGAAGAAGATGAACACTGAAGAAGGTGATCATTGTTCAAGTGAGACAAGCCCTGGGTTGTGCGGAGTCAGCATCCCTGTCCTAGAGAAGGCACGTGTAGAGCTGCGTACTGGGTGAGGCGGCGCGGCCGTGCAGGGAACGCGGATGCTGGGCCGTTGGGCTGTGCTCAGGCCCGGTGGGGCTTTCTCCTAAGGGCAGTGGACCATCATTGACAGATTTTATGTTGGAGAGTGGGGTGCTCTCGTAGTTCACTTTTGTCTTGTAGAATGCTTGGAAACATTTAGAAGGCTTGGCAGGAGGTGATGTGATGAGTCAGAGTAGGGTGGCTGCGAGGTGTAGCAGTGTTCAATTTTCAAGTTGTTTTCAGGCCCAGGCTTGTGGCTCAGTAGCCGTGTCAGTTTGAATGACGCACTCAAGGAAGTGAAACAATTTATCTAATCAATTGAAGCAGTGATGTACCCAATTCCCAGGACTGTTGTGGAGATCCAGTGAGATAACGTTTGCAGTGTGCAGCATGGTCCCAGCACAGAGTCAGTGCTGAGTGAGTGACAGTGAGTATCTGGTAGGTCAGGTGTGGGTGGTGGGACTCGGTGTCTGAGGATATCTGGGCCCTGAAGGAGGGGTCCATTCACATCTGTGAGTGATGGGTCTGAGTTGGGAGAGGCACGGAGAACTTAGCCCCGGACCAGAGGCCCTGGGCAGGACGGCTATTGGAGGAGCACCGTGAAGTCAGCTCTTTGCAGGTGGAGTTGGAGGTGCCCTTGTGACATCTAAGTGCAGTGTCACGAGCTGAAAGAGGAGGTCTGGGCCAAGGCTGTGCATTTTCGAATAATGTCAACTCCTGAGGACACCGAAGTATTGATCACTGAACGGAAGTCATACTTTATAGGACAAATGAATAGTAGTATCACCTCTGTCATCAAAGCTCACGTCTATTTATTCATCACTCAGTTTGCTAATTGGGTACTTACAGAGCTCACTTCACCGTCCTCCCGTGGGCTCAGGCTCCACAGAAAAGAGCTGGTGTGTCTTCCTCTTTTCCAGAAGAAGACACATTTAGCTTGTAGCCTTCTGTACCTCGCCAGACTTAGGATATTAGTTTGTTGGTTTAATTGTATTTTCTGTTGGCCATGTCCTGACAGGAGAGAAATTTTACCTCATGGTCATGTTTCAATTAGCTGTTACTGAGAATTGCTGATCTGATACATAGTGTATGTATTATATTAACTTTGTAGAGTAGTTATCATTTTTCTGTCTTTGCCCTTTAATTTTGATTGCCCCTTCAGTGTTCTATCCTTTTTGGGGCCTTATTTTTTTTTAATTAAAAAATGTCTGTTAACAGTTAAGAAAACAAAAACAAAGAAAAAATGCACATGGGAGCTAAATTTAGAAAATGTCTAGTGTGTTTTCTATCTCGGCAATGGAGGGTTCTAGAAACTCGTGAAAACTTTCATTACACAAGTTCCTTAAAATGCTGATTAAGAAATAAAACCTTCCTTCCTCATCTTTCAAGCTGCACAACAAATTGTCAAGAAAATGAGGGGAAATTCTCAGAAGCCAAGACAAATTAGAAAGCAGGGTTTCTGGGAGATATGCGAGCCTTAGAATCCCTGGGGTGCTGGTTCGATCCTGAACTGATTTTCAGTTGCCTTGACAGGAGGGCAGGATGTGAGCCCCAGGCCTCTGACACTAGGAGTTGGATGGGGGATCATATTATGGGCCAAGCCCATCCTGAGGATCTTGGTTTACTAAAGGGTGAAATAGGAAAAAAAAAATTCCTCAAGGCAAGAAAATAAGGAAAGTCAATTTTGTTGGAAGAGGGGAAAAATAACAAATCCAAAGTAAGGATATAGTTTAAAGTTGTTCTGGCATGAGAGTGACCACAAACACCTGGCAGAAAAGCACAGCTACTCCTTGATTGATAAGTTGTGTTTTGAATGAATCAGTGAACAGCCATTCTGAAAAAGGCCTCCAGAGTCTTGTGGATCAAGATACTGGACAGCAAACACCTCCCTTCCAAGGTCTCATTCAAATAACCAGAAAGGTTTTAAAGGAAAGAAGCCATGATCATAGTTCTATTTATTAACATTTCTATATGCTACGAATTCAGAGGTGACTATGTAGTTGTCTCCTCTATTATGGACCTTACTTTCTCTTTGGGGAGACAAAATGACATAGTTGGTAATCTTGGTGGAGGGAGGTGTTAGTCTGTTGCACTTAGCCAGGAGAGGAGATTAAGAAAACAGTGAAGGGTGGGTGAAATTTTTAGCTGAGGACAGTCTTGTTCACTTGGCTTTTAATTGCAGGCTCAATGAGCTGTCACTGGAGGGACTAGATCTTACAGAGGATGGACTTAGCTCAGGCCTCATTGGAATGGACAAATGAACCTGGAGAAAGACAGTCAAATCTGTGCAGACATTAAAGTTCACTTGAACGTGCTGCATCCCTGAGCCAAAGATAGGACAAATATGCAGCAATTCTTGAGGACAGAAGAGTGGTTTTTAAGGTTCTCCAAGAATGAATCCCATGGAACCGAGAAGGCCAGTTGTCAAACTGAGACTTTGTTCTTTGGACGGTGTACCCAGCAAGGGTATTGGCCTTTTATATGTTTCCATTTGTCTTTAATACTTGTCTGTTGATGAGGACATGGGCACAAATGTTTGACACCTTGTCGAGGCGATTTTGGATACCTGCCTAGAAGCACGGGCACAGTTGCGGCTGCTTCATACATCTTGCAGCCCGTCCCTTTCCCCGGCTCCGTGATCACGGCAGAGTGGTTCCTTGTTGACCTGTCCGTTTCCTCTGTGACATCATAACCCATGAAAAGACCGGAGCATATTAACTTGGCTTTGTTAAAGTCAAAGAAACAGATCAAATATGGAGTCAGATTTGTTCTTTCCTATTTCAGTAGTACCATGGAGATGGCAGTTTGGGCAGCTTTTTGTAGTGTCCTGGAGGCTTTCTCTCTCAGCTTCTGGGCGCCTCTATTGAAAACCCTTCATTGCTGTCTGGCCGGCTGGTAATGCACACTGCCTGTTTTGCCCTGAAGATGTGTTCTGTTTATAAACTCATCTCTACTCCTTGGAAAACAACTCAAGAAAAACTCAGTTGGTTTTCCACCAGCCATGGGCAGGGGTGAGGTATACCATGTTATTATTTCATAAAATAATAGTAATAATAGTAATACTAATAGTACTAGAAATAATAATAGTATTATAATAATAATAATAATATAAAAGAAGTCTTAAAACAGGACTGAGCACACTGGAGAGAGTCAATAAATGCTTTCTGGCTTAAATCAAAAGTGATGACTTAGTGATTCCATGGCTGCTGTATTTGCTAAGCTAGTTACTCCTTTGCTCCATTACACATTATTTTAACTGAAAAAGAAATGCAAGCAAATGGTTAAAAAAAAAAACTCAGACAGAGCACAAAAATACACAAGTGAAAGAAGTTTTCCCTCATCCTCTGTTCTTTCAGCCCTGTCTGGAGATGCCACTGTTTACTATCTTTTGGGTGCTTTTCCAGATATGCTTTGCACATTCCCACCTATGTATGTAAATTCCTTTTAAATTTTAGTTATTTTTAACTTAAAGAGATTTAAATCCTCAAGTGGCTTCTGCCCGGGTAATAGAACAGAACAAATCTGACTCCATATTAGATCTGTTCCTTTGAATTTAACCCTATGCTCTGTCTCCTAGGCTTCATCTTGCTTGTAAAAAATTGTTGCCTAGAGCCTGAAATACACAGGAGAGCTTATTCTGAAGCTCTGACCTTTAAGGATATTTAACACTTTTTCATTCATTAAAAGATAGCAAATTGCAGAATAGAAAATAACGTTTGTTTTGTTGGAGATTTACAGGGATCTGACCCACGCAGATAGCTGTAAGAACAAATGATTCTAACAAGAAGGAATTCCTACACTAAGAAGTTTGCAACAACCAAGCGCGTAGGAAAGGAGCCTGAATTGTGACTTGGGGAGATGGTTTTCCAGAACATTAGTTTGCCAACTAGGTCTACAGAAACTTGCTATTCCAAGCCCCAACATCTGGTTTCCAAACTTATTGGCCTGTCCTGCACTGAGGAGAATGAATTTGGACTTGGTAACACTCCTATCTACCTAGAAAGCTGGGCACTGGAGCTGAGTGTTATGGAAACAGGCCAGCCAAGAAACAAGCACCAATCGGAGTGCTGGAGTACTCAGAATTATTATGCCGGCGGGCTCAGAGGGGCTTCTGCTCCGAAGTTCTGAGCACCTCCAAGACGTGCACATGAGGTTTTAAATACTTCAATACAAGTAAGGGGATATTAGCCAATAAGACTTAAAGAACAAAAAGCAAGGAATCAGTACACTGGAGCTTATCAATTTGTAATAGATCACGTTACTGACACTTGTTGAGCTTGGAATTACGAGTTAGGTTGTTAGGCCAATAAACTGACACTAAACTTCAGATTTACGAGATAGCCCAGCAGAACTTAGATCAGTAAACCGACACTTATCACACTTAGATTTGTGACTTAGCTTGTTAGCCCAGCTGGACTTTTCCTTCACATGAGGACAGCTCTCCCACCCCCAGGAAACCACTGTGAGCCCTTGATGTTTCCACTAGGGTGGGGTATGGTTTACCCAGGAGGGATGGGGACTATGCACCAACACTCAGGCAGTCTGCTCTGTCTGGGGCTCTGATCTTGTACCACACCACTCCCCCCAGCCCAACACCTGGGACAGTGGAGCTAAGGCAGTGATCCTTCCTGCCTGTTTCCCAGCGTGTAAAAGGGGAATATGTGCTCTTCCCAAGGAAGTTCTGAGCGACAACACCTGCGGGTGCTTGGTTCTCAGAGCAACAGAAAACCCAGCTCCGCATGGGGGCAACGGGTGTGATCCCCGTAGTGTTTCTGCAGAAGCATCTGATGGAGGGCTGGATCAGGGAGGTAAAACATGAGCTGCGAGACTTGAACGGTTACAGAAGGGTACAGAGGTAGGTCTGCCATCTCAGGGTGCCCTAGAGGTAAAGCTTTTTCTCTCCAACTCCGCTACGACACTCCCCTATCCAGACCCATCCCTTCTCTGCTCTTCCTGTCCATCTGTATCCCTCCACTTTTCCCCTCTTCTCCACCCGCTCCCATCTTCTCCCTCCCTCGCTGTCCCACCTTCTCTCGCAGAATCCAGAGGATCCATGTCCCTCCTGCGCATGCGCTGTCGGTGCCTGGTGGTCCGCTGGTTCGAAGCTCCATGTCCAAGCCGGGGATTGGCCCCAAATGCTTCTCAACTCTGTCGCCCGTTAGGCCTTTGGTTCCTGCCTGGGGCCGGGGCTTCTGGCTGTGGAAGTGCAAGGTGGGGGGCTCCCGGGAAAGGGTTCAGGCGGCTTCGGGAGGGTGATCCGCCTTTCACAGCCCCCAAGGGCGCCAGTCAGCCCCTGTTCAGCTGAATTTCTCTGGCCAGACCCTTCTGACAGCACCACCTGCCCCGGCGCCCCGGCCACAGCTGTCCAGGTCCAGGTGTGCGCCTGCCACCTCTCACGCAGCCGGGATCCCCTCAGTCCACGGCTGGCGTCCCCTTCCCCTCTCCCGCCGGCGAGTCCTCCCCTCCCGGTCTTCCTCTCCTCGGCCGCCTGCCCGTCCCCACCAATGGGCGGGCTGTTTCCCGGGTGGGCGTGGTCTGCGGACCTGGACGGGAGCGGGCGGCTTATGCTGGTGCTGGGGCTGGCCTCCGAGCGGGGCTGCAGCCCGCACACCCCCTTTCCCTCCCCCCTAGGGCTGCCCTCCTTTCCCTTTCACCCTCCCTCAGGACCAGCTCAGTGGCGTGTGTGCTGCTCCCCGGACTGAGAGCCTCTGGCTGTAGCGCCCAGCTTCACCTGGTGGAGTCGGGAAAAGGGAGCATCAGTGCTGAGCAAGCTTCTGTCTCCTCCCTCAGTGTTTCTGCCGCAGGTAAGTACCTTGAACACTTTCAGGTATTATGATGGCGGTGCTTGTTGATGTCACGTGTTTTTATAGTGAGAGGGATTAACAGTGGTGAAAGCAGGGCTTGGTTCTGTTAAAAATGAGCTGAAGGCATGAAGCTGTGATATCCTCCTTCCTTCCCTCTCCAAGGGTGAAACGTGTGACCGTCGATTTTAAAAAGACAGTTACAGTCCCTAACTAGCCCAGCCCAGCTAGTGTGTGTTAACAGGAACAGCATCACCAGAGGCCTTGGAGACCCAGGGATATTGCAGTCCTAAAGAACTCCTGGCACAGTTTGGTTTGTATTGGTTTTTTGTTTTTCTTAAATTGTGGGACAGACTAGTGGTATAAAAAGAAAAATATTTGTCAAGAAATATTTTTTCATATAACAGCGTTATTGTGATATAGTTCACACACCATGAATTCCATCCATTTAAATGGTAAAATTCAGCAGCTTTTAGCATATTCACAGTTGTGCAACCATTATTATTCCAGAACGTTTTTATCACTTCAGAAAGAGCAGTGGAAATTAATGGCCTATCCACCCCTCCCCAGTGGTGGTTCTAAAGAAACTTCTTGGCTAATCTTGACCATAAATTCACTTGTTACATTCCAAGAAAAATCTGGTAGGAATTCTAATCAGAATTGCAATGAATCTGTCTATCAAAACAGGAAGAATTAACGTCTTTATGGCACAAACTTCTTCTACCCATGAATATATTTCGGACCCTATATTTTCCTCTGTCCAGAGCCTGGCCCATGGGAAGTCCTCACTACTTGTTGGGCTTGTGAATGATGAGATTCTATACATCGTTAGTTGCAGCTGTAGCCTTTCACAGAAGAGAAAAGAAACCTCAGTGAAACAAGTGACTCACTGATGGTCAGAAAGAGTGACAGCCATTGCTGGAGTGATCCAGTGGACTTGGTGTTTGCAACCAGAATTCTCCACCACCTACAGCTAAGGGGATTAGAGTGTTCTTTTATTTTTTCTTAATGGCATTGCTTTTATTTTTACTTATTTTTTAAATTATTTTTTATTTAAGTGTAGTCAATTTACAATGTTAGTTTCAGGTGTACATCAGAGATTCAGTTATAAACATATGCATATGTATATATATATGTTTTAGATTGTTTTTAGTATAACTCATTACAAGAAATTGAATATAGTTCCCTGTGTTATATAGCAGGTCCTTGTCATTTATTTTATATTTACTAATTTGTATCTGTTAATCCCTCCTTTCCTGCCTGCTAAATACAGTTTGCTTTCTATGTCCATGAGTCCATTTATAGGAGCACCATTTTTCCTAGTAATATATGCTCTTTGGCTGCTTTCAGTTTCAGTAATTCCATCTTATCTGTGGGCGCTTTTCTTCTGGTTGCCTTTATGTGGTTTGCACACGTGGTAATAGAGATCTTTATTTGGGAGAACTCCAGGTCTCGTGTAGTCCCTGGTACAGAATGCCCACTGAATTGATGATTGAACTGGGAAAAAAGCACAGTAAATGCTGGAATTTCCACTATGGTTGAGAATTCCAGGTTTCAATAACCTGTTTAGACAACCTTACTATTGGCTGCACCCATACTGGGTAATTTGGTGGAAATTCATGGTATGGTGGTGTAGAGAAGGGGCCTTATATTCTTCTTCTCTTTCTATTTTCTAACACTCATTCTCCTGGGCCTTCCAGATCCTCCCCCAGAAGTGCCCAGGGCTGGCTTGGTGCTGCACTGAGGCAATATTTGTTAATAACGCCCTTTCCTCTTCTCCTCTGAGCCTCCGTTTCTTTCTGTGCACAATGAGCGCTTAGACTAGATAAATACTTTTCAGTTTCTTTTAAAGCCATGTTTCCTTTGAGAAACAGAAAATGCAAATATCTCCTCTCAACCCAACCCTTTAGATTTTGGTATGTCCTCCAAGGAGTGACATAGCTCTTTGTGAAAAATTGATGTGATTTTGATTGCAGGTGACACAGAAAAGACTCTTCAGAGATTTATTGCAGGGAGAGGGCAGGAAAGAGGCAGTATGTGACACTTTCTAGTGTGAGCAACGGAGCAGGGACTTGGATTTAAATACGGTGTCTGACGTGGCCTCTCTCTAATCTTGTAGAATGTGATAAAATTCTCTACCTCAGTTTCTTGATGTGTCAAGTTGGGGTGATAATATTTTAAGGCTTCTGTGAAACATTATACAAATAAGACATTTGTGTCTCGGTAGAAACAAGATCTGCTAGGGATTCAGGGATTTGTTTAAAAAAAATTCTTGTCCATAGCACTCTGTCTGTGTGTATTTAGACGATCCTGGAGGGTGAGGGTGAGTCTAAAGTCCATTGTGGGACAGGTGGCCCATATTTCTCCGTGTCCCAGTTTACCCCCTACTCCCCAGTCCTCTTCCTCAGTCCAGGATGAAGTTCCCTAGTAGATTTACACAGAGGTCTTGTGGAAATGGCTTTTCATTTTATTGTTTCACCAAGAAGGGCTGCCATCATGATCTCTGTGGTCAGGTTTTGAAGGGCTGCCATCATGATATCTGGTAAGAATTCTATGCAATTTGGAGTTCCAATTTAATGAAAAGAAAAAAATTACAAATAGAAAATTAGAACAAGGGTGGTGACAGGGGCTCTTTTAAGTGGACACCATTAGCTTTGTTAGCTTCAGGTGCTGTGGCCTGTTGCCACGAGGACCCATCCTCTTGTTCTGAAGTTGGAGGGACTAGTGGGCTCAGTGGGAATGTTAACTGAGTGTATCTCATGGGCTGGGCATTGTCCTATTTGTACTGTGTGTTCCTTATTTGAGACAGTGAGCTCACCTAACCTCGATAACCTCTTTAAAATATTAGACTTTTAATTTTGAGATGTAATGTAGATTCCCATGTGGTAGTAAGAGATTATATGGAGAGGACCTATGGGCCCTTTGCCCAGTTTTCTTAATGGTTCCATCTTGCAGTGTTGGGGTACAATTCATTACTGACTCACTAACAATTTGAGGTTTGTGTTATTGCCCTTATTTCTATTCACGATTAAACTGGGGCTTCGAGAAGCACGCAGGCCTGTCCAGGTCACCCACATTGTTAATGCAGAGTCGGGTGAACGTGGGCTTGGGATTTCCAGGCAGTACCATTATGATGGTTTGTGGCAGGGAGCAGCATTCACTTTGCTTGTTTATTCATTCATTCAACAAACATTTATTGAGTAAACTCTGTGGGTCAGATGCTTTCATAGAGTTATCTGATTCTTCAGCAGTACTGAGAATCAGGTAATGTTTATATTTTTTAATCTGAGAAAATTAGCTCTGAGAGGTTATAACCCCCCCAAAGGAAGTATAACTCATAAAGGAGGGATAGAACATGTGTACAGTCACCTCCTTTTATGCAGGTGGTACCCTATGCATTTTACATTTTCAAACATCCGTAATCCAGATATATTCTTGTAAGGCAAGGCTTTTTTTTTTAATTGAAGTATAGTCAAGTTTACAATGTTGTGTCAATTGCAAGGTGTTTTTTGACTTTTGGATTAAAAAATACTTTTTCAGCTGGGTAATTAGGTGTATTTACTTGTTTCATTTTTAAAATGAGGTACTGGGGTTTGAACCCAGGACCTCGTACATGCTAAGCATATGCTCTACCAATGAACAATACCCTCTACCCCAAGGCAAGTTTTCTTATCCATTATTATGAAGCTTAGGAGTTCAAATAAATTGAATAGGAATCCAGATCTTTTGATCCTACTGTGGTCCTTTTCTTTATATTCTGCTGAAGGGGGTTGGGGAAGCATTTCCTTTGTTCATTTCTTTATTCAGCATTTTTGAGCAGTGACTTTGCATCAGGGCCTTGCTAGGTGCTTGGAAATAGAAAATAAGAAATGACCTTTCTCTGCAGAGGCAGGAAGCCTAGACCAAAAGCTGGGTAATGTGATCGAGCTACAGTAGCCATATGCAGACTCTGAGGACAAACTGTACCCTTGGATTTGCTTTGGCTTCCCTTGTCTTCTGGCTGGTACACACCAGGTCACCGCAACCCAGATGGGCCCGTAGCACACAGCAGAGAATGTACCTCGATCTCCTCCCCCTCTCGGCAGGGCCTGCAACATGAGCATCCCTGACTACGTGCAGTGTGCTGAGGACCACCAGACTCGTCCCGTTGTGGTCCAATCCATAGAGATCATCTCAGAGGAGAATTTCTTTTGCATCTATCAGCTACTCACCTCGGTTAGCCATATCAGCCCTTGTGGCTCCCAGTGGACACTCTGTATCCACTACAGGCACCGCTATGTGCCCGAGAATCGGTGGAGCGTCTTCCAGAAACACCCCAAGGTCGTGGGCCTTGTCACCATTACCGAATGTCTCTCTGCCAAGGCCTTCGAGAAGCTCCACATGCAGAGGAGCTGTATGGCACATCGCTTAATGACTCTCAGCTTTTTGTCTTTGTGCAGCATGGGGAGGTAGCCGAGCAGTCGCGCACCGACGTTGCCTTCAATCTAAGAGTACTGCAGGGTGGTGGAGAAGAGGATCGAGGACTTCACTGAGTCACTCTTCGTCTTGCTCAAGTCCAAGTGGCTGGATGGTGGCCCCAAGAATTCTGGGGACAAGATCCCCCTCCCCTACATCCCGTTTGAGAAGGAGGACTTCATGGGACTGGACACAGACAGCAGGTAAATTTACCTGGAAGCCAGTCCACCTTGGCTGTGTGCTGGATTGCTTCCCTACATCCAGAAAGGGATCAGCAAGGAAGAAGTCAATCTTGTAGCCAAGGGGGGAGGGAGGTGCAGCCCGCCGGTTTCCAGACATTTCAAAGTGAATCCGCCTTTATTTCAGAGAGATCCTTTTAGGGTTAGTGTGGACACTTACTCCCGCTTTACAGCCAGGAACATGGTGGGACCCCTGGAGTTGCTGTCCAATAAAGTAGCCAAAGCCACTGATGCTAGGAGCACTGGGGAGGAGGCTGGACTCAGCTGAGATGTGCTGTAGGTCAAATGCACATCAGACGCTGAGGCTTGTCTAGTAAAAGTACATAAACTATCTCTTTACTTCCTATATTGATTACATGTCAAAATAATAGTATTTTACATACAGTAGATTAAGTAAGATCTGTTCTTAAAATCACATTCTAGTATTTGTTTTTTGTTTGTTGGTTTGTTTCTTTGTTTCAAATTTTAAACGTGGCAACTGGGAAACTTTCTTTACATGGCTCTCATTTCATTTCTGTTGGGCAGCCTGTCCTGGTACATGCTCATCCCTTTGCTTATAGATGAGATGCTGAGCCCCGAGAGGCAGAACGAGGCGCTGGTTGAGCTGCGGCTGGAGCCGCTGTCACCTGCCTCCCAGGCCCAGCACCTTTTCAGCTCAGGCCGTCTCTTCCTGCCCGACAGCCACCATGCCAAGTTAGGACATCAGAAACACCGCCAGGGACTTCCTAATGAACTCCTTATGCAGGGAAAGGCGTATCACGGTGTATGGGACAGAGCAGGGAAATGTTCATTCCCACTTTGTCCCTGTGATTAAGTCAATGGCCCCACTTTGCCTCGGAAGTACAGATGAGCTCTTCTGGGCTGCCTACCCCCCACCTTCTGCTCTGTTTCCCCGTATATCTATCATGTTTTCCCTCGGGCTGAAGAGGGTGAGATGCCTTTGCCGAGACGTGGTCCCCCTTTGCTGGGGTGAGTGAGGGAAGCTGTGTCCCCCCGGCCTACGGCCTCGGTCCTTGAGTCTGGAGAGGGCTCATGGTGGTCCCACAGGTGGCGGTCAGAAGACCTGGCATGTGCTACCGGGCCCGCTTTGGAGGTGGTGCTCTGTGATTCTTGAACTTACCTAAGATCAGATCCTACTTTCTGGTTGTTGGTAAGTTGGAGGAGAAGATGCTAGGGAATTAATAAAAAGAATGTCTAGACCAGCCCTGTGAGTGAGAAGCACAGGGGACACTAGTCCCACCTGCGAGAGCCCACCTAGCAGGCTCTGGATGAATTTTCTGTTCCTCCCCAGAAATACCTCTATGGCTTAAGGAAGAGGAGAGGCATGTCGTGGCCATGATCTGTACTTGTCCTCACAGGGCCCTGTGATCTACATGCCCGCACTCCCCATCTGCTTCTTGGAGATGAGCTGGCATGTTTAGGAGCCTGGGCACTGCTGAGGGCATAGCTCCCAGCACCGTGCTACACAGAGTCTCGCTCCGTTCACCTCATCTGTCAACTCCTGCTGAGGCCCCAGACATTAGTCAAGTAGGTGCATCAGCGAAACCTAAGCAGGGACCACCTTCTCCCCCTGGACAGACTGGTGAGTGAGCAGTGGAAGCCTGGAGCCCTGCCCCAGCCCCCACGCCAGTGCCACTTCTTTTGTCATAGGAGGCACTGGTGACATTTTTGCTCAACAAATGCTTGTCTCTGAGTCTGCAGACCCACCAGAGAATGCCAGCTTGTTTTTGCCTTTGAACTCTGCCCTTGGGACTTGGCGGAGTAGCCGGATGTGTACTTAGCCCACAGTGGTTCAGCGCATTAAACCTGCCTCCTTGTGGGTCTGTCTATTGTGGTACCATAAGGGCTCAGCCAGCATCTGAACGTCATTGAGATAACGCGGCCAGTGAGCTAGGGTCAAGCACATTCTCCTCCAGTCACTTTTACTCCATTGTTTCTTTTACTATTCCACAGTCATTAATTTTTTAAACAATGCTTTGGTGCAGGAGCAGAGCCTCATTCTCTCCTGCTACTCTTGGTGGAAGTGAGTAAAACGGTCCAGACTGAAATGCGACAACAATTTGTAGCTCAAAAGCTGCCTAGACGCTTGTAGGTCGAATTTTGGTTAGGGGAGCTGAACACGTTGTGGTCCCCCGGCAGCGCCGCTCCCCTCAGGCCCCTGCTTTCCCTTGAGCAGGAGGTGAGGTTGGGCCTCACCATCCCCGCGTCCCTGGCCTCACACACTCACATAAATTCTTGTACATGCAGTCAAAATCATTTTTGTTCTTGTGTGATTCTAATTTTCTCTTGTTCCTCTTTTCCTTTTTCTTTACTCCTTTTTCACTTGTACTGCCCAGTGAGCATGTTGTTGCTTCTGAAAATGTGGGCTGTGCACACCCTGCATTGGAAATAGCCAGATTGCCCTCCGTACAGTCTCCATCACTTTAAAAAGCAACAACTTAACAGCTGTTTTGATCCATCTATTAACTTAGTCATTTTTTATTTTCTAATTTTTTGGAATATTTGCTTTGTTAGCTCATCACCCACTGGTGTTTGATACCTGTTGAAATCCTTGCTTTTGAGGAACATGTTTGGTCCTCCTTTTATTTGGTGACAAATGCGCCCTTATTAAATTTGTTTGATTGTTTTGAAGAAGTAAGATGCGAATTGATTTTGTCGGGTGCTCAGGGATTCTTTTCATGGAGTATTTAAACTTTTAAGGTCAAACTCTGCAGCATTTTGCTCGATTCCTGCTTTTACACAAACGTGCTCGGCACGCGGTTCCTGGCTGTCGCTGTGTGACGTGCATGACGGCGCTTCCTGGCCGTCATGAGGAAGTGGTCGCCACGGAGGTGACAGCTGCAGGGGACGCTGTTGGAGGAAGCGGTCACCGTTTGGTTCTTTAATTTTTTTTTTTGCATTCAACTTCCCCGTGCCATTTACTTTACTTTGCCTTCATAAAGGGGCAGAATTGGGTCTAAAATCCATGACACTATTTGTTCCCTTTACGAGGCTGGTTTTTCTGGGTATCAGGACAACATGACCTTCTCCTAAGTAGCTGGCTCACCTGGATCTGTTGGACACAGGGACAGCTAAAAGGGCCGTAGCTTCCTCTCTGCTCCAGCCAGTGGGCATTCAGAGCTGGGTCTGTGGTTTGCCTCAGCAGCCGTGCAGACCTCCCTGCCCCGGCCTTTACTTTTAACCCATGTTGGCAGTAAAGAGTTGAATCCGTTTCTGTTGCAGCTGACATCCACCACTGACAGCCGTGTCGTTAGTTTGTGGTAGTCAGTCTCCAACACCCCAGACAACCGTGAAGGAAGATGATTTGGCCGACCTAGGACCCTGGATTCTCACCCTCACCATGGTTCATCTCACCCGGTGGAAGGGTTTGGCCACCACCATCATGCTGACCATGAGGCCTTGTTTCTCCTTTCATGCTCTGGTCCAAATGTGGACACTTCATTTTTCACTGAATTTGTCTCTCTTGAGACAGGCCAGAATATCTGAATGAGTCCATCACATTCTGGGTGGGGAACAGAACAGAAGTAAGTGTCACAAGTAGATGGAGTCTAGGCTGTCCGGGTTGGCAAATGCAGGCTGGGATCTGTGATGGCTGGGCTGTACACTGGACACAGGCCTTTCCCATGGCTCCTGAGAGCCCATGAGTTGAAGTGATAACAGCCTTGCGTGGGTTCCCCCATCCTCATCTGCTCATTGGCAAGTGTGTCTGCTAATTAGGAGCTCCCCCAGACCTCGGGCCCTTCAAAGCTCAGACCATGGGAGAACCTTGAGTCCCTTCTCCTGGACATCCTGTGTGAGAATCCACTGCCTTCTGAGGTGAACAGCAGCAGGAGATGCCTCCCCCTCCAGGGAGCACCCTACGGAGGACTGTTAGTGCACCATGCTGTGAGCTTGTGTGTTTCCGGCCATGGTCCCTACAGAACTACAGTTGAGATGGGCTTATTGATGGAAATAACAGGACTGATTCCAGGGCAGGGCCTGGGGGAGGGAACAGTGGAAATTGAATGTGACCTCAGACACCTCGGTGGGTGCTGGGGCTGTTACTAAAATGGGGAGTCTGGGAGATACCTGCCAGGAATGGAATTCTAGAGTAAATGGTGGACATGAGGCATTTTTAAGATGCCATTTGTCATCCAAATTAGGACTTCAAAGAGGCACTCGGGTCGATGAGCCTGGGGCTCAGGTGAAGGAGCCGGACTAGAGATACACGTTGGGAGTCGTCATTCTTAGCTGGTGTTCACAGCCTTGCATGTGAATTAGATCATCTCGAGAGCTGCAGACTGAGGCTGAGGGGGGCAGGGCTGTGTCTTGGTTGGAGGAAAGCCCAGACCATACAGCTTTGGTGTGTCAGTCAGTGGCGTTTGCCATTTTCAAAGCAATGCCAGTTATCCTTAAGGGGCCAGGGGCTGGGCAGGGCCAGCCAGGAAGAAATCTGAAGGGAGGGTCGTGGCCACGTGTGCGTCTTGGGAAGGTGCAGAGTCTGCAGGGTACGGGAGGGTAGACTCCTCAGATGCTAGAGTTGCAGTGAGGAATGGGGAGAAGTTAGTCACAATCACCTGTGAGGGAGGGAGGGAGGTCTAGGGAGCCCCACCTTACCGGACTCGCTTTCCCATGAACAGAAGGCAGTCAGACAGAGGATCTGAGGTGAGAAGGGATGGGCACTGGGAGGGGAGCCAACCTGGAGAATGGTGCTTGCAAAATTCTGGAATAGTCTCCCTGAAAAATAGAGTTAAATATACCCAGACTCTTAAGAACATTGTTAGTGACTTGGGAGGAGGCAGTTGTTTTTCTGGCCTCCTAAGGGTAAGGCATGTATCCAGGGATACACAGAAGATACGGGCAGTCTGTTCCGGGGGCTTGATCGTTACCGGGGGAACAGTGCAAGTTTAAAGGGGGAAAAGGGCAGCGGAGGGAAACTAGCCAGGCCCCGTGTCAGGTACCAGTCGGCCGCCCTACTTGCGTGTTGCATTCACATCCATGCCTCCCAGGTGGGCGCTGACAGCCCCCTTTTGGGGATTGGGAAGCCTTCTCAGAGGGGTTAAAGAATTGGTCCATTTAGTGACTAGTAAATGCTGTAGCAGGATTCAAGCAGGGCCTTGTCAGAATTCAAGGGCATGTTCTCTCTACTGTTTCCAGTACTTCCCTGTTATACCTGGAATGGTGAAGTGGGTCAGTTTTGGAGCCTTTCAGGAAAAGTATGATTTAAGCGCCTCTGGACTGTTTCACAAAGCTCAGCATTCTTTGATGGTTCTGAAGCACGCAGTGATTTTCGTCCCAGAGAGGTAACGTCTAACTCCTTTGATGATGACGTGGTTGCAAATGGTGTACAGGTGCAAAACCAGACTTTGCAGCTTCTGAAGGGAAACTCTCCAGTTCTCCCTTGGTCGGCTTTCTTCCTCGGGATGTATCTGTGCTGCAGCATAGGCCTGAGCTTTCCATATGGAGTGAGAGTTTAATATCCGATGTTAGCATAAAACGGTCAGATGAAGAAAATCGACGTTGACAATTTATTTTTGGGTTTCATTAGTCAAAATATACTATCAGTTAATGGCCCATATAGCAAATGAAATTGAGTACAGGACATTGCATTTCTTACTTTCTATTTAGAGTTCTCTTACAGAATAATGTTGCCTGCTTTGGAACATCAGCTCCACCACTCACGGCACCTATCAGTGTGTTGGTGTGATTGCATTTACAGAGTGAATGTAATCTGGGCTTCCTCAGCCCCAAACACTTCAGTGCAGAATCACGGGCTGTAGACGTCTGTTAGTCACGCAAATACTTCTAAAATTATATGATTCCAGAAAAGAAAGAAGAGAGAGAGAGAGATTGCCTTTATCAAATTTCCTTTCAGTTCTAAATGAAAACTGTTGTTGAGCAGCTCTGGTTTCCTTTGGATAAGAATATATACATTTCTTTGCATGTAACCTGGGTTTTGGGCTAGAACACCAAGTTCTTGCTGTCCACAAGCCACAAAAATAGTAGCCAAATTGCACACGTGTGAAATAGTTTATACCTTTTTCTGAGAAAGTATCCTTGAATTTGGGACTTGGGCTGTGATTTCTGCTTTTTGCTTCCCCCACCTGTCTTGTAATCTCTCACTCCTTCCCACGTGGTTCCCAAGTGTTCGTGGTCTCAAAGGAGCGGGCAAACACCCAGTTGGTCACCATGTACTGCTGCTATAGATAGAGCCCAGACAAGACCTAAAGGACATTATCAGAGAGGACTTCCTGGAAGAAATGGGCTGTACATTCAGTTGTGAGGACAGAGTAAGAGTCAGCCAGGAGAAGGAGTCAAGAATGTGTCTCAGATCGCAGGGGCAGCCCGGGCAGAGGCCTGGAGGCTTTTGGCGTGGGGACCCGGGGAGAGTGCCCTGTGCGGTCCAGGGTGGAGGGAGCCCCTGCTGGGGAGGACACTGGAGAGAGTCCGGGGTGTAGGGCTTTGGAAGAAGTTGAGTTTTACTAGAACTGACACAGTAGGCAGTGAAGGGTGTCAACAGAAGTGACCCTCAGGAAAGGTACTTCTGGTTTTGCTTCTGATATACTACAGACAAAAGGGTCGGGACGGGCGAGAGCAGGTATGTCTGTCCCTTTGAGATCCAACCCGTCATTCATTTATTCATAACACGTGCACTTCAGTGAGTCTAGGGGAGAGAGAGTGTAGCCACATAAATAAGCAAAATGTATTTGCTTCTTGAGAGCTTAGCGTTGTCAGTTAGCCTAGAATGTTCTAGGAAGAGAGGAACAAATTGTGGAGGTTGGAGGGAGGGAAGGCTTCCTTGGGAAACAGTCAAAATGAACCTGGAGGCAAGTGGGAAGTAGGAGCAGGTCAGGGGGCTCCTGAGGTCACTGGGGACCTATGTACTGAGATGAGGCTGGGCGAGCAGGGTCTGGGGTGGGGCTAGAACTCTACCAGGGAGCCTCTGAACTGTTTGAAGTGGGGTTGATGTAATCAAATTTGTGCTTTGGGAAGGCTGTCGTGGCTTTGTGTGTGTGTGTAGCGGGGAAGAGGTGGAGGGTGCCACCAACTGGGGGATCATTTGAAGACCATTCACAGGCTGGGATATGGGCTTCGGGGCTACTTGGGGACGGCAGGGGCAGTGTGGATGCCGGCTTTTCTTATGGGGGACTTGTTAGCGGGGCTGCCCTAGAGGCACCTTGTGGCTGGAAGAAAACTGATGGAGGCTGCCAGGGGGACATTCCTCTTCTCTCTTTCCATGCCTAGTGTGATTATCTTAGCTCAGCCAACATTTGGAACAAAAGAGCTAATCTCCAGGGTTGCCCAGGCCTTTGTAGAGCTCCTTCGAGTGAGATCTGATAGGATTTAGGTTTGTGTTCAGATCTGGATGTTCACTTAGCTAGAAACGTCCTGTCATTTCGATTTCCATAGGGGTTTTTATTCCTGATAAAGATTGCTTTCTTGGTGAGAGGAAAATTATTACAGCTGTTGTCTTTTTCAAAAAAAATCATATGTTTTAAGAGCTTTAATATTCAAAAGAATAGGAATATATAAAATATTTAAGGAAGTCTTTGGTGTGGTTTCTTTGCTTTCTGAGCTAATGTGGACTTAGAGCCTTTGTATTACTTAATAGCACATCCTTGTCAGTATTTAAAGAGCTGTTAGTGAGCACCCCAGGCCCCACCTCTCAAAGAATCGTTAAAGTTTGCTCTGAAATAGTGAGGTCATAAACGTCTTGTTTTCAGAAATCAAAAGGTTTTAAATACGCACCATAGCTCCATTTATAAAATAATAATAAGTTCAAAATTAAGAAAATGGAGGATAATTGATTTTTTTTTAAAGCCTAAACATAAACTTTCTTGTGCTAATTTTGCAACTGGAAATTTTGAAAAGAAAAATCCTACTGCAATATCATCTACGTGGTATATATATATGAGTTTCACGTTTGAAAAGTAACTGCGCAGTGGTTCTCAAAGTCAGGAGCATTCCAGCTCAAATACTGGCAGTGGTGGCTGCTGGTTTTCAATGGAAGAGCCTAAATTTGCCTTCTTAGCTTTTTTTTTTTTTTGTACTGAGAAGGTTGAGTAGTGCTTTGCCAGCATGATTTTCGGGCAATTTGAGGGCAGCTGTCGTGTTCCAGCAGTGAGATATTTCCATGCATTTTATTTTCTGGACATCACCAGGGCACATGTGGGGTTTGTGCCTGCAGGCTGGAATGCTGCAGGACTCCCTAATCCATCACCATTATGTCCTGGTGCTGCTCCGGTCAGTGAATGATTTTCTGTGACTTGGAGGTAATGTGGTCTGATGGTGATGATCAGACGTGCAGTTAAATGCTATTAATTGAAATAAGAGTAACCTAGAAACATTGCTCTAACAATACAGGATGAGGGAGGAGGATTGGCTGAGCTGCTTGCAGTGGGATGTCTTCTCAGGTGACTCCCTCACCGTGATTCCTGCCAATATCCGCCCCAGCCCTGCACGGTAGTCCTGCCGAAGCAAGCAAGCACTTTGCTCAGAAACGCACTGAATTTCCTTGCGCCTCTGTTTGTTGGCTTTTTTTTGAAAACACATTTTGCCCTTTGCTTAAATGCCATCCATGCTAGTCACCCCTTACACTCATTCTTCTGGACCTCGTCCATACATAGCTGCTGAATGGATGAACAGAATGTAGTATCTCCATGTAGTGGAACATTATTCACACGTAAGAGTGAATAAAAAAGAAAAAAAAAGAGGAAAATGAAAAATGCCACCTGTTTTGGGAAGTCCACCCTGACTGTTCAACCCACACTTTTCCCTTTGAAACACAATCACTTATGCTCCACTCTACTCTTTTTGATAGTACTTACCACCTTCTAATAATCTTTAACGTTTCCAAAAAAAATAAAAAATAAAGAGATGCTGATGCCACTTCAAAATATACAAGCCTTGCTAACAGCATGTTAATTGAAAGGAAGCAGACACAAACGGCCAGATATTGTTGATTTCAGTGATCTGAAAAGCCCAGAAAAGGCACATGCAGAGGCAGAGAGCAGGTGATGGTTGGAAGGGGCTGGGTGGAGGGGGATTACGGAGTGAATGCTAGTGATAGGGGGATTCTTTTGGGCTGATGAAGTGTTCTGGAAATAGAAGGTGTTGAGGGCTGCACAACTGTGATTGTGCAGAAGACTGCTGAGCGCTGTGTCTGGGAGTGCCTGTTGTTGGGGCATCTTTATTTTGTTCACATCCTGCAATGTGAAGGGCCATCTTCTGCTGTGGTCATTCTACTCCTGTGAGTGGTGAGGGTCAGGACTTTGTAGAGTCCTGTTTCTTTTCTCCCTCTGGCTGAGTGTAGGCAAAAATATTTAAGCCTGAGAAAGTGCTCCATCTACAGAAATGTCTTTCAGTTTTGCCTGGTGTAAAAATCTTGAGAGCTTTTAACCGTTGAGGCTAGTCTGTGGGGGTAAATAGCCTATGAAGCCTGGGTGAGCCCGGGAAGAGCCGCACTTCCCTCCCAGACACGGGTGGGGATTTCACCCCCTTTCAGGCAGTGAAGGGCCCAGACCCGTGGGCAGACTTGACAATCGTGAATATTTACGTGTATCCGCTGCTTCATCTTGGATATTAATTTCAAGCTGAGTCAGTTTGTGACGGCAGCCTCATCCTACAGCAGGAATTTATAGTATCTGCTCTTTGAGGTGAAGACCTGACAGACTTGATTATTTAACAGTCTGCTTTGAATTGATATCTCAGATTCCTTTGTCAAAAGCAAAACAGCAGAAATACAGACGTCCTTTAATTCCAATGTGGCCTGGAACGGGTTTAGTGTCTGTGCCTCAGTGGCCTTATCTGCGGGTGGGGAAGATGATAACAGTGCTTCCCTCAGAGGAGCTGGTGAGGGGAGAGTGAGAAGCACAAATGGAGGACTTACACGAGATGCTCATAAATGACCGAATTTAGTGCTCTCCGCCTGGTGAGGCCTTAGGGGTAGAGATGTCAGAACAGAGCAGTCCTAGCCGGAGCTCGATACGTGATGGTAGCTGTTATGATCAGTATCACCACTGTGGGTTATCAGGTAGTTTTAAGACTTGGTAATATGATTTCATGAATAATGTTAAAAGACTAGACATCTCAGATCCAGTTTACATAGTCCTCAAGATTTCTTCTGAGAATTGGATGGTTTCTTCCCTATCTTAAATCTGAGATGAGTCTCTAAAAATTTCCGTATTCCTCCATCCTTTTGCTTTAATTCTCTATTTCTTAAAAAACAAAGTTTCTAGATGGAGTTACTGGGGACTGAATTGAGGGCCTCATGCATGCTAAGCACATACTCTCCCAAATGAGGTATAATCTCTTCCCTGATTTTTTTTTTAAATTTACATCTTAATTTTCAGAGGTTAGAGGCCTCTAATTATTTTTCTGGAGACTTGTCCATGAACCTGTAAATCTACAATTAATGGACAAAATTTGGTTTATTAAAAAAAAATCTATAGAATATTCTACAGTCCACCCAAAAGGAAATACTCATGGACTTAAAATGTTTCTCCTTTAAGGTGATTTCTCCTGTTTGGTCGAGCTTAATTTGTTAACAGCCATCCTCATCATCATAATGACCAAACTCGCTGTGAGTGGACGCCTAACTGAGGCTAAAATGCTTTGCTCATATTTTACTTCATAGCAAGTGTTTGATTGTAGGTATCAGTGTCTCCTTTTTTGTAGCTGAGGGATTGAGAGATGGGTCAGCTTGCCCCAAATGACACGCAGCTGGCGGTGGCTAGCTCGATGCTGGAATCCAGGCTGCACAGGATGAATTCTCAATTGCTCCTCTAATCAGCTTCCCGTTGAGTGTTTTCCCGAACTCCTGTGAGCCCATAAATGACCGATTTTAGCTATCTCAGCCTGATGAGGTCTTCAAAGGAGAGACACCAGTGAGAATGAGAGGCAGAGTGGCATAAATTAAAATTGTACATTTTCACAAATGTTTTATTCTCAGGTAATGACTGTAAAGGAAATAGTTTTTTAATTTAGTGCTTTGTGAGAACTAAAAACAAAACATTTAAAATAACTATTGTGCAAGAGAGAAGTGGTCTTTGAAAGTCCAACTGTTGCTAATGATGTTACTTGTTTTTTCTAGTGGTGCTTATTTACTGAAAAATTTCCAAACACTGAATTTGTTTTATGTAGTCTTAGTATGAAAGAAAACTTTGTCAGTGAGTATTGTAAGTAAAATCCTTACTCTTTTCTTTCCTGATGATGAATATCTTAGTTGTTTACATGGCTTAAGTATATTTCGTCATTTGTGAAATTTGAGTAATATGGTTTACCTTGTCTGACTGTGAGAGCTGGACGCCTTGTATACAAAGCACCGTAGAGGTGCTTAATAAAAATGTGCTTTCACAGTGACTGATAGTTTAGAAGTATCAACTCTGAATACTAAAAAGGGTAGCTTATTTCTGATGCATATTCAATATGTGTATATATGATATACATTAATATGGCTTAAAGTAACTAGGATTGTTTTTTTTTAAGTGCAGTATGAAGCTTTAATGAAATCTGTGTCATTCTAGTGAGACAGGGACTACTTAAATTGCCTTAAGCAGACGACCTTGAAGATTATTTACACAGAATGTAAGCTCAGAATTCATGTTGCCGTGTAACCATCCATCAGACATTTAATTTCTCGGGATTCTGACCAGAACCATTAAGTTTAGAAAAATCCACATTGATTATTATCAGGGAATAAGCTTCTCTCTTTTGTGACTAAAGAAAATTTTGATTTTTTTCTGCACTCTTTTCAGGTTTTAAAATTTCAAAATTTTGATTTGACATGTCACTTTTTTAATAGAGAGAATAAAGCTCATGCTGTTTTAATATGTAAATAAATGTTTTTGTATTTCAATACCCTTCTATGATTTCCTGGCTCTTTGAGAAGTATTTTGCAAGATACTTAGATTACCTACTGTTGGAAAAATACAGACGTGACTTTTATGAATATAGGCCTAGTACAGTTCTGTTGGTTTTTACTACAGTGCAAGACATGAGACCTAGGAGAGCTTTGCTGCTGATTGCCAGGAGGACAGATCTCAGGTCTCAGTCTCCCCTCGTGTAAAATGAAGTGGCTGGACTGGATTCTTTCCTCTTCTAAGATGAGCTTCCATGAGCCTATGTCTTTTGTTTATATTTAGGAGTATTAGCAATATCAGATTAAATACTGAATACCCCTCCATCCCCCCGAAGCAAAGTGCAGTATATGCTACATAAGCTTCTAGTTATCTGATTCTCGTTTCTCATCTTACAGTCAATTTTTGTGTTGCATGTTTCCCGGCAACCTGGAAGGTCTTTTTAGCCATAGGTGGCGCTGTTGCAACTTTTTACAGTCTTAATTTTTCTGTTTGTAAAATAAGGCTTAAACAATGTGATTTTATTTTGATTCCTTTGCTTAATGCTTCAGAATAGCACAACGTCCATTATGTCTTTCTACCTGGAAAATTTTTTCTGCTTATATCATAGTTTTATTCTTTTATCTCGCTGTGAACATTTCAGACTTGCTGTGCAAACAATGGCAAAATCGGGCTTTTCTTCTAGTGTTAGAAACCAGTGAGCCGGGATATTATAAAACAGCTAGAAGCTGCCTCTGGAGCACCATAAAGCTGAAAGGTGTGTTGAGTTCCCTGAGTATTGACCCCGCCGCTGTGTGTTAATTGGTGGGAGTTGATTTGGTACATATATGATGGGGTGTAGTTTCTTGACTTGGGTTTGCCTGCACGTGCTGACACTGAACCATGTGATCCTGAGTCAGCTCGTTCTGAGTTTTCCCCTCGTCTGTGAGAAGGGGACACTCATATCTGCTTTGTAGAATTGTGAGAATTAGTAATTATGTAACATGTTTACCACAGTGGGTATGTCAAGAGAGCTCATAAACTTTAGCTGCTGTTTTGTGTGCAGCCATCATTTTATAGTCTTTGGTAATTACAAAGAAACAAGAAAATAAGAAAAGCTGATTTTATGATGAAAGATATTTGAGGACGTTCCATAATTCCTACACCCATAATTTAGCATCAGCAGAGTCAGAACTGTTACACAGTCGCCCTGGACCAACGTTAAGCCACAGAAATTTTTGTTACTTCATATATGTTGGGGCCTAAGGGGAACCAATACTTATACACATGTTGTCTCCAGCAGCCAACTGAGAGATGACACAAAAGAGTAGGCAGGCGATAAATGTCTTCTTTGTTACTGATGAAGCCACGTTCTCCATGAACTTCAGGGCTGTGGATAAATGAGTGTCATGATACTGTGTCCCAGAAGTAGAGACTCACCCTGTCCCAGGTATCTCTGGGCCACAGCAAGCCTTCCCTTGAGAGAATGAGCCCCATCATGCACAGGGCTGTTCTGCAATGGAGCTGAGCATCCAGGGTGCTTCCCTAGGGTAGTCAACACTGGAGGGAAAGGAAGGGTTTCACATGCCCTGCTTGTCTCCCCGGAATCACAACTCAATCTGTTAATGTGAGGAGGGCTAGCTGTGGGCCAGGGGTCAGGGCTGTGAAGGGAGTAGCACTCTGCATGGCCCAGAGGAGTGGGGAGGAGGTATCCCTTCCATCAGTTTAAACAGGTGGTGGGATGGAACAGAAGGGTTCATCCCATGAGTTTATAAAAGGAGAAATAAGAATTTCCTTTGGGTATTAGTCTAGCCAGGAAACACAGAAGATGATTAGGAAGGAGACTTGTAAACCACTGTAATATTAATTTGACATTTGTTGAGCACCCAAAATGTGCTACATTCTTTTCTGAGCGTTTTACAGAAATGAATCCTTCAATCTTCTCAACAAGCGAGTAAGGAAGGTTTGATTGTTATCCCAGTTTCACAGTGTGGAAATTGAGGCACACAGAGGGTAAGTTGACCAAGGTCACAGAACTAGTAAGTGGCAGAGCAAGTATTTTAACCCTGGCTGTATGGTATTGTGGCTCCCAGAATGGGCTTTGGGTGTTTAGATGTATCTGCATCCCTCGATTTCTGTACGTCTGTGCATCAATTAGCCCAGAAAGGACAGGGAAAGGAGAGTTACACAGGTGCTCACAGTCGTGTCTCGGCAACTGTCCACGAAGAGTGCACCGTGATTAGAATTAATTGTTTTCCAGGCAGCAGATCTGTTGGTATAACAGAAATTTAGTCCATTGAATTCATCTAGAAATCCTTCCTGCTCTGCTTCTGTCCACACTTGCCATGTGACTGCCTGCCCGTGTTTGGGCCGTGGAGGAGAACATATACTCATGGTTGAACTCTGATATTGCAGTCTGGTTCATAGTTTCACATCTTCTGTTACATTAATAAGTTAAATTTCTGGTTTTCTTGCATCAGTGTCTCATGAGTTTGGTTAATGTGAAACCAGTCCATGGGAGCCCAGGGGTTATGATGGTATAAATTTTTAGCACGTTGTGGCACTTCTAGCCATGCAGACATGACTGGGGGATGTACGCCTTTCTCACTGATTTCTCCCAACAGCAGGGTCCTCTCACGGATGTGAGGCTGGGAGCTCTCTGAGTAGCTCAGTCAGAGGCCAAGTCCACCAATCCGAAAATGATGAAGTACCTGGAAGTGGGTTTAATAAAAGTAAAGGGCTTCCAGGTAGTCCGATGGGCTGTTCAAGAAATTTGGTGAAAAGCTGTCCACTGTCTGTGGTTTAGCTGCTGCTTTGCTATTGAAAAGTCTGGAGTAGATGAAGGGATTTTAAAAAGCAGAAAGGAGTGATTTCAGGTGGTACATCCACACCGGTGAGAAGTGATGGATGACCGCCTGTGTGAGGCACAGACAGAGTCTTACAAACTTCATAAACCAGCTTCAAATGCTCTGCCATCTGAGTGCGCTTCATATGGGGTCCAGTTCATCACTGGTCACGCTGTGAGGGCAAGTAACTGACGATGGCAGAAAGGACACGGAGGCATCAAAAAGGTCTCACTCATGTTCCCTGTTTAAAGAATGTGGCACAGTGTATTATATTTGAGCTGGTTTTTCACTGAACAGTTTTTAGTGTTTTCTGGGACTCCCCAGTGCCCCAAGGTTCCATGCAGCTGGGTGTCCCCTCATTGCAGCTCCGTCAGCGCTTGCCCTGGGCTGATGTGGTGTCACGGGAAGCAGGACGGTCAGCGTCCCCGGCTCCTCTGAGCTCCGTCTCCTCATCTGCAGAGCCTGGTTTCCCATCCGTGTCTACTTAGTAGGGTTGCTGAGAATCACACGTGATGGTTATCAGGTGTGATTTCTGGTTGTCTCTGCGATTGGCAAATAGCCAATAATTGATAGAAACTCTTGTTTTTTTTATTGTAATTGTGTCTCCTAGATTGCAGTGGTTTTTAGTCTGCATTTTTTTATAACTTTACTCATTTTTAAATATGCCCTTATTTTATTTATTTTTTTTTTGAGGTACTGGGGACTGAAGCCAGGACATTGTGCATGCTATGCAGGTGCTCTACAACTGAGTAATACCCACCCTCCTTTTCTGCACTTAAAAATAAATATTGCAATACACAAAATAGCTCTTAAACTCCATCATGGGACCTGGTCTCTGTATAGGCAAATGAACACGTATACTATTTCAATAAGAATAAATGCTGTTGAGACATAAGTTTCTGAATCTGTTAATGTGCTTAAAAACGATCATAGCTAGTGATAAACACGAGACTTAGATCAAGGACTTTTTAGGGTATGTTTTGCCATCATGGGAAATTACATTCTACCGAGAAGGCTAATTGGGTCTCTTTGATATTTGGATGGTTTAGCAGGTGATCAAGGCTTTCCAAAGCTGACAGTTTTGTATTTTAAACTAACTACAAAGTTATCTTCTAGAAGATGGAAATCCTAAGCTTGTGAATTTCCCAGTAATCCAGGGGGTATGTGTCTGTGTCTGTGTCTGTGTGAACGTTTGTGTGTGTGATTTCAGGAATGTAGAAATAAGTTCCATATAGACTTCTGATATCTTTCTCTTCCAGTTCAAGGTTTAAGCATATACTTACACAAATAAATTGATTTTCTTTTGTCATTTGGCATATTGGCGGGAATAAGAGGTTCTCATACTTGTTTCAGAAGGGTTGGGAAGCATGAGCTTAGAAAACGGGAGGAGAAAGAGGCAGGGAGACACTTCACACTTTGTGCAGTATATGAGAAACGGTAGCTTTTCTTTTCTCTTTTCTTCTAAAGCAAACTGGCTCTGAATTGTAACACACTATTACTCAGAATTGCTTTTCTAATCAGATACAAGTGCCTCAGATTTTTCAAGGCAACATGAATGATGAAATGTGTTTTAGCATTTATCTTTAAAAGTAGTTTTATTTCTCAAGTAAAAGACTATAGCCTGTTTCTTCCAGCGTCTCAAGAAATTCTCATTGATCTATGTACATGTTCTATGTGCTTATTTTCTTTTCTTTTTTTTTAAGTGCTTGTTTCATTGTGGTGTGAATCAATGTTTAAAATTTCTGGATTTTGATCTTTAGAAAATGCTGATATATCAGAACTGTTAAAAACCTGATTGTTCTTTGGTCCTTGTTTGGTGGGGCACCCTATTGATTACTCTTGTCTGTTAAAGAGAGAAATTCTTCCTCTAGCCTGCAGATCATTAAGTGTATGGTTTGCAGCATGCCTTTAAATTTCATTGAATGCATTGAACATGATTGTCCAGTGAATTTTGAGTTGACTCATAGTAATGACTTTGCTTTGATTCTGTGGCTTTTGCTCCTCTCCACAAGAGCTTGAATTCTCTGTTGCATTTTGTATACGTGTTCTTCACAGTGGAAGAAATTTTGCATTTTTTACAGAGGTGGTTTTTCCTAACACCTCTGAATGCCTTCTGTAATTGATACAACAAAAATCTGTTATTTCAATGCTTAATTATTTCATAAACTAGTTTTTGGCTTAATCAGAAACAATGACAGAGTGATAATAAAAAATAGGAAAACTTTCCTTCCTTTGAAGAATAGAAATCAGGTGGTCAGGCTCACCCATGCTTTGGGCCTGACACACTTAATCTCATGTCATTGTGTATCATGATTCGGAGATGGAGTTGCTTCAGGTTTATTGATTTTTGTTTTAACATTTGTGTTGAATTCTTTCTCCAGGCTTATGTATCCTGTTGGGTTTGTTGAAACTGTAGAAGGGAAACAAAAGCTTTTTT
Source organism: Vicugna pacos (assembly GCF_048564905.1). Lineage (NCBI taxonomy): Eukaryota > Metazoa > Chordata > Mammalia > Artiodactyla > Camelidae > Vicugna > Vicugna pacos. The sequence goes on along the minus strand of NW_027328740.1, from coordinate 71,670,847 downwards.
TGGTTTCCGGAGGCCTGAGTTGCTGATGATAAGGGTTGAGGGTGGGCTGAGGAACAGAGTGACACTCCCTCTGCTCCCAGCTGAAATTGATGAACAATGAAATCAATTAAGTGTATCGGTATTTGACCAATAGAAGTTAGCGAGCCCAAACTGGCTAGTTATGCCCAAAGAAAGTACTGAATTCACCTGCAGAATTAGGTGCTTTACCAAGAAGAAGCAGCTTAGAGCAATCAGAAAAATCAGTCCTATGATGAGATATAAAGTAAATATAATATCTTTTATTTCTGAAACTTTTCTACGTTAAGTTGTGTAGAGCTAAAATTAAGTTTCAAGCACCAGGAGTTAACAGTGTGGGTGGTTCTGTATGATCATTATTCAGGAATGTGCCTAGACTCTGCTAGAGTGGCTGAAGCTGGCAGGAAAAGACCCAGAGCCAGGATTTGTCACCTTAGGGTGTCCTCCATAATGGTTCCATGTGGGAGCCCATGATTGGGTTAACAAATTGTAACAGATCCCAGCCGCCTGTCAAATTTAAGAAGAAAACGTATGCTTAGTAACTGCTTTGCAAGCAAGTGCCTGTGCATCCTCACTCCTGTCTCCTTGCCTTAAAAAGCAGAGATAATGCTTTGCTTGCGTAGATGATGTTTTAGATAGCACTCTGCTCATCGCAAAGCAATGACCCAGGCCCACAGCTATAAAGGCTGGGCTTGTGTGCAGTTAGATACTCTATTATCCCCCAAGCAAGGACCTAGCTGGTCTGGTGGTCTGCTTTGTAATTCACATGTCTAAAGGATGTATCTTATTCCCCTCACCCCATGACTTACCTAAAGATACACTAAGCCTTTGTACTCATGGTGGATTCTACAATCTCTGTCTCATCCTTCTTTCCCCAAGTTCCTGCTTACTATCACACAACTGTTAATGACGTTTTCCTTTGATTATACACAATAAATATGGGATCATTTGAGAGGCTCGTGGAGTTGGGTCCCTACGCCCTCTCTCTTTCGTGACTTTTTCCACAGAGTCTTGAGTATTCATTCCCTGTACGTAAGACTTCTGCCAGCCAGAACCCACAGTTCCAGGTGAGAAGGATGCAGGCTTTATCTCTCCTACCCGAGGGAGAGAGAGTAGAAAATTGAGATCTGCTCTTCCGTGGTCCCTTCCTGCCCCAGGTCTGCTCCAGTTCACCTGCAGCCTTCTGGCCTCTGCTCACACTGCCTCTGTCCCAGGACTGACAGCAGCCTTTTCTTCCCTGGTAAACATTTCCTGTGCCTTTTAGAAGTTGGTCTCTTCTCTGCAATACAACCCTGGCAGATGTGATGGTGGTAAACGTGCTGGAGGGCAGTCACTTGGGGACTGCCAGGAGCCATGCTGATTCTCCTGAGTCTCTCATTCGGGGTTACAGAACTGTCGAGCAGCAGAGGAAGCCCTTTAACGTGAGGCCAGCTCAGCATTGCATCACTTTCATTTTATTTTTGAATTTTCAGTGGAGAAATTATTTGTAGCAAACTGTTCCAGATTTTTGGCTGCCTGCTTTCCTCACCACCATTTCCTTGTTGGCTCTGGTGCTTGTTGTAAGAACCAGGTTTCTTCTCTGGTTATTTCTAGCAGCTGGGCTTGCCGAATCCTTGATCTGCATTTGAAGCAGAATGCTTCTTCGTGATGTCAAGCTGATTTTCCTATTTCTGAATATTTCGTGTACACTCAGCAACTCTTTCAAGTGAAATGCTCTTGTCCAATTCTGTTAACCCATATTTGCCGATCTCCTGCTTTCATGCTGAGGGCAGTTTCTTCTTCCTGTAATAAAAGTTAGCAATTTGCATTTACTATTTGAAGGTTCTGGCCCTAGGTGCTTTTGTCCTTAACAGTTTTAATACAATTCACCCATTAAAATGTGCAGCGGTTTTTACTCAAAGCCCAGAATTGTGCATCGCAGTCAATCTTAGAATATTTTCATCCCCCAACAGGAAGCCCTGTATGCACAAGCAGTCATTCCCATCTTCCTCATCCTCCCCCAGCCCCAGGCAGCCATTGTTCTCTCTCTATGGATTTGCCTGTGCTGGACATTTCATGTAAAACAAGTTATTTCATGTAAATGGAACTGTCTATTGTGACTGACTTCTTTCACACTGAGTAACTTTTTCAATGTATTTCCAGGTTGTGGCCTGGGTCAGTACTCTATGCTTTGCTATTGCTGAATTATATTCTACTGTATATCTGGGCCCTACTGTTTACCCATTCATCAGGTGATAGTCGTTTGTGTTGTGTCTGCTTTTTGTTTGTGAAGAGTAATGGCGCCGTGAATACTCCTGTAGGAATTTTTATGTGGACATTTGTTTTCAGTTCTCTTACTTGTGTGACCAGAGAGCAGAAATGCTGGGTCATTCATAAACCAAATGTTCAACTCTCTGAGGACCTGCCAGGCTGTTTTCTAAAGTGGCCACCCTGTGTTACATCCTCAAAAGCAAGGGCTGCGCGCTCCGCTTCCTCTGTGTCTTCATTAGTGCTTGTTACACATTTTTTTTTATTATAACCTATTGTAGTAAGTGTGAAGCGGTTTCTCCTAGTGGTTTTGACTTGATTTCTTTTACAGCTAATGATATTGAACATCGTTTGATTGTGCTTATTGGCCATTTGTATATTTTCTTTGAAAAATACATTTTCAGATACTTTATACACATTTTAATTGAGTTCTCTTTTTCTTGTTGAGTTGTAGGAGTTTTTTCTTTTATTTGAAGATACAAATACTTAATCAGATAAATAATTTGAAAAAATTTTCTCCTCTCAGATGTTTTTTCACCTTCTGGATGGTGTCCTTTGAAGCAAATTTTTAACATTTGATGAACTCCAATTTATCACTGTTTTCTTTGTTCCTTGAGCTTTTGGGGTAATATTTAAAATCTGAGGTATTTTATTTAAACTTTTATATAAAAAATAACTTAATTCTTAAGACTGTTCTAGGAGATGGGTGCTGTGGCTGTCCCCAGTCTATGGATAGGAGACTGAGGTGCAGAAAATTTCACTGAAATATCAGTGTCACAGCTACCCAGTGCTGTGGGATTTCAGACCCTCATGTTTGTCCCCAGCATTTGTGATCTTCACCACCATGCTCCACTACTGCCTGGAATCATTAATGAAAAAGTTTTCCTTTTTTGATTTCTTGATTGTTTGTTTTCTCATTGGGGAACTCACCTCTTCATTTTCCTTGCAGAGATCTGTGTAGGTTTATTTTAGATCTCATGTACTTATTTATTACACAGGCTCCAGCGATGATTGTGCCTAGTTGATCTAATCAATTCATACTCAAGTCTTTCCTGCTCATGACACTAAAAAGAGAGTCATGATTTACATAATGCTCAAAGAAGAATGTACTTGAGTGATTTTATTTTTCTAACCAATCAAACAAATCAAATAAAAACCCGGTGTTGGAACAGATTATAAGCCCTGCAGAATAGGGTCACTGTCTTCCTTGTGTTTCATTTGATTTGTCACAGTGTCTGGATAGTGCCTTGCTGTCCAGCAGTTTTGTGAGTATACGGTGCTCGTGAATCATTGTAAGGAAAGAATTTTGACAACAGACTGTGTTGTTCATTTCACAAGGGAAAAGATCATATAGAAATACTGCTCAGATTTATTTTAAAATTAAGCTTGGTGTCTTGAGAAGGGTTCAAGAAACCATACAAAAATCTTTTTCACTAATTTTAAATCTATCTTAGACACATTATGCATACATGGCAGAGTAACTTATCAACTAGTTTTGACAAGAGGAGTGTACTATTGATTATCTATTTTAGTTGAAATATTCTACCTGGGATAAAGTAATCAGTGCCCATAAATGAACAAATATGTTTGTATTTCTATGCAACATGGGGGCAGACTTCATATGTTTTTATATAATATATATGACTGTGTGTTTTAATCTGTCTGTCAGTGTTTTTATAGTTTTTCATCAATGTTGTAACTTTAGAATTCTTCTATGGAAATCACCCCCAATTCTAGTGCAGTTTGTACTGTGTATCCTGTCTTATGCATGGGATTCCACTGTCCCCTCACTGAGGAATTTCCTCTCCTATTGAGTTAGTAGCAGAGTTAAAGGAACTGTGATTTCTAGGCCTTTGCTCTCCATGTGTTTGCAGTTGGCTGTCAATCAAGATTTTCTCTTTCGTGAGTTTTCATTGTTCAATTAGAATTTTGGAAATAACAATTAATATGTTGCAACACTCTCCCTAGAAACTTGATGTGTTTGTGCTTTTCCGTTTCCAATTTACAAAAAATGTAAATGCACTCTTGTTTTTAAATAGTCCTTTTTCACTAGATATTTGTTTACTTCTTTATAGTCAAAATATTTTTTTCCCAATGAATGAATAGGTTTGCATGTTTTAAAAGATACCTTACTTTTTAAATTTCTTATTCTAACAGGTATATTCGTTGTACAGAATTTAGAAAATAAGGATAAACACAATTATAACTTAAAAATGGCCTCTAATCTCACCTGGAGATACAGTTGTAAGGTTTGAAATTGAGAATTACAAGTCCTCTCAAACTGTTCTTCTATTTCAAGTACGGTTTGGTTACTGAGATCCTCGAATTCCCATATGAATTGTAGCAGCAGATAGTCAGTTTCTGCAGAGGAACCCACTGGGATTGTGATCGAGTCCACGTTGAATATATGGATCGCTCTGGGGAGCACTGCCATCCCAAGAATGCTGTCATTTGATTCAGGAATGTGCGTGGTGTGTCTGTCCAGGTATTTAGGTATTCTTTAATTTTTTTCAGCATTGCATAGAGTTTACATTGGATTATTTTACTATATATTTTGCCTTTATACTGAGGACAAGTGTGCAAGGTACCGGGATCAGAAGTGTATTGGAGCTCCGCAGCTTGCTGCCACCATGGACGCTGTGCTCTTGCTTCGCCCACTGTACAATGTTGCACAAAATAGGACCTAAGTAACTCTCTCTTGAAAGAATGATTATATGATTGCTGGATGATGCTTGAGGGTCCTTGTGATGATGTCTTTTTCCCAGAATTTCCCATCTTCTTTACTATGCCCTTTCCCTTCCTTTCCTCCAGCCTGTGTTTCAGCCTGCCTGTGGCATTGATTTTCCTTGTCTGTGGACTCTTCCTTTCACTAGTTCGTGATAATGTTACATGTGAGATGTGGAAACTTGCTAGATGTCAAGAAAGAGGAAATCCATTGCATTCTAGTTTTTTTAGAGTGTGCTATTGTATTATCGATTGAAATGAAATCAGGCTGACCCATTGAGCCATCCCCTGAGCTCTTTTTGCCTTCCTACAGGTGATACTGCTCTCGTTGCTGCATGTGCCCTTCCCCCAGACTTGGTTTTGGGGTTGAGTAAGTCACCGTCACTGGAGCCCTCTCTTTAAATGATGAAGAGAACATTTGCTCTTTCTCCCTGTTTGGGGACTTGGATGAGATGAGGCAACAGATAAAGAATGGAGCCCCACCTCATTCTGACCCCCGCTCTTTCCGTTCCTTTCTCCAGGGGAAGAGTACAATTCAAAAATATAAAGATTGTGAACTAATGAGATAGACAAGACAACCGATCATTTATTAAATACCCTTTCATGCCAGAAACAAATGTATTATACACACAAAAAGCACATAAAATACGGTAGTACTGTGGTTACAAACGTGGGTCCGAGTTCGAGTCCTGGTCTGGAGTGACAAGTCCTGTGAGATGGAGAATTGGTAGGTCGGCTTAGCCTCTCTTGGACTTGTCTTCTGTCCTGCAGAGATGGGGCTCGCTAGGCGTCCCTCCCCCGTAGAGGTGCTGAGGGGTGTAAAAGACACGTGTAGGCAGACCGAGCACAGCTGCTCTTTCCTCGTAAGTGCAGGATAGCATCGCTTTTGCGGTGATGGCTTTATGACTGCACCGTGTAGACTCTCAGTGCTCCAAAGGGATGCCTTGCAGATTGGAGATGGGATTCTCACTTCTGTATATACCCAAGGATTGTGTTATTGGGCCTTGCTAATTTGACTCTATTCTTTAGAAAGTACATAATGTAGATATATTTTTCAAACATGCATGATTTTTTCTTTTATTATTTATAGTTCTACCCTCTCATCTCTTGGTGTGACTTTTCATGGAATCCAGGAAACAGTCCTAAGCAACCTGCCTCTTCACACTTCTCCGTGGTGGTTTCCTTCCCTGACTAGAAGAGGGTTTTGCATAGGTAATTTTGATTGCTCCCCTTCTCTTGGAGACTCTCTGTTTTTCTGCCCATCTCTCACCTGTCCATCTGTCCATTTCTCTACCCACTCATTCTTCTGACTTGTTTCAATAAGCATTTCAGGCAGCTTACAGAAGAACAGGTACCAAATAAACAGGTGAGAAAATGGGGCCAAGTTCATACAGTGAGGCTAGGAGTTGAGCCTGTGTGAGAGTTGCCAGCGTGAGACACACGCCTCTGCCTTGTGACTTATAAGATAGACAACATCAATGTGCCTGAAGCTCCCAGCAGACACAGGGAAACAGGGTTTGTGGGAGATGCTCATTGGCTGTGAAATAAATAAGTGGCTTAGTAGAAGCCCAGCCTTTCCAAGTACTAAGGCTTAGGAGAATATTTTAGTGTCTTCCAAAATCAGATTATTGCATCTTTTCTTTTTCAGAGTTTTATGTATAGTTGGTTTACATTCTATACCTGGAAATTTCTCCAAAACTTCTGCCCACGTGAGTCCCATGACTCGGGAATGGGGTGGTTCTGCTCATTGACGGGTGTTGGCCAGAAACGGAAAATGACAGCCTCAAAGGAGCCTGGGATTTATCAGTTATGTTTTGTCAGTGCTGTAGATTTCAGAAAATGCTTTCACCTTTTCTTTCCATCTGAGGCAGCAGCGCGCTCTCTTACCAGCATCAGGAGCTCAGGGCCACGGGATGGTGGGGGCTGACTGCACTGCCGTCAAGACAGCTGAGCTAGTCACTGCAGGTGTGGTTCTTTTACATACTGCAGTTCATGCTCTTTACTAGAATGTTTCAACAGGGAGTTAATTAACTGAGTTAATTAACATTTTATAAATATGATGCTTTGTTGAAAAGACAGTCATAGGCAGAATATAAGTTGTGATCACTTTAAAAATGGTTTCATTACTGAAATTTCAGTAGGAAAGATCCAGTTTATCTTATTTCCGCCTCTCTTTAAAAGTAACAAAGAAACAAGACAGAAAAAGCAGAGGATGATTTCTGTTCTTCCTCTCGGCTTGCAGGTGCCCTCACCTCCAGTGGCATCCATCCAGACACCAGCACTGACACTGGCCGTGCTCAGAACTGCCTCAGCCCTGAAGACACATCTGACAAATGGAAGGGGGCCGCGCCCTGTTACAGCAGGTGCTCTCACTTTGTGGGTCCTTATGTAACTGCGCGGTGTTATTCAGGATCGCCCTTTCTACACTTTGTGACGCTGCTGCGGTGTCTCCTAGTTATTTGTTTCTGTAAGTACTCGTGTAATTTTCCAATGTGTGGTACTAGACATCTAAAAATGCATTTTTCAGATGAAAAATAGTGTGTATTTAATATAAATGTATGAAAAAAGGGTCAAATGGATCTATCCTGGTGCCAGTACTCAGAGATAATAATTAACACATTAACATCTATTTTCTGTTCTTTTCATCAGTGTGTATTACCTCTGTCATAAAAACCAGCGAGCAATGTGTGCCTGTATACTGTGTGGAGACCTCCATTTTCCATTCGGCTTATTACACATTTTTCTACAATATTCTATCTCCCCTGGCATGATTTTTAATGACTAGTATAGCATTCTGTCTTGTGGAGTCCTCGTCCATTTTACTTTGGACTTAAATAAACTTTTAAATTCCAAGTATACTTAACTGAAATTCTGAAAAGAGATCTGTTGTGGTACCGAAAGTCCCCTACATCCCTTCCCCTTTTTTCCTGAGAGTAAAAACTGCTGACAATGTGGAGTATATATTTCATGACCTTTATGCCTATGTCATATAAATAAACTCATACATACACGTATATGAGAAATCTATGTCTATGTGTGTGTATATATGCTTTATTGAAAAATAAGGCCATACTATATGTTTTCTGCAGCTCGGTTTATTCACTCAGGTATATATCACAGACGTCCTCTCTCTCCAGACTCACCCGGTCCTTTCAGATAGAGTAGAGGGTTTTCCTGATATGCAGGTTTGGTCTCTTGTGTAAGGACACCTTTCGTGGGAGCGTACTGTGGACAAGGCCTTGGACCACGCCGAAACACCGGAACTTTAGTGCCCACAGCTCACCGTGATTTACCGCATCATTGTCTTGATGGTGGACACTTAAGTTTTCTCCATTTTCCACTGTCAGAAAGGGTGTTTGACTGGCATACTTCTTATACAAACATTCCTGTGTTCTTGTATGAGTATTATTTTCGTTAAGGTTTCTGGAAATTTAGTCCTTGGATGTGACAACTACATAAATCACAGGCTCCTTTCAAGTGAATCAAGAAATTCCTTCTCCTGTGGGGCATGAAAAGATGTAGAATAACTTATGTAACCAATTCTCTATCGCTGGATATGATTTCACTTCAGCTTTTCTTCTCACCATTGTAAACAGTGCTGTGTAAATGCTCTGATAAGTACATCTTTTTGAACTGAATTTTTCTAAATGAAACGATTCCAAAATGTGGAGTTCAGCCTGTGTGTACACACGTTTTTCAGAGTTTACATATCCATTGACATGTCATCCTCCAAAAGATCGCTCACAGTTTGTTCTCTCAAAGATGGACACTAGCTAGAATATCTTTTAAAAATATGTGCCAATATGATGAGCAAAAGTACTTTTTCATTGTTTTAATTTGCACTTGATGACCAGTGAGGTATTGAGCATTTTTCACTCATTAGCCATCTGACTTTTAAAAAGTGAATGATCTCTTTTGTCCTTTGCACACATTTAAGTGAGGCAGCTTCTTGTTGCTTTGTGACAGCTCTATGTATATTATGAACATTAACCCCTTGTCTTCATCAACATGTATCAGAGAGCTTTTCCTTGTCATATTTTGCCTTTCATTTTGTTCAGTAGGTTCATTTTTGTTGTGGCCCAAAATAATCTTAAGATTGTAAATGTCTTCTTTTTGGGTTTTATTCCTGATATTATTCTTAGAAATACTTTCTTATAATGGTATAAATTTCTTCTGTAGGTTTTTTTAATCTCTAAGATGGAGATGATGATGGTACTTGTTATAGTGAAGAGAAGTTGAATTAATATGAGCAAAGAATTATATTCGCTGTTATTAGTACTTTCTAATATTCACATCACATTCTGTAATTTTTCTTGCGGTCATTATGACTGGAATAGAATTTGTTTTTTCCAGGGGATTCTCTGATTGTCCCAAGACAATTATTGAATTCCTACTTTGCTTTTTAACTTGAAATCCCACCTGTAAAGAATACTTATGTACACTAGAGTCTCTTTTTGAGCTCATGGTTTATTTTTATCAATCTTACTTTCTTACACTAGCACTATATCTTACATATTGTAAACATTTATTTAATATCTGACAGTGCGATTTTTTGATTCTCTTTTCGATCCCAAATTTTCTTGGTTAGTATTATGACTTTATTATTCCTGAAGAATTCTAATATAATTTTTCAAGTTAAAAAAAAAAAGAAGTGCTCTCGTGGGATTTTTTAGTACTTTTGAATTATCTTTAGGAGAACGTACATTTTTACAAAACTGCTTTCCTGCATACAAAATGTTGATGTCTCTACTTTCACACCTCTTACTTTACCCCACAGTACAGTCCTGTACTTCCTCCATGTACAACATGGGCATTGTTTTTGAGTTTATTCCAGATTATTGTTGATGTTTTTGTTAATTATTTAAGTCAGAATTTTTTGCTATTGTATATTTTAACTGTTAAAACTGACACCTAGGAAGGCAGATTCGGTTTGTAAATACTCACTTTGTAACTTCTCATTTAAAATTGTAAGTATTAAGTACTTGTTACAGAATCCTTTCTTTTCTGTTTTTAAAAATTTGTTTCCAAGATTCTCAAAATGGTCATAGCAAAGTAGTATAGGTGGGGACAGAGATGGAGAGAGGTAGTGTGGCTCATGTACAAACTGTGAGCACTTTCATGGCTGTGTTTACGCTGGAAAAGCCGCTGAAGAGTCCAGGATAAAACAGGGGTGGCTTTGTATGCAGTTGAAAGCCAGCTTTCTTGCCTGGTGAAGCCTGGTGGGCGTGACAGGTAGATGATCAAGGTCGAATGGAGGTTATTGGCTGCACAGAGCGCTGTGTCTGAGAACTGGAGAATATCGCCATGGGAAATGCTTGGTGCCAGGAACAAAGCAGAGGAGCTGGGGACCCTGTGTGTTAAGGAATTTCCAGCCCTCGGAGTGGGAAGATCAGACTCTGCATTCAGATCTGAGTTTGAATTCATCCTCTTTAGTTTACTTGTCCTCTGACTTTGGTCAAGCTATATACCCTATTTCACTTCCTGTTTTCTTATCTCTCAAAATAGGAGAATTACAGCCTGCTGCCAGATTGTTTGATCAGGTTAAATAATTAGTGTCTATAAGATGCCACGTACAGTCACAAGCTCAGTGAGAAATGGGCTGTCACCTGTTCTTCTGCAACTCAGTGCTTGACAAGACATGTGGGAAAGCCAGTCCCTAATTTGTGTGTGATGCAAGTAGGAACAAAATTAATGTCTTGCCTTTCCCTAGCAGTATACTTACAGCTTTGCTTCATTTACTTCTTTCCTCCTTTCCTTTCCCCTTTCCCATCCTCCACCAAAAGATCCTGAGACTCTCTCAGAATAGTAGATTCAAATTACTTTAAAGGTTGGCTCATCCTCATGAAATGATAGTAACATAAAAAAAATCTGTGCACATCCCACAATACATTGTATTTGATTTACACACACACGTGTGCACACATACACACACACAATCAGGCTACCTTCCACTTGCAGAGGGATAAGGACCACTTTTTCTGAGTTTTCACTCACTGAGCTTGAGAACAATGTCTCTTACACAGACTTTCACCAGGCTTCGTGCATGGTGTTTTTAATGGAATTTCGGCTTTGTGGCCATAGATATAGTCTCCTAATAGAAGAGAGAAAGTGGAGACATAGACATTCCGCTGAGATATTGGTGTCATCATATTTTAGTTGGAAAGGACTTAAGACAGCATAGAGTCGTAATATTATATGGGTGAGAATCCATGATGTTGTAACTTGGACAAGAACATGGACCTTCTGCCGTCTTGTCCACAAAGGTGAAGAGGCAACTGGGCAGGGGATGGTAGGGATCCTTCTTGCTTGAGTTCCATGTTCTTGCTAGTTTTCATTGCTCAGTTGCCTTTAGTTTATGTCCATGAGGCCTCTCATGGGAAGGTCACTCTGTCCTGATAGATTGAGTTTCTTATCAGCAAAAAGCTCTGGACCCACTCATATTTCCCAGAGTTTTCTGCTGACCTGCTGACACTTTATATAATTGAGACCTAAGAAACTACAGAATATAAAATCCTTATTGTTATTGTTTGCCCTCGAGTTCCATAGGAAGGGGTGCTGTCTCAGGCTGTCTAAAGCCAGATCTGAACAAAGATAGGGTGACAGGCTGTGCTGCTGGTCCTCCACAGTTGAAGGGGATTTCCAACTTAGCTTTATATTCAAGGCAGATGAGTTCAAATCTTGCCTTTACCAGTTATTATCTTTGTGAATTTGGGGAGAAACTGTACTTTTTTGTGTCCAAATTTGTTTATCTGTAAGTAAGTTCAGTATTTATTTTAAGGTTTCTGTTTTAGAATTGAATGAGCTAATACTCTCATTTATACCTAAACTAGTGATCTCATGGTTCTATGCTGGTGCCTTGGTAGTTGATTACTAAGGGACTCCGCAGTGAGATTGGGGGTGGGGGACCCTGGATAATAGAGCTTATATTCCAGGATATGCTTGTAAAAGACTGGATGTGCAGTGGATTTTTAGTAAATATCTACTCCTTTCCTAATCTGCATTGATTGTGTATATATCTTTATACTAATATATGAACAATTTTTATTGCAATTTAAATATCTTTGTAGTATTTACAATATCTAGTTATAAAAATACGTGAAATAAAAAGATTTGAATTTATTTTCTTTTCAATAAGCAAAACAAAATAAAATAGAAAAGAAAAAAGTTTTGAAGGAGTAGAAATAATTTTATTTCTGTGGAATCAATTCCTTGTAATAGGTTTTTTGTTCATGTTGTTAAAAAGCATATAAAATTGATAGGTGGTGAAATACTGGAAATGAGGAAACAGTGGAGACATACTACCTCTAAGGCAGTCAATTTGTTACCAAGTCCAAACTCGTTCTGCTTGCTGCATGACAGGCCGATTAATCGGGAGATGAGATGTTGGAGTAAGGAAAAGAGACTTTATTTGTAAAGCTGGCAGACCCAGAAAATGGCATATTGTTATCCAGTAGAACTCTCTTCCCCAGGGCAGAATTCAGTCTCCTTTTATACTAAAAAGCGGCAGGGATGTGGCTGGTTGTTGCAAACTTCTTGCTGTATGAATTGTTTGTCCTTGAAATCCTTTGTTCCTGCAGCTGTCCATGTGGGTCAAATTATGGTGCCCCTGTAAAACCTCCAAAAAAAAGAAAGGTTATTCACTATTTTACAACTTGCCATCTATACATAAGTGTAGAAGAGCAAATATCCTTAAAGATCAGAGCCCGGAGAATAGGCCCTCCTGGATATTTCAGGCTAAAGGCAACTTTCTTTTACAAAAGGTGCAGAGATAGCAAGTCTGAGCCTAGAAAACAAGGTACAGGATTAAAGCCAAATGAACACATCTAACATGGAGTGAAATTTGTTCTTTCTATTACAATTTCTTTTTCTCCCTCATAAATAATTTTAGTAAGAAACGTGAGCAATTTTTTTATTTTTGCTTCTTAATAAAGGACTACAACTACAATTTAGTGAGCAGGGATGCTGTGCTTGCCTTGGTGTCACAGCAAACTCTTGTTGGTGGTGCAACATGCCTGATGCCCCGTGAGTGTTGGTGAGGGTCCCCCTAACCAGGGGCTCTATTCAGGAACCACCATATGCGCGTTGACCTCTGGCACCTCTTTTTCAGCTGCAGGAAATTTTTTCAGATTCTATGATAGAAAAATCACTCCAGCTAGGGATAATCAGGTAGTAAAGGAAGAGGAAAAGGGCTTGAAGTAGAGTAGAAGAGAAAGACAGAAGCTCAGGGAGCCTGGGGGCTTGGCAGCGCTGCCTCGGGAGAGAGAGGAGCAGAGGTGTGGATGGGACCGGCTACAGAACCAGCTCCTGCAGCTTTCCCTGCACCCAAGCCACACAGCTTTTAATAGGGCCCAGGACTCTCTCCTGGCTGGATGTCACCCTGGGCAGAACCTTGAGAATCGAAGGTAAGGGGTGGGCAGCACTCACCTAGGGGGTCACTGAGGACTTTGGTCAAGTCCACATTGACTTTTCCAGTCAAGTGCCTTCACCTGTTCTTTATCTCAGGATCTGAGAAGCAGGAGCAAGGAACTCAGGGAGAGATCCAGGAAGATATCTGACTGTGTTAAGAGATGACAGTCACAGTGACACTGGGAGCGAAGACACTTGCAGCAAAGTAAAATAACTTCACAACTATTGCATCAGAGCTGCATGTGTGAGAGAGCCTAAGCCTGTCTCAGAGTGCAGGGGACAAGCGGAATGGAATGGTAAAATTAACACTGACAATTGAAATTTTGTTAAATAGCCTGCTACTTTTAATTTTATCACTTCAATGTATGCAGGTGTATTTCTATGAGCATTTATAGGTTCACACAACCCCACCAGCCCCTCTTGCCCCCATGGGGGATGGGATTTCTCAAGCACAGTGCCCCTCCTGCTTGCTTGGGCCACGCTGCGGGTCCTCACCTGGGGCCGGACTGCTACAGTACACTGAGTCCCCGAGGCACGGCCTGGGATACATGACAGGAACAACTGTGCTCTTGGCTGAGGGCCTCCATTTCCCCCTGCAGTGTAAGAATGCCGGTGACTCAGTTAGAAGCATGCATCCAAGCCGTCCTTCCGTGTCATCACCATCTAGAAGCGGTGCCTGAATCTTCTGAATTTCTGCAGAATGTGGTTTACAATCACCTTGAACAAGTGAGTGTGTGTCCTCTTTCAAGTGGAGGAGTTACTGCCATTTTCCTGGAACTTACTCACCACTAGTCCATCTGATTTTTCTGTGCTAGGATTCAGTATGGCCTGCTAATAACTCTGCAGTCAGATCTAGAAACCCTGATGAAGAGGATTATTTATTTTCTTTCTTTATATGATAGTATTTTACTTTCAAATTTCTGAGTTTTCAGTTCTTGGAGGAATTTTTTCGGGGGTTGGAGAAACAACTTTGCTCTTACCATCTTTGTGACCTGTTGCTATATGCGTCTCACCTGTCTTCTGTCACTTGTGAGGCGGTTCTATTTTTGACCCTGTCCGGGTTGTTCATATTTTAAAACATAAAATCTGTAAAAGTACAGTCCCTTTTACTCCGAAGACATTCCACAAATACTCCTTTAATCTGGGTATGGTTTTAAGAAGACACAATAATTAGAATATATACTTGCAGGTTGCCAGTGCAAAATTCCCAAATTAATAGTCGAGCTCAACATCTAAAATCTTTCTAATCTACCATGGATTTGTATGGATAAGTGAAGTAGTTTGCTAAGAACTCAATCCTCCCAAGCTGATGCTCTGCCAGATGGTGGAGCCGAGGGACGAGGGTGTGTCCTGCCCTTACTGAGCTGACAGTTTCATGGCAAGGACCTTCACCAGGTGAAGAAATTGAAGTTTCTTCTAAGAACAGTGGGTCTGAAATGAGTCCAAAAGCGTGGGAGAGACACAATCACATTTGTCTCAAGTAGGGGAGAGTGGCTGTGGGGCCACCTGGGAGACTCATGAGTCCAGGTGGGCAGTGTTGTTGGCTTCCAATTGAGCGGTGGGACGGTCAGTGGGTAAAAGCGAACAGATTGAAGGCATGTTTAGATGGTAAAGAGGAAAGGATCAATGCTGTCTGTGAAGGTAGGATGGAGTAAGGCCCAGGTTTCTGGGTGGATTAATGAGTTAAATAATGGTCCTGCTGTGTTCTGAGGAGGGAAAGCAGCAGAGGGAGTTCTGGGGGAAAACTGATGAGTTCAGCTGTGGGTAAAGTGAAAGGCTGTTAGATGTGTGGTCTGGGAGCTCTGGTGAGAGCCAGTAGTGAGTAGGGGGCGGGGAGAGAGACTTTCAAATCATTTTGTCTTGTGAAAATACATACAAGAATGAGTAATGACACAACCCCTGTATATTCTGGATTTAAAACCCAGTAACATTTTGCTATATTGACTGCAGGGGTTCTTAATTTTTTAATAGAAATAAAATAAATAGAAACAAAATAGTGGAGTTAATGAATATCTTAGAGTTGATGTGTGTCCTTGTATGTATTTTCATACCTCATCTGTTTATAAACATAATCTACAAAAAGTTAACTTGCTTAGCATTAGAGTTAAACAGAGGGACGTGACACACTCTGTTGGTGGTTCAAGGTGATTTCTTGGGCAAATTATGTAGCCTCTCTGTGCCTTAGTTGCATCTTCTGTGACTGCCCCCATGCCCCTCATCACAGCTGATTTCCTAGACTTGAAGTTGGGAGGGAGGCTGCTGAAGGGAGTAAGAGGTGGCAACTGCTAGGGTCACTGAAGAGAGAGACAAAAACAGATTAAAGCCGAGAAACTGAGTGCTAATACCCTCAAAGGAGAAAGAATCCCTTAGTTTTTTGAGCCACTTAGCCTAAGAGAACGAAAATCATGTGGATCCAAAGCTCTTGAGCATATGAGTATTGTGGGTGGGAGGGTTTCATCAGAAAAGGGTTGAGAAAAGGCCTTTTGGTTTCCTTTTACGTTTCCAGTAAGGATGAGGCGCAGAAGAAAAACCACCCGTTTCACAGTAGAAGGTGCTGTTTTGTGCGAAACTGTCCGAAGGTTGGAAACCATTCATCAGTGGTGCTGGCAAAAGAAGAGACTTCTGGATTGGGTGGGGCACTTGCTGTGACTTCCAGGTGACCTGCTGGCTGGGGGCTGTGAGGCGGGCAGTAGGTTTGTAGTGTGACCTGGGTATAATCCCTGGCATTGAGGCTGCTGATCTGACTAGCAGAGCTGGGCAGACACCGTCCTAACGGGGCTGCTCGGGATGAGGCCTGGGACACCTGCCATGCTGAGGGCGAGAGGAGAGCTCCCCTGAGGTTGTGTCCCTGTGAAGATTAGAAACGTCGTCCTGCAGGGGAGGAAGAGCCTCTGAGCAGCGGGCCGGATGCACAGGCAAGACCAGCCTGAGCACGGAGATTTCAGGAAGCCGGAATTCATACAGGCCCGAACAGCCTTGTTCCTGAGAAACTGGAGGGAAAAGATGCTGCAAATGCAGGCTAAGTTCAGACACTATTGTGTGTCATGAGTGATAGGAAAAGACTGTTCAGGCAGCCACGAGAGAACCCTGTGGTTGTCCCAGTTGGGCGTCACACAGGAGGGAGGAGCAGAGTTATATACTTTGCCACTTATTAGCTGTGTGACTTTGAGCAATATCACCCCACTTCTCTCTATATATATCTACATCTGTAAAGAGACACAGTGACAAGCTCGTGTCATCAGAATGCTTTGTTTAGCTCTGATCCTCTTTGTCCAGTCCTGTCAGTGCTGCCCTGCAAGGTTCTGCAGCGGCTGCTCTTGCCCTGTGATGGGAGGGCATAAAAGGGCATTGTAGCACCCGAGGGCAGAAAGGGGTTGCTTTAAAAGCAGACATGTAGCGTCCTGCAGCTGCAGACCTGCAGGCAGTTTGGTTCATGGTCCTGGAGAGGACTTTGGAGGCCTTAGCGTCGTCTTAAGACTTGTTTTCCCTTGGGGACCTGATTTGCCTTTGCAGATTAATGTTGAAGATTTGGGCTTCTGGCAAAGCTGTTTTCAGAGATGGGTATATACATAAAATATCATATAAAATAAAATGATTTATTTAACGTGAGCGACTTTGCAGCTGTTGGGAAGAGCTGTGTTGGCCTGGTCTCCACGGAGGACACCAAGGGTCAGCAGAGCGTGCGGGAGGGAAGGCAGCCTGCAGTGCTTCTGCGGGGGGTTCTCCCCAGCATGGTGCTCTGCTGAGTTGACTCTTCTCTGAGTTTGGTTGCCAGAGGAGCAGACAGCAAAGTAATGAGTTCTGGAGGGATTGTATAATGACAGGAAGAAATAGGAACCTGGAGATTTTCTGGACTAAAACACGCTTTTGGTTCCTGATTCAGTGTGTTCCATTACAGAATTGATGAGTTGTGTCTATTCTGGGACTTCATTGAAATAAACGTTCAGCCTAAATGTTAAGGGCTTTGGTTTATTTGGCTGGAGGACTCGAGCCGGGATGACAGCCTCTCAGATCACTCTGAGGGACTGCTCCCAAGAGGTAGTGGAGGAGCTAGGATAAATAGAATCTTTACAACAAAGATCAGGTAATTGGAACAATAAAATATTGCTTGTTATCTAAAGAAAACCAGATATCTCAAGTTCAAGTATTTAGTGGCTTTCTATGTATGGTGGGAAGCAAACATTTGGGTCATTGAATTCATTCCTTTGGCAAGCACCTGGCTATCTAGGGCCAGTATCCTGTCCTTTCTTGCACTGAGTCTGCTCAGAGGGCACCACTGTGAGTGGCTGAGAGGCCGGGCTGTAGGCATGAACTCGCTGGGGGTTGGCAGCAGCCGCTGATGATTTGGATTCAGCATTCTTTGTTTACTGACATGGTTGCAGTATTTTCATGCACATTGTAGTATTTTCATTCACAGTGTTCCCCCTTGGTCCTAAATTCGACCAATATTTTGAGAGACATTTCATGACCAATTTTGTCCCACGGTGCTAGGATGGCTCATTCCTAGTTCAGGTGAAGAATCTTCTGAGTTGCCATTCAAGGTGTTAGTTTTTTTTATCAGGCCCTGTTGATACTAAAAGTTCTCTGGATCACCTGTCTTACTACTCTATTATGATCCAGGAAGTGTTTACCCATCTTTGCTCATTCCCATACCTAGAATCACACTATTATATTTATTTTATTCAGGGTTATAAATTTTATCTGTTTCTTCAAGATGTTTAGCCATCATCCATCTTGTGGGCCTAGTTACACATTGGGAAATGTAACAGACAACAATTTTATAAAATAGACAGGATATAAGTAATACAGCTAGTAACGTTAATAAAGTCACGAGTAAGAATTTAATAGTCGAGAAGTTGTATTTTTGGGTTAAAATTTTGCTTGTGTTTCTGAGTTTGATCCTATGAGAAAGTTCATATTTATGGTCAGGGTCAGAGCAGGTATTAATTGGCCAGTTGAAATCTCCCACCTTGTAAGATCAACAGTGGCCTA
Source organism: Vicugna pacos (assembly GCF_048564905.1). NCBI lineage: Eukaryota > Metazoa > Chordata > Mammalia > Artiodactyla > Camelidae > Vicugna > Vicugna pacos. Next base: position 71,652,463 of record NW_027328740.1, on the reverse strand, counting down.
AACAGAACTATAAATTCTTTTTAGAATAACGTTTCTGAGGGCTATCTAGTTAGAGCCTTGTATTAGGGAAACCCACCAAGGTAACACAGAAGTACTAGACATAGGTAATTTATCATAAACTTAACAATTGGAGTAGTTCATAATCAAAGGTTGGAGAAATTATCAAAGTAATTGGTATACAGTCCTGGTCCGGTGTCTTGGGTCAGCAGTCTAGCTCAGATGTCGTCTTCTTCTCATCCTGGTATGGAAGCTTTTTCTCCATTTGGGCATTGTTTTAAGGTGAGCAGCGCTCTATAGGCCAGTGCACTGCAGGGGCTGTTTCAGATAGGAAATGAATCCGAGACTCCGTTTCCTTCAGCTTTGGTGTGTATGGTCTAGTTAAGAGTATCTGAAAAAGGGTCTTTCCATTCAGGTTGGAGACAGTTCTTTAAGTCATGCCTGTTGCAGTATGTATAATCCCCTGGCTGCAGGTCATGGGGCATTGGAATTTTACCCAAGGATAGATTACTGAGCTTCAGAATCAAACCTAGAGTATTCTTTTCATAATTCAATTAAACTGTACAGCAGTGTGACATAACAGCAAGGAATGATCTGGGAAGTGTCTTAGTAAATATGGACCTCAATTAACAAAACTAGAATTTAATATCGACTAAAATATAATTTTTTTCTCTCTAAAGTTACCCTCAGTTTTCTCAAATATAGCCAAATCAAGATTAATTTCTTTACAAATTAAATCTGATTATTTGATCATATAGGCTTTTTAAATTGACTGTGTTGGAAGTTTTAATACGGAGTCTCAGGGTAGAATGTTAATAAGGTTTTCTAAGGCCAAGAAAGCCACGTCAAGGCTTTTCATGGATTTTTGCCTTACAGATTTAGGTAAATTCTTTTCTCTTTAAAATCCTTAAAATACCTTTATACTCCTATATCTCTTAGGAGATGATCTCCCTAATTTGTCTGATAGAGCCACTGGGGACCTAAGTATTTTTAGTCTTTTGAGGGATCAGATAGAGAGAAAAGATAACTGTTCCAAGTCTGTATACATAGTTATAATTTATCAAATTGCTGTGAACCATAACTAGCTTAAGGAGAAGAGATTCTTTATGTCTGGGAAACAGGTTAAAAGGCAGTAGTATTTCAAACAATATCAAAAATTATAACCATATTCAGCTGGTTAATCAGTCCCATGTAACTAATTCTTTTAATGAGAGTTTTCATTAGAACTTTAAAATGTCTTACCCAGTTTAGTTCAGTGCTGTAGTTTGAAATTTATTAGAAATCAGTAAATCTCCTTGAAGAGAAAGCATTTTGCAAAACCATCAGAAGAAAACAATTAACTGTCTATAAATGACAAAAGATTTAAAAGCATGGTTAAACACCGTTACACTATAATCAATAAAGAAACCTGTTCACTATACCCATAATTATCACTGGTAACATTTCAGATAAACCAGAATTTTAGGGAGTCCATATAATTTCTACAATACCTATATTAATAATATTTCTCATTCAATATAACCTTAGAAGTTTTATGATTCATTTGACAATTCCATGTTATTTAAAATGCCAAATGAAACTTTATAGTTAAAAATCTCTCTTTGGGATGTTTCAGGGGCCTTCTGTAGCATCCCAAACTTAACTGGAGATTAAAATAATTTTAATTAATTAAATTAATTTTTATTTAATTAATTAGAATTTTATATTTGGGGAGCTTTGTGAAAGATTTCAGAACACTTGATCAGATAAACATATAGATCACTGTAAAGTAGTACTAATTCATTAACAAGAAAATACGTCAAAAGTAAAGGCAGAACAGATCAGCTAAGTGGTATAAGAAGTTTTACAATCTGTTACTGAAGGTGGATTAATATTTTAAGAAAATTTTTTCCTCTTAACAGAGAGAAAACCAAATCTAATCTTGTTCCAGCTAACTTCTAAGATTCATTTACGTTGCCCAATTTGATTCTAAACTTAGCCAATTCTGACCACGTACAAAACTTTCCTCAGGGTTCCTTTTCCACAAGCCTTCCACAGCTTTCTATACTTATATTAGTGTGTCCCTTATTTTGTCTTCCATTCAGAGGTAACCAGCTTCAGGAGAAAGTCACTATTTTTCATTAACAAAGTATTATTCCATTCTTACATCTTCCTTTACGCATTTATATTACTTTCCTAGGATACTGAGATCATTCCCTTACTAATAGAGACTATTTCTGTGTGACACCAACCATTTATTAATATTTCTAAACACCTTTAGTTTCACTGTAAGAGGAAGTTAAATGTTAAGTAATTCATATTTCAATCTTATTTTATCTGAAAATGGCATAGATATTTAATAAAATCTTGTCATTTAACTTAATTTAGCACAACTCTAGAATTTAAAGATATCAAACATTTAGAGATTATTTTAAGCATACATTTTAAAAATATATTTTAAATATTTACCCAAAGCTCTCATCTCATTTGCATTTAATTTACTTAAAATTTTACCACAGCACATTACTTTTATTTTTTTTTGACAAATCTGCAACAGATATAACAGGATCTTATTTGACTTTCATTAAACCTAGGTACAGTAAAGGTATTATAGTTAAGATGGATGATTTTAAAGATGTCTACATTTATTAGAACATACTTAAACTAAACAATATCAAATATTACCTTAATATTGAATATTTTCCAATTCACATGACACTGAAAGTCAATTTGTTAAGTTTTTATTTTAAAAATACTTAATTTTTAAGCTCTTATATTTTTACATCAATTAAGCAGAGCTCTTTGACTTCGAAATTTTTTTTTTTAGCAGTAGAAATATCTCACTTCTATAATCTGTATGCAGGCTTATAAACAGACAAAAGCTAGAGATCTCATAGCTTCACTTTAAAACTTACTTATATTTATAATAATAGTTGGAGTAAGCTGAATTTGCTTGCTCAAATCACTAAGGCTTACTATTTATGAAACAGATAATTAAGATTTCCTCACAAAGTCTGAAGGACCCGTCAGAGTTCTGAGTTCTAAAATGCCAAAAATTTCATGGCCTCAAGTTTTATTTCGTTGAGCTAATTAGGCTCAGTCCTAGGTCACTGTTTGTTGTATTTATATTTCTGATCTGCAAGACAAAGACACTCTCTTCCAGGTCCCCAGATAAATGCTCTGTCACCCAGACCCAATTTTATCTCCTTAATTGGCATTTTTGTATCAGTGAGAAGAGCTGTAAACAAAGAATTCCATGTTTTAAAACTAAGGTTTTCTTTATTTTGTCTTCCAAAGCTTGCATAAGACATTTATTAAGGTCTCTTTTCCTTGAGTTATAAGTTAAACCCAGGGTAAACCTATTTTTTTTTTTTAGCTACTCAAATTACTTTTTAGATTTACGTTATATTGGACGTCTCAAGTAACTATATTGGTTTCCTTTAATTTGTTCAATTAATATTTTCAGAGGGATAGACATGTGCCCAGCCTTATAATACCAAGAAGGGGAAGCGTTTTTCCACTGAAACATATCTATCCCACAACATAAGCAAAAGGTTTATATAAAGACCATCTAAATATACCAATTTCACAAACTTTTATCTCAATTTTATTAAATCTTATACCTTTAATTTTTATATTTATTAAGTTTAATCAATAATTCTTATTTCTAGAAGGAGTGACAGAAACCTTTTTTTTTGTGGGTGTACATTGTATATAATTTTATAGAAGTCTCTAGGATGCCCAAGTTTCAGCCAAAGAGCTTAGGCCCTTCTCGATTTTTAATTTCATTAATTGGTCTGTTGTCCCAATCCTTGATCAAGTATTTCAGTCTACATATAAATATATGTTAAACTGTGGTAAATAAAACGGACTTGTTTGAACTTTAATGTTGGGGGGGAGTAGGTGAACTCTTTGGCCCTTTTTTTTTAACTTTACGTAGTGTAGTATCAAAACCCTGTATGTAAATCCAAAAATGTCCATTTTATTTATCTCATTCAAAATAACCATATAAAAATATTTATCCTTTTGGGATAAGCCACTTATCTGTTTTTTTGACATTTTTACAATCCTTTTTCCAGTTATTCAACCTAATTAACATTAATTATACTAAGTTTTTATTAGCATCTCTAGAAACATTTATCAGAAAGGAAAAACAAAAATGTAGCTTTTCAAACCAGTTATATTTTTATATCTGAGTTCTTAGGTTAACCATTAGATATATTTTTCTGCATTTAAACTTTATTTTAATAGGTACCAATAAAACAGCCGTTTATAATGAGATCTCTTTAAACTTTCACCAATTAAAAAGTTTTTCCAAATTAAAAAATCCATCATATGGCCATCAATTTATATATATATAAATATATATATATATATATATATATATATATATATATATATATATATATATAGTGATTTTAAACCAATAAGATGAAGAGGCCCTTCCACATGAGAGTCGGGGTGTTGCCTAAATAAAATTCAAAGGTTTACTCTCCAAAAGCTTAAAGCCTTCGTGGTCCAGGCTGATGCAACAAAGTTTAAGATGGCAAAATATCTGAAAATTGGTACAATCAAAGAATTGCTTAGAATCCCAATTTATTTGCGTGGCCACCGTATGTACACAATACTTGAACTTTTGTATGGCAGAGTCCAAGGTTTCCTTTAAAAACTAAACTAAACATATATATACTTACATGCACACACTTAAAACATCCAGAGAAAGATAAAACGTTTACATTTCAAGGACACAGGAAGAGAAATCCAAGTTCCCACTAAAGGGGATTTTGTTTTTACAAGTTCAGAATGCCAAAAAATGTTTTTATCAGGCCTGGTTATTTCCAGAGTGAGTTTTTTTTTTTCTTATTCCCGATTAATGTTGTAAGTTTTGTATGTACATAAATCTGGCTGGGGTTTTACTTGGAGACTGGCAATCTGTCATTTCTTTTTCTTTTCTTTTCTGTTCTTTATTTTTTTTTTTGAAAGTTCTATTCCCCATTGTAAGGTCGGGTTCTCAGAATAAATTTGCTAGTAAGATTTCCCACAGGGACAACTCTGTGGCATGAAGTCTTTGTGTCTACCACTCCTGGAAGATTCCCTGTCACCCGAGAATGCTGTTACCAGCCAGGAGGATGGTCCAAAATTTGGAGTTGAAAGTTTCCTCATAAGAGTTTTACTTTTATCCTGAAAAATTCAATGGAGGTAACCAAATTGAGGAAAACATTAGACCAGCCTCTTACCTAACCACTCAGTCCTGAACCCAGTGTCTTTCAACTTGGACCCACTCGGGATGTCTCCACTGGGTGGGTAATTCACCTCAGTTTCTTTCAACTGGAGGGCCACGTACCTGGATACACCGCCAGATAAAACTTAGGATCATCAACCAATATGTGAGATCTGAGAACCAGGAGAGACTCAGCCAAATTCATCTGGACCCCCCGAGGAGGCGGATGAGCACAAAGGGCCACTGCTGGTACCAAGGCTCTGGTTACTTGGAGAGTTCAGGTGGAGAGAAATCTGCTGTGGTGCTTCATGGTGTCCAAAACTGTTGACTGAAATAAACGTGCAGCCTAAAAGTTAAGAGTTATGTTTCATTTGGCGGGAGGACTCGAGCCAGGATGACCGTCTCTCAGAACTCTCTGAGGGACTGCTCCCAAGAGGTTGAGGAAGAGCTAGGATATATAGGAGCTTTACAACAAAGACCAGGTTGTTGGAACAATAAAAGATTACTTGTTATCTAAAGAAAGCCAGGTATCTCAAGTTCAAGAATTTAGTGATTTTGTATGAATGGGAGGAAGCAAATATTAGGACTCACTGAATTCATTTTTTAGACAAGCACCTAGCTATCTCGGGCCAGTAGCCCGTCCTTTCTTATTCTGAGTCTGCTCAGAGGGCACCATTGTGAGTTGCTGCAGTGGCTGGGCTGCAGGCCTGTCCTCGCCGGGGAGTGGCGGAAGCCTTTAATGACTTGGTATCAGTATTCTTTGTTTACTGACATGGTTGCAGTATTCTCATTCACATTGTAGTTTTTCGTTCACAGACCGAATATGGATCATCTGCAAACTTGGAAAGCAACCGAGATGGAATTACTGCAGATACCTTCTGCTTTAATAAGCCGTGTGCAAACATAAACACGGAGGAAGCATACACTTGGATTTGGAGGTGTAGGAAAGGGATCCTGCACATTGCAGGAGAACGCAATGCAGAATTCCTTAAGTCCAACTTTCTTTACTGTAGTGGTTTCTGAGAACAGTTTATGGTAATTAAACAACATTGACAAACGGTGGCACACATTGCTTTTAAGGGATGGCCGGCTGCAAACTTTTATATTGGACAGGTGGAATTCATAGGCAAGTGGTCAGGTGGATGGGAGAGAGATGGAGCCAAGGCCTGGGCCCAGATTCCGGTTTAAATTGCCATTTCTTCACCATAGGGCCTTGGAATAGAATGCATACTCTCAACCTGTTGGTGAATCTGTGAAATGGGCATGATAATATTCATTTCTTCCTGGGATTGTTGTAAGATCTAAAGAGTATTATAGCACACATGAAGCATTTAACACCCTGGCACTTAGCAGTGTTCACTGTGTGGGGCCGCCCCGCTTAGCGTGCGTCAGAGCCGTAAAGGCAGCATTTGTCTGTTGAGGATGCACTTGTAGCCCCTTGGCTAGGTTGTGAATTTGTTGATTTCCTTTAATACTTGTAACTCTGTGTGACATGGGCAGTTATTTTCATGGACAGATGAGGAATCTCAGGGTAAAGAAGACTGTGTAATTTGCCCAAGGTCAGACCATAATTTTGGGTGCAGGGGCCTCAGTTCAGCATGGGCCCCTGGGCCTTCTGCTCTCTCCGTTCAGCACCAGAGCCAGATATGGAGTTGGCTGTTTCCCTGCCCAGAATATCCGGCAGGACCCAAGACACACCTGGCCCTGTGCTGCTTGAGCAAAAACTCCGGAGGAGAGGGAGTTACAAAAGGGATAAACATAAAAACAGACGACAGCAAACTGTGATCAGCTCTGAGAAGGAAAGGAACACGTCTCGCCGTGCAGAGCTGGGAGCTTTCCCGTCTGGGCTGCTCTGGGGGTGTTCATCTCAGCTAAACAAGTTCTGCTGTTGCAGCAAGGCAGGAAGGCAGGGCGCATGTGGGCAGGTAGACAGGGCCTCATTGATCGTACTCATTCCCCATTAAGCGGCAGCTTTCACGGGCACTTACCTAGTAAACATTGGCCATAATCTTCACGCAATTTGCTTGGTAGTTTTATTGACCCCAGCTTTGAGATGAGGTCATTGAAGCTGGGGAGTTTGTTGCATGCCCGTGATTACCTTGCAAATACCCCCACTGGTCTTTCAACCTAGACTGGTGTGGCTGTCATGCCCCATCCCTGTGAATGGCATCGTGTAGCTTCTCCCAAGTGGCCCAAGTGACTGACATTGATATGCTTAATTCGTAGGAAATGGTATGTGGCAATAAGAGAAAAAGATAGTAAGAAATTGTTTGGAAAACAAGAAAAAAACCTATTCTTCCCCAGCTGGGGGAGCGTAACCTGTATCACCCACCCTAATCACTGCCTGTCACCTCCTCCCTGAGGATTCTGTGTTCAGAAGCCACTCTGAGCCTTGGGAGAACATTTTTCCTCATGACACTTTTGACTAGGACCCGCGACATCTCTGTCCCTGGTTAACACTCTCTTCAAAGCCGTTTAAATTTTTTGCAGGTTCCTCCACTCTGATGTAAGAATACCCTGTATAACTTCTTGATGCAGCTCCTTAATGAAGATCTTGTGATGGAAACCTAGCCAAAACTGGGATGTATGCACATAGTGACTGCAACTTCAGCACATTGTGAGTTCATAATCAGAGGGGTGGGTGACTCAGGAAAGGCTTTTTTAAGGTAACAAGGGGAAAGTGAAAGGACACTTGCTGTGTGAGACAGAAACATCTCGGTCACAGCCAGCAAGACACCTGTGTTCATGATGGGGTGTGGCGAGTGCAGAGTTCTCACAAAGAAAGAAGTGATGTGATGGGAGGGAGGAGAGTTGGGTAATTTATTGGGGAGGAAAAAAGTGGGCTGAACATTTCCTGGTTGAACAAGAGGATTGTGACATGACGTGCTTGTATTTTGGAGAGAAGGGTTTTGTGGGGACAGGCCTAGGAGTACGCTGTATGGCTGGGGAGTCAGCACAACAGAGAAACACAGAGAACCGGGCAGACCCCAAGGCCCAAGCTGGGGGAGAGGCTGCCCGCAAATTGGAACCCTGGAAGCTGGTTCTGTCCCTTAGCTGGGGCCTCAGACGTCACTTCACAGCCCAGTCCTGTTGATACAAGAATAAAAAACGTTGGGCATGAGAAGGGCTGTGTCCCAGGCTTTCGTTGAGCCCCTGGGATGTGCCCCACCAGATTTTGTTCTTTGACTTCATGCAGTAAAGAATTCAAGAGCAAGCCAGTGTTGAGTAAAGGTATATATATTCAGACAGATACATTGAAATGCAAGAGAAACGTCACGAGGTGTGGGGGTTTCATGCACAGATTAGAAGTAGGTACACACCCCACAGACAGAAGGTCTGTCTTCTCCAAAGAGGGACAGAGAGTGGTGACCGCGAGGTGGCGCTGTGTTGCTTGTTTTCTTGGGCTTGGTGGTTTCATATGCTAATAAGTAGAAGGACCAGCCTTAGGGCAAGGGGCAAGGATTCCCAGGGAGTTGGCCATTTCCCACCCTTTGACCTTTTGTGGCTATCATTGGGACTGCCATGGTGCCTGGGGCATGTTATTCACCAGGTTACTATTACAATGGATGTTTATTGAATCTCAAGATCTGCTAGAAGTTAAATCTCTTCATCCTGAGCCTCAAGGCCTATTGGGGGTTGAATCCTTCACCATTTTGATGTCAATTGCTGCGGCCTTCCTTGAATGGCTGTGCTCTTCCCCCTTCCATCCTGTATCACTGTGATGACACAAAGACAGCAAAGGCCGGGCCCTAACCGTGCTCCTGCATTTAACGGCAGGAGGTGTGGTGTGGGCTTATGATGACTCTGAGTGGTGAGAAGGATGTTTCAGATTTTCCCACGTGAGACATGGCGACTTACCAGCAGCCTCCCCAGATTTATCTCACGGGCATTATCGCTTGTGTTGTTATGGAAACAAAAGGCCAGCCAAGAAATAAGAATCACACAGAGGGTTGGAGTACTGAGATTTATTACGCTGGCGGGCTCAGAGGGGTTTCTTTTCCAAAGCTCTGAGCACCTCCAAGACGTGCACATGAGGTTTTATAGGGTTAATTACAAGTATGGGGCTAATACCCAATAAGGCTCAAACAACAAAAAGCAAGGAATCAGTACACTGAAGCTTATCAATTTGGAACAGATCACGTTACTGACAACTGTTGACCTTGGATTTTCGGGTTAGCTTATTAGCCCAGTAAACTGACACTAAACTTCAGATTTACCAGGTAGCCCAGCAAAACTTAGATCAGGAAACCGACACTTATCACACTTTGATTTGTGACTTAGCTTGTTAGGCCAGCTGTGGTTTTCCTTCAGTGTCACTTATCTTTTGAATTTTTCTTTTTTTCTTTTTTTTAATATTTAATCCAAATTTAATATCAGGGTTCTTTGGGAAAGAAATTTCTCTTTTTCTTTTCTTTGGTGATCTTTTAGGGGGGCAGTTAATTAGATGTATTTACCTGTTAGTGGAAGCCCTGGGGCTTCAACCCAGGACCCCGTGCACGCTAAGCACATGCTCTACCACCCGCCCCATCATCTTTTCTTTTTGGTTTCGCTGCCAAGAATCCTACAGCTGAATTTCTAGTCAGCCTTAACACTTGCCCTGACTTCATGGAATCCATTTTTATGAGTTTACTTCCCCCTGGTTTCATTTAAGTATTGAATCTCCATTTTCTCTTCACTCTCCGTTTTGCCTTTTGTTGTTATGGTTGTTAAGCTGTGTTTAACAGAATTGTTTAAATTCTCTTTTAGCAAGAGGCTGAATGTAAATAAATATGTAAGCAAACAGCACAATTAAATGCTTTTATACATTCTGAGCTGTTTAGTAGTAACTTAAAAACCGAATTGAATATTAAAGTGATAGCATTTTAAAAATATTTTTTAATTTTTCATAAAAATATAGCTGATTTAAAATATGATATTAGTTTCAGGTGTACAATAGATGCTCCATTTATAGTTACTGTAAAACATTGTCTGTATTCCCTGTGTTGTAAGATACATCCCTCTAGCGTGTTTACATTACATGTTGCAGTTTGTATAAGAAAGTTGGGTAACGCAGAGTCTGGAACGTGGCTGTGTATGACTCAGGTTCACGCTCACCCTGCCTGTCAGAGCTCAGGCCTTCACTCCTTTCTGCAGGGGAGCGAGTGGAGGCAGCTCTCATCAGCGCTGTCACCACCCTCTGAGTGGCAGTGACAGCAGTGACTGTGTGTGGACGTGCAAATTGTTTTTCCAAGAGCTTTATATGCGTTTCTGCATTTAATAATTAAAGCCCTCCTGTGAGGAAGCGTTTTAAGTTTTTAATGCATAATACATTTTATTTTGATATTGATAGATTTCAAACCTCTGGAAAATTTACAGGAGTAGTACAATAAACGCTTAGATACAGTTCACTTTAAAGGGCACTATTTGGCTTTCTGTGTCTGGCTTATTTTAGCATAAAGTTTCAAGGTTCATCCATAATTGTAGCCTGAATCAGTACTTTATTCTTTTTGCTTGATAATATCCTTTTCCTTTGTTTTCGTTTTTGGTCTATTTAAAAATATTTTCATTGAAGTCTTGTTAGTTTATAATTTTGTGTTAGTTTCTTGTGTACTGCACAACACTTCAGCTAAATAGGAACCTACCTGTATTCATTTTCATCCTCTTTTTAAACATAAGTTACTATAAGATATTAAATATATTCTCCTGTGCTATACAGTATAAACTTGCTGTTTATTCTTTACATACTCAGTATCTGCAAATCTTGAACTCCCAGTTTATTCCTTCCCACACCCTCTCCCCACTGGTAACCATAGTTTGGTTTCTATGTCTCTGTGTCTGTTTCTGTTCTGTAGATAAGTTTATTTTTTTTGTTTCTTTCTATTTTTTTTTTTTTAGAGTCCACATGTGAGCAATCTCATATGGTATTTTCCTTTCTCTTTCTGGCTTACTTCACTTAGAATGACATTCTCCAGGTCCATTGATGTTGCTGCCAATGTCATTATTTTATTATTATTTTATGGCTGAATAGTAGTCTATTGGACAAATATGCTACAACCTCTTTATCCAGTCATCTCTCAGTGGACATTTCGGTTGCTTCCATGTCTTGATATTGTAAATAGTGCTGCTGTGTACATTGGGGTGTAGGTGTCTTTTTCAATAAGGGTTCCTTCTGGATATATGCCCAGGAGTGGGATTGCTGGGTCATCTGGGAGGTCAATTTTATGTCTTTAGAGGAACATCTATACACTTTTCCACAATGGCTCCACCAAACTGTATCCCCACCACAGTGCAGGTGTGTTCCCAATTCTCCGCAGACTTTCCAGTATTTATTGTCAGTGAACTTCTGAATGATGGCTATTCTGACTGGTGAGAGGTGATACTTGATTGCAGTTTTGATTTGCATTTCTCTGATAATGATATTGAATATTTTTTTATGTGGCTACTGGCCATTTGTACGTCTTCATTGGAGAAATGTTTCTTTAGGACTTCTGCCAATTTTTGAATTGAATTGTTTGTTTTTCTTTCTTATTAAGTGTAAAAGCTGTTTACATATTCTGGGAATTAAGCCCCTAGCAGTTTCATTTATTGTAAATATTTTCTCCCATTCCATAGGTTGGTTGTCTTTTTGTTTTGCTTACTGTTTCCATAGCTGTGCAAAAGCTTGTAAGTTTAATTAGATCCCTCTTGTATATTTTTGGTTGTTTTACTATTGCTTGAGTAGACTGCTCTAGGAAAACATTGCTGAGATGTATGTCAGATGTTTTGCCTATGGTTGCTTCTAAGAGGTTTATAGTGTCTTGTCTACATGTTTAAGTCTTTAACACATTTTGTATTCATTTTTGTATATTCTGTGAGGGAGTAGTCTAACTTCAATGATTTACATGCAGCTGTTAAGTTTTCCCTACACCATTTGCTGAAGAGGCTGTCTTTACTCCATTGTATGTTCTCACCTCCTTTGTCAAAGTTTCAATGACCAAAAGTTTGTGGGCCTATTCTTGGTAAATGTGTTTATCCGTTCATTGATGGATGGATATTGTTAGTAACTTTTGGCTACCCTGAATGATACTGCTATGAATATTGATGTGAAATTTTTTATGAGAATATGTTTTCATTCTGTTGGCTGTACATTTGCCCCGCCATATCTGTAGTTTCCACTACATGAATCCAGATGGTTGATTGTAAAGGGACTCGAACATCCTTGGATTATGGTATCCAGGGTGTGGGGTTCCTGAAACCAACCCCCCAAGGATATTGAGAGATGACTCTATATGTAGGAGTGGAATTGCTGAGACATATAACTCTAAGCTTTTGAGGAAATACCAGACTTCTCCAAAGAAGCTGCAACATTGTTCCTTTCCCCTGGCCGCATATGAGGTTTCTCTGCCTCCTGAACGACATTTGTTATTGTCCATGTTTTGGTTATAACCATCCTAGTGGGTGTAAAATGAGATCTCATTTTGTTTTTGACTTCCCTAGTGATGCTGAGCATCTTTTCATATGATTATTGGCCATTTGTATATCTATTTAAATTCGTGGTAAATTTAAAAATTGGGTGTATTTTTTTGTATTGTTCAGTTGTAAGCATTCGTTATATATCCTGGATACTACTCTCTTATTAGATACATGCTTTGCAAAATTTTTCTTCTATTCTGCACATTGTCCTTTAACTATATTTTTTTAAACATTAAAACAATTTCTTTACAAGGGAGGTAGTTTGATGTAAAGATTTATTTTATTTTTTTGCAAAGCACGCACTCTCTGACTTGAGATACCCTTTTCCCCTGTCATTTCACTTTCTTGATGATGTCCTTTGTAAGAAAAAGGTTTTAGTTTTGATGAAGTCCAGTTTATCTGCTTTTTCCTTCTATCACTTGTGCTCTTGGTTTTGTATCTAGGAAACCAAAGCCTATCCTAGGCCCACAAAGATTTATACTGTGTCTTCTTTTAGAAAGTTTATAGGTTTAATTTTTACATTTCTGTCTGTGATCTATTTTCAATTAATTTTATTTGTTATATAAAATATGGGTGTTCAGATTCCAGATTGATTCTTTTGCCTGCAGATACCCAGCTGTCCCTGAACCATTAGTTGAATAGACTATTCTTTCAATGGAGTGTTTTTGGCCCCCTAGTGGAAAAGTGTCTGTAAATGTAAGTTTTTCCCCGTGGGTTTTTATTGTGTCTCTTAGACTTATTTATCCAAACTTATGCCAGTATCATACTGACTTAGTACTATAGCATTTTAGTACACTTTAAAGTGAGTCCTCCAACTTTACTCTTCTTTTTCAAGGTTGTTTTTGCTGTCCTGGGCCCCTTGCACGTCCATGTGAATTTTGGGATCAGTTTTTCAATTTTGCATAGAAGTCAGCTGGAATTTTGATAGGGATTCCACTGAATATATAGTTCACTTTGAGGATTCTTAACATTTTTAATAATATTGTCAATCATTCCATGAAAATGGGATGTCTTCCATATATGTAGATCTTTTAAAATTTATTCTGGTGATACTTCAAAAAGTTCAATGTACAAATCTTGTAAATTTTTGTTAAATGTATCTCTCACTTTATTTTTAATGCTGTTGTAAATGGAAAGGCTGAATTTCTTATGGGTGGGACTATGTATCAATCTTCTTATTTGTAGAATTCCTTCACAACAAATACCCTTGGTATATATTTGCTACATAAATCTATCCACAACTATTCCCCGCCCCGTGTTATAAGAAACCAAGACCCAAGGTAAGCTACTTGAAAACACCTATGTGGAAGTGAGAAATGAGACCCTTGGGTGGGTCTTTGTGCAGATGATACTGAGAGCTTATTCTGAATGGCTTCTTCTTAATTACTTTTAAACAACCCTTTCAGTGTATTTAGTCAGATACATTAAGATTATGCCCTTTTGATGTGCGGAGTAGCTAAGACTATAATTTTCAAATAAATTCTAGTGAGAGTGTTGTACTTGAAACCTAATTTGCATCAATCTTTGAAGATTTATGTTTCAGGAGCTTTGACTAAAGAACAACTGTCTTTATTCTATAATGAGAACTAAATGCTCAAGCAACATGTAAGAGTTTGAGCAAACTGCCCCCGCCCCGTAGTGCTGGGTGGCTGCAGCTGTAACTGGAGTCAGCACTTACCTCTCCCAGTATGCTTGTGCTGATCTGCTCAAAGTGGTTCGTCCAACAGTTTGTCAGTAGTCTGTTGGACAAAGTCATAAAACATTGATTGAAGGTTGCTAGAATGCAATATATTCTTATTAATATTAAGTAAGCACATATTGAATGCTTACTGTATGATGGAATTGTCCCTCAGCCTCACATGAATATTATTTCTCTTGAAACCTCACATATTTCCTTGTTATTCTCACTTTACAGATAAGGAGACTGAGAATTAGGTCTTCTCTCTTTGGGGGGAGCTCATTATTAATGATGGGCAGTTGTAAGGAAAAAGATATTGATTCATCATGAGAAAACATTTTTGTGAGAGTCAGCAATGAAGAAGATGAACACTGAAGAAGGTGATCATTGTTCGAGTGAGACAAGCCCTGGGTTGTGCGGAGTCAGCATCCCTGTCCTAGACACGGCACGTGTAGAGCTGCGTGGTGGGTGAGGCGGCGCGGCCGTGCAGGGAAAGCGGATGCTGGGGCCTTAGGCTGTGCTCAGGCCTGGTTGGGCTTTCTCCTAAGGGGAGTGAACCATCATTGACAGATTTTAAGTAGGAGAGTGGGGTGCTCTCATAGTTCATATTTGTCTTCTAGAATGTTTGGAAACATTTAGAAGGCTTGGCAGGAGATGATGTGATGAGTCAGAGTAGGGTGGCTGCGAGGTGTAGCAGTGTCCAATTTTCAAGTGGTTTTCAGGCCCAGGCTTGTGGCTTAGTAGCCGTGTCAGTTTGAATGACGCACGCAAGGAAGTGAAACAATTTATCTAATCAGTTGAAGCAGTGATGTACCCAATTCCCAGGACTATTGTGGAGATCCAGTGAGATACACTGTGCAGTGTGCAGCGTGGTCTCCAGCAGAGGGTCAGTGCTGAGTGAGTGCCAGTGAGTATCTGGTAGGTCAGTTGAGGGTAGTGGGACTCGGTGTCTGAGGATATCTGGTCCCTGAAGGAGGGGTCCATTCACATCTGTGAGTGATGGGCCTGAGTTGGGAGACGCAGGGAGACCTTACCCTCCGACCAGGGGCCCTGGTAAGGACGGCTATGGGAGGAACACCGTGAAGTCAGCTCTTTGCATGTGGAGTTGGAGCTGCCTTTGAGACAACTAACTGCAGTGTCACGAGCTTAAAGAGGAGATCTGGGCCCAGGTTGTGCATTTTCCTAAAATCTCAACTCCTAAGGACGCCGAAGTATTGATCACTGAACGTGAAGTCATACTTTAAAGGACAAACGAATAGTAGTATTATCTCTGTCATCAAAGCTCACGTCTATTTATTCATCACTCAGTTTGCTAATTGGGTACTTACAGAGCTCACTTCACCGTCCTCCCGTGGGCTCAGGCTCCACAGAAAAGAGCTGGTGAGACTCCCTCTTTTCTAGAATAAGACACATTTAGCTTGTAGACTTCTGTACCTCGCCAGACTTAGGAAATTAGTTTGTTGGTTTAATTGTATTTTCTGTTGGCCATGTCCTGACAGGAGAGAAATTTTACCTCATGGTCATGTTTCAATTAGCTGTTACTGAGAATTGCTGATCTGATACATAGTGTATGTATTACATTAACTTTGTAGAGTAGTTATCATTTTTCTGTCTTTGCCCTTTAATTTTGTTTGCCCCTTCAGTGTTCTATTCTTTTTGGGGCCTTATTTTTTTTTAATTAAAAAATGTCTGTTAGCAGTTAAGAAAAAAAAAGCACAGAAAAAATGCACATGAGAACTAAATTTAGAAAATGTCTAGTGTGTTTTCTGTCTCGGCAATGGAGGGTACTAGAAACTCCTGAAAACCTTCATTACACAAGTTCCTTAAAATGCTGATTGAGAAATAAAACCTTCCTTCCTCATCTTTCAAGCTGCACAACTCATTGTCAAGAAAGTGAGGGAAAATTCTCAGAAGCCAAGACAAACGAGAAAGCAGGGTTTCTGAGAGATACGTGAGCGTTAGAAGCCGTGGTGTGCTGGTTGGCTCCTGAACTGATTTTCAGTTGCCTTGACAGGAGGGAGGGATGTGAGCCCCAGACCTCTCACACTAGGAGTTGGATGGGTGATCATATAATGGGCCAAGCCCATCCTGAGAATCTTGCTTTACTAAAGGGTGAAATAGGAAAAAAAAATTCCTCAAAACAAGAAAGTAAGGAAAGTCAATTTTGTTGGAAGAGGGGAAAAATAACAAATCCAAAGTAAGGATATAGTTTAAAGCTGTTCTGGCATGAGAGTGACCACAAACTCCTGGCAGAAAAGCACAGCTACTCCTTGATTGATAAGTTGTATTTTGAATGAATCAGTGAACAGCTATTCCGAAAAAGGCCTCCAGAGTCTTGTGGATCAAGATACTGGACAGCAAACACCTCTCTTCCAAGGTCTCATTCAAATAACCAGAAAGGTTTTAAAGGAAACTAACAATAATCTGAGTTGTATTTATTGACATTACTATATGCTAAGAATTCAGAGGTGACTATGGAGTTGTCTCCTATTTTATGGACCTTATTTTCTCTTTGGGGAGAAAAATGACATAGTTGGGTATCTTGGTGGAGGGAGGTGTTAGTCTGTTGCAATTAGCCAGGAGAGGAGATTAAGAAAACAGTGAAAGATCGGTGAACTTTTTAGCTGAGGACAGTCTTGTTCACTTGGCTTTTAATTGCAGGCTCAATGAGCTGTCACTGGAGGGAATAGATCTTACGGAGGATGGACTTAGCTCAGGCCTCTTTTGAATGGACAAGTGAACCTGGAAAAAGACAGTCAAATCTGTGCAGACATTAAAGTTCACTTGAACGTGCTGCATCCCTGAGCCAAAGATAGGACAAATATGCAGCAATTCTTGAGGACAGAAGAGTGGTTTTTAAGGTTCTCCAAGAATGAATCCCATGGAACCGAGATGGCCAGTTGTCAAACTGAGACTTTGTTCTTTGGACGGTGTACCCAGCAAGGGTATTGGCCTTTTATATGTTTCCATTTGTCTTTAATACATGTCTGTTGATGAGGACATGGGCACAAATGTTTGACACCTTGTCGAGGCGATTTTGGATACCTGCCTAGAAGCACGGGCACAGTTGTGGCTGCTTCATACATCTTGCAGCCCATCCCTTTCCCCGGCTCCGTGATCACGGCAGAGTGGTTCCTTGTTGACCTGTCCGTTTCCTCTGTGACATCATAACCCATGAAAAGACCGGAGCATATTAACTTGGCTTTGTTAAAGTCAAAGAAACAGATCAAATATGGAGTCAGATTTGTTCTTTCCTATTTCAGTAGTACCATGGAGATGGCAGTTTGGGCAGCTTTTTGTAGTGTCCTGGAGGCTTTCTCTCTCAGCTTCTGGGTGCCTCTATTGAAAACCCTTCATTGCTGTCTGGCCTGCTGGTAATGCACACTGCCTGTTTTGCCCTGAAGATGTGTTCTGTTTATAAACTCATCTCTACTCCTTGGAAAACAACTCAAGAAAAACTCAGTTGGTTTTCCACCAGCCATGGGCAGGGGTGAGGTAAACCGTGTTATTATTTCATAAAATAATAGTAATAATAGTAATAGTCATAGTAGTAGTACTTGTAGTAATAGTAATAATAATAATAATAATAATAATAATAATAATAATAATAATATTAATAGAAGTCTTAAAACAGGACAGAGCACATTGGAGAGAGTCAAAAAATGCTTTCTGGCTTAAATCAAAAGTGATGACTAATGATTCCATGGCTGCTGTATTTGCTAAGCTAATTACTCCTTTGCTCCATTACACATTTCTTTTATCTGAAAAAGAAATACAAGGAAATGGTTTAAAAAAAACTCAGAGAACAAAAATACACAAGTGAAAGAAGTTTTCCCTCATCCTCTGTTCTTTCAGCCCTCTCTGGAGATGCCTCTGTTTACTATCCTTTGGGTGCTTTTCCAGATATGCTTTGCACATTCCCACCTATGTATGTAAATTCCTTTAAAATTTTAGTTATTTTTAACTTAAAGGGGTTTAAATCCTCAAGTGGCATCTGGCCGGGTAATATAACAGAACAAATCTGACTCCATATTAGATTTGTTCCTTTGAATTTAACCCTATGCTCTGTCACCTAGGCTTCATCTTGCTTGTAAAACAATGTTGCCTAGAGCCTGAAATAAACAGGAGACCCTATTCTGAAGGCTCTGACCTTTAAGGATATTTAACACTTTTTCATTCATTAAAAGATAGCAAATTGCAGAATAGAAAATTACGTTTCTTTTGTTGGAGGTTTACAGGGATCTGACCCACGCAGATAGCTGCAAGAAGAAAGGATTCTAACAAGAAGGAATTCCTACACTAAGAAGTTTGCACTAACCAAGCACATAGGAAAGGAGCCTGAATTGTGACTTGGGGAGATGGTTTTCCAGGACATTAGTTTGCCATCTAGGTCTACAGAAACTTGCTATTCCATGCCCCAACATCTGGTCTCCCAACTTATTGGCCTGTCCTGCACTGAGGAGAATTAATTTCGACTTGGTAACACTCCTATCTACCTAGAAAGCTGGGCACTGGAGCTGAGTGTTATGGAAACAGGCCAGCCAAGACAAAAGCACCAATCGGAGTGTTGGAGTACTCAGAATTATTATGCCGGTGGGCTCAGAGGGGCTTCGGCTCCGAAGTTTTGAGTACCTCCAAGACGTGCACATGAGGTTTTAAAGGCTTAGTTACAAGTAAGGGGGCATTAGCCAATAAGGCTCAAAGAACAAAAAGCAAGGAATAAGTACACTGGAGCTTATCAATTTGTAACAGATCACATTACTGACACTTGTTGAGCTTGGAATTACGAGTTAGGTTGTTAGGCCAATAAACTGACACTAAACTTCAGATTTACGAGATAGCCCAGCATAATTTAGATCAGTAAACTGACACTTATCACACTTAGATTTGTGACTTAGCTTGTTAGCCCAGCTGGACTTTTCCTTCACATGAGGACAGCTCTCCCACACCCAGGGAACTACTGTGAGCCCTTGATGTTTCCACTAGGGTGGGGTATGGTTTACCCAGGAGGGATGGGGACTATGCACCAACACTCAGGCAGTCTGCTCTGTCTGGGGCTCTGATCTTGTACCATCCCGCTCCCCGCCAGCCCAACACCTGGGACAGTGGAGCTAAGGCAGAGATCCTGCCTGCCTGTTTCCCAGCGTGTAAAAGGGGAATATGTGCTCTTCCCAAGGTAGTTCTGAGCGACAACACCTGCGGGTGCTTGGTTCTCAGAGCAACAGAAAACCCAGCTCCGCGTGGGGGCAACGGGTGTGATCTCCCTAGGGTTTCTGCAGAAGCATCGGACGGAGGGTTGGATCACGGTGGTAAAATTGAGCTGCGGGGCTTGAAGGGTAACAGAAGGGTACAGAGGCAGGTCTGCCGCCTAGGGGTGCCCCAGAGGTAAAGCTTTTTTTCTCCAACTCCTCTAAGACCCTCCCTTCTCCAGATCCCTTCCTTCTCTCTGCTCATCCTGTCCATCTGTATCCCTCCAATTTTCCCGTCCTCTCCACCCGCTCCCATCTTCTCCCTCCCTCGCTGTCCCACCTTCTCTCACAGAACCCAGAGAGGATCGCTGGCCCTCCTGCGCATGCGCAGTCAGTGCCAAGTGGTCCGCTGGTTGGGAGCTCCATATCCGAGCCGGGGATCGGGCCCAAAGGCTTCTCAACTACGTCGCCCGGTAGGCCTTTGGTTCCTGCCTGGGGTCGGGGCCTCTGACTGTGGAAGTGCAAGGTGGGGGGCTCCTGGGAAAGGGGTCAGGCGGCTGCGGGAGGGCGGTCCGCCTGTCACAGACCCCAAGGGCGCTAGTCAGCCCGTGTTCAGATGAATTGCTCAGGCCAGACCCCTCTGCCAGCGCCACCTGCCCCGGCGTCCCGGCCACAGTGTCCAGGGCCTGGTGTGCACCTGCCATCTCTCACCCAGCCGGGATCCCCTCAGTCCGCGGCTGGCGTCCCCTTCCCCTCTCCCTCCCGCTAGTCCTCTCCTCCCGGGCTTCCTCTTCTCGTCCGGCGGCCCGTCCCCGCCCCTGGGCGGGCTGTGTCCCGGGCGGGCGGGGTCTGCGGACCCGGACGGGGGCGGGCGCCTGGGACTGTGGCTGGGGCTGTCCTCCGAGCGAGGCTGCAGCCCGCGTCCCCCTCCCCGCTTTCCCTGCCCCGCGACCCCGGGGCTGCCCTGCTCTCCCTTTCCCGCTCCCTGAGGACCAGCTCTGTGGCGTGGGCGCTGCTACCTGGGCTGAAAGCCTCCGGCTCTAACGCCCAGCTTCTCCTGGTGGAGTCGGGAAAAGGGAGCGTCACTGCTAAGCGAGGTTCTGTCTCCCCCCTCCATGTTTCTGCCTCAGGTAAGTACCTTGAACACTTTCAGGTGTTATGATGGCGGTGCTTGTTGATGTCACGTGTTTTTATAGTGAGAGGGATTGCAGTGGTGAAAGCAGGGCTTGGTTCTGTTAAAAATGTGCTGAAGGCATGAGGCTGTGACATCCTCCTTCCTTCCCTCTCCCAGGGTGAAAGGAGTGATCCTCGATTTTCAAAAGATAGTTACAGTCCCTAACTAGCCCAGCCCAGCTATTGTGCGTTAACAGGAACAGCACCACCAGAGGCCTTGGAGACCCAGGGATATTGCAGTCCTAAAGTGCTCCTGGCAGAGTTTGGCTTGTTTAGGTTTTTTGTTTTTCTTAAATTGTGGGACAGACTAGTGTATAAACTGAAAAATAATTGTCAAGAAATAATTTTCATAGGACAGTTTTATTGTGATATAGTTCACAAACCATGAATTCCATCCATTTAAATGGTACAATTCAGCAGCTTTTTGCATATTCACAGTGGTGCATCCATTATTATTCCAGAACGTTTTCATCACTTCAGAAAGAGCAGTGGAAATGAATGACCTATCCACCCCTCCCAAGTGGTGGTTCTAAAGAAATTTCTTGGCTATTCCTGACCATAAATTAACTTGTTATATTCCAAGAAAAATCTGGTAGGAATTCTAACCAGAATTGAAATGAATCTGTCTATCAAAACAGGAAGAATTTATAACTTTATGGCATAAACTTCTTCTACCCATGAATATATCTGGGACCCTATCTTTTCATCTGACCAGAGCCTGGCCCATGTGAAGTTCTCACTACTTTTTGGGCTTGTGAATGATGAGATTCTATACATCGTTAGTTGCAACTGTAGCCTTTCACAGAAGAGAAAAGTAACCTCAGTGAAGCAAGTGACTCTCTGATGGTCAGAAAGAGTGACAGCCAGTGCTGGAGTGATCCAGTGGACTTGGTGTTTGCAGCTAGATTTCTCGACCACCTACAGTTAAGGGGATTAGAGAGTTCTTTTATTTTTTCTTAATGGCGTTGCATTTATTTTTACTTATTTTTTAAAATTATTTTTTATTTAAGTGTAGTCAATTTACAATGTTATTTTCAAGTGTGCAGCAGAGATTCAGTTATAAACATATGCATATGTATATATATATGTTTTAGATTGTTTTTAGTATAAATCACTACAAGAAATTGAATATAGTTCCCTGTGTTATATAGCAGGCCCTTGTCATTTATTTTATATTTACTAATTTGTATCTGTTAATCCCCCCTTTCCTGCCTGCTAAACACAGTTTGCATTCTATGTCCATGTGTCCATTACTAGGAGCACCGTTTTTCCTAGTAATATATGCTCTTTGGCTGCTTTCAGTTTCAGTAATTCCATCTTATCTGTGGGCGCTTTTCTTCTGGTGGCCTTAATGTGGTTTGCACACGTGGTAATAGAGATCTGTATTTGGGAGAACCCCAGGCCTCGTGTAGTCCCTGGTACAGAGTGCCCACTGAATTGATGCTTGAACTGGGAAAAAAGCACAGTAAATTTTGGAATTTCCACTATGGTTGAGAATTCTATAACCTCTTTTGACAAACTTAATATTGGCTGCACCCATTCTGGGTAATTTGGTGGAAATTCATGTTATGGTGGTGAAGAGACGGGGCCTTGTATGCTTCTTCTCTTTCTGTTTTCTAACACTCATTCTCCTGGGCCTTCCAGATCCTCCCCTAGAAGTGCCAGGTCTGGCTTGGTGCTGCACTGAGGCAATATTTGTTAATAAGGCCCTTTCCTCATCTCTTCTGAGCCTCCGGTTTTTTCTCTGCACAATGAGGGCTTAGACTAGATAACTACTTTTCAGTTTCTTTTAAAGCCATGTTTCCTTTGAGAAACAGAAAATGCAAATCTCTCCTCTCAAACCAACCCTTTAGATTTTGAAAAGTCCTCCAAGGAGTGACATAGCTCTTTGTGGAAAATGAATGTGATTGTGATTCCAGGTGACACAGAAAAGACTCTTCAGAGATTGATTGCAGGGAGAGGGCAGGAAAGGGGCAGTATGTCACACTTTCTAGTGTGAGCACTGGAGCAGGGGCTTGGATTTAAATACGGTGTCTGACGTGGCCTCTCTCTAATCTTGTAGAATGTGATAAACTTCTCTACCTCAGTTTCTTGATGTGTCAAGTTGGGGTGATAATATTTTAAGGCTTTTGTGAAACATTATGCACATAAGCCATTTGTGTATGGGTAGAAACAAGACCTGCTAGGGATTCAGGGATTTGTTTAAAAAAAAAAATCTTGTCCATAGCACTCTGTCTGTGTGTATTTAGTAGTTCCTGAAGGGTGAGGGTGAGTCTAAAGTCCATCGTGGGACAGGTGGCCCATGGTTCTCTGTGCCCCTGAATGCCCCCTCCTCCCCAGTCCTCTTCCTCAGTCCAGGATGAAGTTCCCTAGTAGATTTACTCAGAGGTCTTGTGAAAATGGCTATTCATTTTATTGTTTCACCAAGAAGGGCTGCCATCATGACCTCAGCCCTCCCCGGCCGCCACACCAACCCGGATCCCACCCCGGTCCATGTCCACTGGCCCCGCCAACGGCGCTGCCGTACGTTTACCGTCTGTGAGACGCCGCCCCAGAAAGGATGTCGGCCGCCGACTGACGCGGCCAGAACTAGTGGCCCGGCCAAGCAAGCCGCCATCCCCAGCAGCAAACACCGCCATGGCCCCGGGCAGCTGCACACTTCCGGAGCCCGCTGCCTGCCCCAGAAGCGCACGCCAGCCCGCGAGGAGCGCGGCGTCTTTATCCATGGCAACGCCGCGGGGCCCTCCCCTAGCGCTTGCGTCTGCGTCCTCCCGACGCTAGACGTGCAAGGGCAGAACTTTCGGAGCCAATGGGAGCAAGGGCGCGGCCAGGACGGGGGTGGGGGGAGGCTTATGGGGCAGCTGGGCGGGGCCGGGGCGGGCGGGGCTGCGCGGAGGTCCTCAGCTGCAGGTGGCACCGGCCGGAGGCTGGGGCAATGCTGCCAACAGTGGGCGCGGCGGCGGGGCAGCGGGGCGGGGGCACCCTCACCTGTCTGTGTGCGGGGCTCAGCCTGGGCTCCGCGGCCTCCGCTTGCACCGGAAGTGGACCCAGGCTACCTGTGGGCAAGATAGAGGACTGAGCCCAGGCAGGCACGGCTGGCCAGGTAGGGCACCTGAAGTGCAGATCCGCCAGGCCGGCTGCCGGCCTTGAATACGCGCTGCTAGGCAGTTTCCAAGAAGACGGGATCTGTCCCAAGAGGGGAGGTAGGGCAGGGTGCCAGATGCCTGGTTGGGTGCGGTCTTACAGGAGAGCCACGTTGAGAGGGTGCAGAGCAGCCCCTGTGTTGGCGGGGCTAGGAATTTGGGGTATAGGGTGGGGATGATGTGTGCCATTCCCTGTGGTCTCCCAAAGAACTCGCACCCCCAAGCAAAGGACCCTGCTCCCTCCACCCTTCACTGCATCCCCTGCCTTCCCCATCACCACCGCCCCTGCCCCCGGAGTGTCCCATGACCTCTCCCCACACCAGGCACCGTCCCTGTTACAGGTACTTATCTCCTGGTGGTTCCAGCCCAAGGGTGGGGGCTGTATCTAACCAGTTAGGATGCCTGGAGCCTTTGTATGAAGCCTCAGACTATAATGCAGGCGTGCACAGAGGCCCCTCAAACAGGATTCCCTGCATTCCCTCCCCACCACGCACCCACAGCGCAGCTGCCACACCAGGCCAAGCCTGCAGGAGGACCGCTGTTCCCTCTCCTCCTGTCCCTGATCAAGAGTGCACCGCCCACACTGCTGGGTATTTAGTGGGCCTTAGAAGAGCAGCTGGTATTTTCATGGACAAATATTTGCTCTTTTGGGAAGAGTTGAGTGCAAAGGGATGTAGGGTATGCCTTTTCTGTTGTCCTGGAACTGGTGACTAGGATGCAAACTTAAGTCAAAGCAGTTTTTAGAGAGAGCCGCAATATATCTTACCCAAAGATCACTGTTCCCCTACAAAGGCAACACCACCTGGCGGGTGGGGTCCTGGTCCCTCTTTCTGGAGGTTGGGCTTTGCACCCTCCAGCTGGGACAGAGCCCGAAACAGCTCTGAACACGCTCCAACAGGCTTTCCCAGCACAAACTGCCTTTATTTTGAATCTGGCTGAAGGAAGCAGCTGAGAAATCTGGGTAAATCTTCCTGGGTGTAACCATGCCTTTTGTGCTGAATGAAAGAGCGGCTCTCCACATGCTAACAGCTTAGAACTGAATGTGTGTCGAAGCCTTCATGCATGTAGCATGTTGGGAACAGCGTTTCATGGTGAGGGGAACTCTATAACTTACATGTGTATGGGGAAGCCCTCACTCCAACAGGGTTTTCCTGCACAAACTGCCTTTATTTCGAAATTGGCTCTTGCTGAGAAATCTTGGTAAGTGTTCTTAAGTGTAGCCATGCCCATTATGCAGGATGAAAGAGCGGCTCTACACTTTTTCACATCTCAGAAATGAATGTGTGTTGAAGCCGTCATTCATGTAGCGTGTTGGGAACACAGAATTTAGTGGTGAGAACTATGTAAATTACATGTCTATGATGAAGCACTCTCTCGAGCCGGGTATTCCAGTGCATACTGCCTTTATTTCGAAACTGGCTTCTCAGAAGCCTGTGGTCTCCACTGCAGGTCTGTCTCCAAACCCAGGGCCAGCATGGTAACTCTGCTCCCCCTGTCTATTCTGGAAGTTCTAGGTGTCCTCCATGGCCCTACCACCATTATGTTTTTGGAAAACCCCGCAGATGGAATGGGCCTGAGAACAGGAGAGCTGGATGCCAGAAGCCACTGCCCAGTGTGAGGCTCCTGGGAGGGGCATCTCCTCTCCGTGGGCTCTGATCTAACCTCCCCTCTCCCCCACCCCCACCCCTCTCCTCCTGCATTTCCTGATTGATCCCTGGATAATGGTCCATACCAGGAATGACCTGGGAGAGGTTTTATGAGTCTTTAAGTGGAAAAAAAAAAAGAAATCTTTAGACAAGTTACTGAAAGTAACTTCCAGCTTTACCGGGAAAGACCTCATTCCAATGTTTAAGGCTAGTTGACAGGGTGTCAAATTGCTTAACCACTCACATCTGAGCAAGTGCTACCTCTCTCTCCAGCTCCCCGCAGCATCCACCTGTGGCAACTTGGCCAAAAGAAGGCAAGAAAGCTCTTTCCCCTCGCCAGCACCAGCGTGGCTTTGGAGTCAGTGGAGGCTGAGAGAAAGAGCCCCGCCCTGAGGTTTGAGGGGCCTCCAGCCACAGCCAGAGGAGCGGGGGTTTTCAGAGTGGCCCAGCAGGGAAACCAGGCAAGGCCACCTGGCCCAAGTCTTCCCTGCCCAGAGAGCCCCATGAACTGCTTTGGGCCACACTCCCCGTTTGGGCCCCCTGCAAAAAGATACCACGGGAGCCACACCTGAGAAGGCAGAAGGACAGCCCTTTAGCCTGGGGTCCCAGCAGGTGTGTCCTGTGAGACCTGTGGCCACATAAGTTCCTTGTCTCTCCAGGTCACTGAAGGGACTGTGCTGGGCATCTTGGTGGTCAGGGACATGGGAACACCTCTAAACTCTGAAGAAGGACAGAGAGACTCTTCCTGGAAGCAAGGATTCCAGGGAGACACCTTGCCCAGAACTGGGGGACTGTGTCCTGAGCAGACCCCTGGGAGGCAATGTGGGGCTGTGGGGTCCTCTTCTGAGAAGGGAGCAGGTGAGTTTTCCGGGGGTGGGGTCCTGCTTTGTCCAGATATGTCCTTGTGTAAGACTCATTTACAAACACCTCCAAGTCCACCTAGGGGTGGCCCCAGAGGTGGGGGTAGAGGAGGAGAGTGAAGGGTGCAGACTTAGGGCCCCCTGAGCCACCCAGGGAGCCAAGGGTCAGTGGGAACATCTTGGGAGTCTAGTGCAGGGGTGGAGGACGAGCACTAAGAACATGCCAAGTCATGCAATAAAGTGACCCGTGACCACGAGACACAGGTGGCCGTACACCAAAAGAGGCAGATAGAAATTTAGACCCAGGATCTGAGAACCTTGAGAGGGGCTGGAGGGTCCCAGGAACCCTCAGGAACAGCTCTTCTAGGGGCACAGACATCCCAATACACACATTTCTCATGGAAGCTTTTTGGGGTGCAGAGTGAGTTACCAGGATCCTGAACTTAGTATGGAATCACGGTTCCTGGCAATAAATTGCTGTCATTTGTCCCTGGACATGCACAGGGGAGCTGACTGCTGTGGGGGTCACTGCAGGACTAGAATCTTCTGGTGTCTGCTCTGTGACCACAGAAACCCAGGGGGATTTCTCAACAGGAGAACCTGGAGACCATGCCTGCAAGGACCACCCTCATGGGATGGCCAAGGAGCTCGTGGTACCCAGGTCACCAAGTGACGAAGTTGTGAGGTTGCCTGGGGAATCGTGGGGGCATGTAGATTTCTGAGGTCAGCACGTGGGCCCAGCACTGCTGGATGGTCTGCACAAAGAGGGGCCTGCCCTCCTGATGATGGCTCTTAACACCTGCAGGGAAACTGCTCCCAGGGCTCCTGGAGGTCCATATTGAGAGTGTCCTGCCAGCCTTGTGGGGTCACCTTCCCCTGATGCAGAAGCAGACCTCTCTCCCTTGAGGCCCAGGGGACACCTGGCTCAGGTGCCACCTCTGTGCCCTGGACACGCAGAGCCCCAGAGCTCTGGCACAGCCTGGGGTGTGGTGGTGTCCGGGCAAGAAAGGCCCTGGGAAGGGGGTCATTCAAGGGCAGAGGCCACTCTGCAGGGATGCTGGACCTGGCAGCAATGCACTGCTTCAGTACTCCCTTGGGTTGGGTCTCCAACCTGTGGGATGGAAGGGCCACTCCTTCCTGTGTTGCAGTCGGGGGAACTAGATCCATCGTCAAGGTCAGCCCTGAAAATGGAGGCTGCGCTACCTCCATTCCTGGAAAGAAAATCAGTCCCCTCCAGTCCAGGTGATTCAGAAAGTCATTCAGCAATGTTCGGGGCCCCCACTTTAGGCTTTGAATTAGAGCTGAGCGGCTTAGGAGGCCAGATCCCTGACCGTGGCTCCAGGAGCAGGTTTTCTGCTGGGGGACAGGATCCTCACAAACACCTGTGTCTTTGTGGGACACTCCCCTCTGACAAGCTGGGAGGCAGGGTGCAGTTGTGGGAAATCGTGTTTACATGAGCAGAGGGCCACCATGTGGTGGGGGCACAGGAGACTGTGAGAATGAGTCCCACAGCCTTTCTGGAATCAAAAAACTGGCAAATGTGAAAAAGTGCATAATTTGTTTTATTGAACAGGCTGCTTATGTACGTTTGGAGGACCAGGTTCAATGACTCAGCATCCCTCCAGGACAATAGCCTCAAGAGAAGAAC
Organism: Vicugna pacos; assembly: GCF_048564905.1. Taxonomy (NCBI): domain Eukaryota; kingdom Metazoa; phylum Chordata; class Mammalia; order Artiodactyla; family Camelidae; genus Vicugna; species Vicugna pacos. Next base: position 71,624,498 of record NW_027328740.1, on the reverse strand, counting down.
AGACAGAGCAGGAGGAGATCTGGGGTTTCTCCCAGGAATGAGGTGGAACAGGGATTTCTGCAGATTTGCAAGGAGTCCCCGACCACTGAGCATGGGGTTACAGCCCCACGAGACCCCTGTCATGTTTGGCTTGGGCTCTGGTTCTGGCCTGCTCATGTATTCTTCCAGCAGAGTTCCAGAAACTCAGAGGGTGGACTTAGAGGGGCTGCGTTTGGAACCTAGTGAGGAGTTGGAGGGTCCTTTATATTGAGTCCCTTCATCCTAATCACCGTAGCTGAAGCCCAACACCCCCCAGGCCCCCATGGTTGCCGTGGAGGGAGAACAAGCCTGGCAGGCGACCTAGGGGTCCCACTACTGTGTCCTTCCCTTGTCTTCGTTCCCTTTCACCCCGGAAGGTGTGATTGTCTCGTGTCATGGTGGCCTCCACAATGTCCCTCCCAGTAATCTCTCTTCTCCATCAGGTGGGGTTCCCAACCCCGCTCAGCCTTCTCTGCATGGATGCTGAAGGACCAGGCCCACCTGAAGTTCTGAGCTCGAGCAGTAAGGTGGAAACAAAGAAACCAATGGAAAAAAGAAGCAAGTGATTGTGGCAAAGCTCCCCACCACAGAGAAGCTGCCCTGAGTGGAAGGGAGAGTGTGGGCATGCCCGTTTGTTTCCTATCTCCCAGTGCTCTTAGCTTTCTTATTGCCTACCTGCATGGTTACAACAAAATGATCTGCAAAACTGAAAATATTTACTCTCTCGCTTTTACAGAAAAGGCTGGCCAGCCTCTGGTCCGGTACCAGGCAAGAGATTGGAGTTCCTTTCCAGTTTGGAAACATCTTGGCAGGCCCAGGTTTGCAAAGGTCTTTAAGAGTAGTTACGGAGTTTTGCTTTTAAACTTTTTTACGGCTGTATATACTTGTGAGATGTGGTTGTGATGTATAATTCTGAGCCGGGATTTTCTCAAACTGTTTCTCACTTCTTATACCAGACATTCCTAAATTCCAAGTGGAACTGCATATTAAGGAAGCCATGGAATTTAGCAAAAGGATACAGATCTCATTTCCTTTTAAGCATCGGTGTACCTCCATCATGGCAGTATTTGTTATGTGTTATTGATAGGGGAACTAAGTAGTAAACAGATTAATAGAAAATAGGGGATTTTAGGTACACAGGTTCATCTTTTCAACATTGTTTGTAATATTTGCAGTTTAAGATGACCATTCCTGAGAAACAGGCAGCCTCTTAGAATGAAATAGCATTTCCTCTGAACCATAATTAATTTTTATTTTGTAGACAGCAGGAAGGGTAATAACACGTCACACATTTGGGGACGTCAAAGAGAAAATGTAACTTTCTGGGAGCGCACTCCCCCGCCTCCCCCTGCCCTTTTTACTGTCCCATTCTCCCTGGAAGGCTCTTTCTTATCTTCTGCTCATGGCTCCAGTAACTCTTTCTTCCTCCTTGTTCCTCAGCTGGTAAGGTTAGTTTTCTACTTTGAACAAGCAAACAAGCCAACAGAAGAGAAATTTCACAAGCAACTCCCAGCACATCCGCTCGCCTTCTGATGTCTGTGACCTCACTCTCGGTGCCCCACTGCTTATTAAAAGTGGCATCGAAAGCCAGTTCCTCCAAAAGTCCCCGAGGCCCCATCCCTCCCATCTTCTCTGGGTTGTCACTCCCAAAACCATCCTCTCTTTCACTGCCTCATCTATTTTGTTCTCCTGCTAGTTGGCACCATCAGTATATAAACGTCCATCCTCTTAAACCAACAGCACTCCTTGACCCTAATTCACCCCCACCAATTGCCACCCTGTGTCTTTGCAGCAAATCTTTAAGGAGTTGTTTAAACTCACTGTCTGCATCTTCTCTTGAGCCATCCCCTTTTACACCCATTCTGGCTTTTCGCCTGATCCCTCGCTCTATGGAAACTGCCCTGTCAAGGCCATCAGTGACCCCATGTTGCTAAATATAGTGGTCAATTTTGACTCCTCATCATGCTTGGCCCCTCGGCAGCATTTGACCCAGCTCTTCCATCCCTCCTACCCCGTGTTCCTGCTTCACTCAACCCCCAGCCCATCTCTCTGTCTGTTTCTGCTTTTGGCCTGCTGGCTGGTCCTTTGCCAATGTCTCCTGTTTTTTCCAAACATATACTGTGGGTGTTCCCCAGGGTGGGTTCCTGGGCCTCTCCTCTCTCTCTCTGCTATTCCTTTGGTGGAAGCAACCCAGCCTTGGAAATTGGCATGCCATCAATTTCTCGATTTCTCCAAAATTCCCTGATTTCCCCTTTCCATCTGAGCCTTTATCCCTGAGACTCACATCACATTCTTTTCCTTTCATTCATCTTGCTTTCACATTCATACATATGTTCTACTATGAAATTACTTTTCCAAATTTTGAATCAGTACATATATATCATGTAAAATGCTCAAATATGTATTATTTCCACTAAGATGCTAATTCTACCTTAGAACATTTCTGCACTTCTGTATTTATGTGAATAAAGCGAATAGTATTTCTACAAGCCTCATAGTTAAACACTGTTAGTTTGGGGCTATTATGTAACATGAAATAATGGTACATCAACATAGTCGTTTTTCATTTATTTTTATGTAACACCGAGATGAGGTTTTTGCCCTGAAGACTGGTTTTATTGAAATTTTACCTACGTTACGGACAGTCAGTTTATGTGAAAGCCCTCATTTCTCCCCTTTTTGATATATGCTCCATTTGGCTATATATAACATATAACTTGGCATGAAACAAAATTCCCAAATCATTCACATAATACAATTAATATGTTTAATTATATTTTTTAAATGTTAAAAAGAAAAAGAAAACAGATTCCTCTACCTATTAGGCACTTCTGTGGCAATATGTAACACACCCCTTAACCATGACATTGAAGAACTGAGCTGATACCAGCCCCTTTCCACCTGCTCAGCCCCACCTTTTCCCATCCCCTTTCCCATCCGGAGAGGACATCCCTCCCATTGTCCAGGCCCAGATGTTGGAACCATGTCCTTTCTCTCTCTTTCTTTTACACTCACAGACAGCAAATCCAGCTTGTTAGAAAATTCTGGATATTCTGTCTTAATTAAATACCTGCTCTCTGCTCCCCGCCCTCCTAAGAGCCACCTTCAGCCTTTCCTGGATACCAATAGCCTTCTGTTTCCATCTTTGCTTTCCTACAATCTCTCATCCACACAGAGTCAGAGGGAGCCTGTAAAAACATACATTGGGGGTGGTGGGTGTTGCTCAGTGGTAGGGCGCATGCTTAGCATGCTTGAGATCCTGGGTTCAATCACCAGCACATTCATTAAAATAAATAAATTACTTCCCCCCAAAAAACACAAACACAAAAGCATAAGTTGGACTACATCACCCCTCCCCTCAAAACTCACTAAACGGGTCACCATGTCATTAGGAGCCAAAGTCGTCACAAAGGCCTCAGGACCCGGCGTGCTCTGCCTCTCTGCCCACACTCTCCCCCTCACTCTGGGGGCCTCTGGCTCCGGCTCTTCCTTCTTCCTCCGGATCTATTCTGCTTCAAGTTCATTACTCCGTGAGATCTGCCAGGATTGCCTTATTCTCTCCTGCCTGCCTCCCACCCCACCGCCATCACCCGAGTTTGCTCATATCACTCTTTTTTAAAAATTTATCCAAACTCTTGCTACCCCAACATGCTGCCTGTTTCCTCTGCTAAAATTCTGAGCCCCCAGTGATGGGGAGTCATGTCTATTTTGTTGACTGATAAAGCCCGAGAGCCTTGGGAACGGTCTAGTTAGGAGATTCCCGTATGTAGTAGGAGCTTATACACATTTGCTGAATGAATGTAGATGCCCTGGTCCAATCCGATGGAGCACTTCTGTGACGTGCTCAAAGAATAACTCTCCTTTCCACCTGAGAGGGGGTGACAACTTCCCTGCTGATTAAAGGCAAGAACTTTTTGCTTTATGCTGTTAACCTTAGGCGGGGAGACTGGGGGATCTTCATATATATTTTTAAATTTGGTTCACTCTGCAGTTGGTCTTTGGTCTCTGTATAATTTTGAGAAACTCTTTATAAGTGATCATTCTTTGATCAGATTGAACAGGTTCCAGGGGGAAGGACCAAGCCTGTCCCATCAGCCATCCTATGTGTCTTGTCCTGGGACCCAGTGGATGCTCAGCATGTAAGTGAACCGACAGGAGTGAGTGAAGAGATGGGAGCATCTCATTATTGTGGCGGATCTCTGTCCAATGCCTTGAGATTTGGGGAAGGGTTTACGAGTGCAGAAGGGAGAGGTCAGGTCCTCTGTGCTTTTCCTGAGTGCCCTGGCCTTACCCATTCCCCCAGCCCCCTCTGGGCAGCCAAGCCAAGGAGCTGGGCCACCAGGGGTTGTGCTGATCAATAATCCACCTTCACCCCAATTCCGGGGGTAGGTACACATGGTTGTAGACACTGGAGTCAGGTCCTTGGAGGAATTCCTCACCGAACTATGTTTTGGACCTTTTATTTTTCTCTAGAACCTCCAGCTGAAGAAGATTGTCTTAGACACATGAAAGTTGAGGACACCTTCTGTCCCCTCGCAACCCAGGTGGGCCTGGGAGTCTGCTTTTTCTATTGCCGATGGGCTCGTGTTGATTTGGGCATCCCTGTGCCTGAATTCCTGCAGTACACTCGGTGGTAAGGATGGGGGTGCCTGGCAGGGAGGGAAGCGGGTTGGGAGACTGTACAGCTGGGCTGATGTTAACCTGGGGTGAGCGGGAGCTTGCTGATGCATGGCATCTCGGGGCAGGGAACTCTCCACACTCAAGAGGGGTTCCCACTCCCGCAGGGTCCCTTTGATCAGGGTGCTGGGCTGTCAGGGGACCACAGGGGTCCCAGTGAGGATTAGGGTGCCTTCAGGCAATGGGAAGTGTGGGGTCCAGTGGCAATTGAATTAACTGTGCACCCAAACCCAGCCCCCACCTCTTTCAGCCTGTTTCCTAATCTGCAAAACTGGAATGTTATTAAACATCTCGCGGGGTCATTGATGGGCTGGGACAGACTACACAGTCAGGAGCTGGAATTCTTCTGTCCCCTGATTGTTTGCCTTCTTTCTGACTATTTGCTCTCACAAGCTCAGTCTCTCTGTCTCTCGCTCTTTCACTTCTAAGTTTCTCTCATGCTCTGGTTTCATTTGATTTCCAACCACCGCCCCTCCCCTCCGCCAAACTCCAGATGAGTGAACTTGATTTCTATGTGTCAGTTCCAAATTCCCAGGAAAGATGCTCTGTCACCCTCTGGATCTTCTGTCCAACCCATGAGTTGTGGCCAGATGAGCGAGTCCCTCTGGGACCAGCAGAGGGTCTCTGCCCAGCCCCCAGCCACCACTGTGGGAGCACATAGCTCTCCGTGGAGGAAGTACTGGCTGTGACCTTGTGTCACTAAGTGTGAATTTATGTCTTCTCTTGAACCACCTTCATCCTCCTAAACAAAGATGAAAATTAAACACTCCCGGGATTTGTGTCATGGAACACTCAGGGTGGGGGCTAATGGGGTTGGAATTTCTGCTGTATTTAAGGGGCTACAGTGAATCCCCAACGAGAGCCTGCAAAGGGAACAGCACCGGCCCCACCCGGCACTTAGGGCGCTGAGTCTGCGTGACGTTGAGCCAGGCTTCTGACCACAGCTCAGGGGTCTGGTCTGACCAGTTAGCCTTTGAAACCAACCAGCTTTGGATTCCTCAATCCCACCCTGAGGTTTTACCTGAACCATCAGCTTCTGTATCTCTGAAGACAGATGCTGAGGACCCTTCACGTAAGCCGTTCGCACAGCCCTGTTCAGGCCTTTGTGCTGCACGGTCTGCCCGGCGAGCTGACCGAGGTTGGTATTTTACTGATGTTAGAAGTAGTCTGGTTTCCCGATGTACTGTTTCACTGAACAAGCAACAGAAGCCACTTCTCGCTGATAAAAGCAGAAAAGGGACATAATGAAAAGATACTGGGAGGGTGTGTGGAGTGGCCAGGACCGGAGCCAACCCAGGAGCTGTAGGAGGTGTTAGGGAGCCCCAGGCACCAGGCTGGGAGGGGTGCTACCGGGCCCCCTGCCACCCCAGAAGGGACCCCCCTCCACCCGACCCTCCACCTCACTCACTGCAGGTTCATGTCCCGGCAGGGCCAGGTCACACTGAAGCCACCAGCACACACCTCAGTTGGGGAGCTGGCCCCGTCTGAGCTGCGGGCGTGCCTGGTGTGGGGAGAGGCCCAGTTAGAGGAAGGCAGTTCCCCTACTGTTCCGAGTTAAGGTGCAAGTCAGTGCCCATCACTCAGGAGAGCCAGGCTGGACGGACCTCATTGTGGTGACTAGGCTGTCTGAGTTCACTTATTACTTTCTACGTTTGAAGGCCCTGGAGGGAGAAAAAGTGAAGGTTCTAGTACTTATTTTGTGTTTCCCACGTACCAGGTGTGGTAAACAAGCCACTTCAGACAAGGCCCGGAGCAACCACGTAAATAGGCCACGGAGCAAGTCGTGCAGTCAGGCCTCTGTGGTCCCGAAACCCGTGTCCCCATCGGCTCCATAGTTACCAGTGGAAACTAGGGGGATTTATGGGACTGTGTGCTCCTGTGAGGGCTGGGATATGTGTGTTTAAGTCCACATCTTCAGAAACTCGGCTAGAACCACAGCCACTGATTGCACGGTGGCAGAGGAAGGGAGGATTCCAGCCTCTGGTCCAGCTCGTGTGGAGCTCAGAAGTTCTTCCTCCTGTCCTGAAAATAACACCAAATCTGAGGGAGCTGCAAACCCACTGCTCTTCTTAGATCCCAGAAGACTGAGGGGGAAAGCTGCTTCCAACCCAGAGAGGTTGCAAAGGGAACAGCGGGCAGGCTTGGAGAGTCACAGCTCCCAAGGCAGAACCTGCTTTTGTAAGAACCCTGGGGGCAGGCAGATTTAACAGGTCCCTGAGGCCAGCAGGAGGCTCAGTGTGGGGAAATCAGAGTGTGACAACTCCAGGGGGCCAGTCAGAGGGGCCCCATGCTCTTTTTCATGTATTTTACATCCAGGACCGTGTCCTGTTCTCAGAATGAAGGTCAGAGGATAACTCCTCATGCTTCCTGCCTGGAGAGGAGAAAATAACTGTATTGAAATACACCCAGAACATTCTGTTTCATTGGGGGAAGTTGTTTTTTGTTTGTTTTTTTAATGAGAAATTATTTTACCAGAGCCTAACCAACCTGGGAGAAGGGAAATCCCTTCTGTGTCACCCAAATTGGGGTGGGGGGAAAGAGACACACTTGTGGAGGTCACAGCTCAGGGCACAGGCTCAATGAGAACTAATCACAGGACTGCAGATGCCCTGCTCTGTCCCGCTCCCCCAACACCTTACCTCCATGTCAGTAGGGCCCGTGTGTAATAACAGGAATAATACTAACAGAAGTAAATGTCTCAGGAGTGTCTAGGGAAAACCCAAAGACAGCGGGGAGATGAAAACAAGGACACACAGGCTGTTTTAGCCTCTCACACCAATAGCTGTAGCAAACTACACACAGCCCAGCCCCAGTAGATAAACAGACAACCTCACAGAAGAAATTATTTATTTTGGTTCTCTTACCCAGTGCATTCCATGGTGCATCCTCGCCTAGAATTGAGTGGAAGCAAGTCCATCTCAGAAGGGACATAACTGAAGAGGGATGGCTTCCCAGACTCTGAGGGGCAGAGAGAGCACCAGCCTGGGTTAGAGAAAGGTGAGGGGTGGGGTAGGGTGGGGCTGCCTTCTTCCCCATATAAGGAACCTTCCTGAGGCCAGCACAGTAGGAGGGAGGGCCATGGGGTGGAAGCAGCCAGACTTCATCCTGAGAACTGTTGGGATGCCTCAAAGGGACCATTCAGGTGCCCAAACTGGGCCCTGATTGAGGGAGCCAGTCGGTCTGACTCAGAGCCCAGGACTGAGGTGGGCTCACAGCAGGCCGGTATTACTTGGCCGGATCCATTTCACTTCTCCGAAGCCCTGTGTAAAACATGAAGCGTGGACGGCCTGGTGAGCACAGCTCTGCCCTCAAGACCGGTTTCAACTCCTCTCTTCCCAGAGAACAGCATCTCTGAACCCGTCCTGGGTGACCTCACAGAGATCACCCTAGTGGCCCAGGCTAGTGACCGGGAACATGTACCTTCCTGCAGGCAAACCCTGACGTCCACTGATGCATCATATACTGGCAAAGAGTGAGTCACTGTGCATTGGTCTAACAGCAGAGACTCTGCCAAAGGCCCAAGAGGTGGTGTGTGGGACATGCAGGGGTGCAGGAGTGTAAGCAGTGCAAAAGTGTAACTGGTGACAGGGGTGCAGGGGCTGTGGAGGGCGCAGGCATTTCAGGGGATGTGGGGGTGGAGGGGTGCAGAATTGCAGAGAGTAGCAGGGGTGCAGAGGTGCAGGGAGTGTAGGGATGCAGGGAGGTGCTCAGGGACCTGGCCAGGATAAGAAGGCAAGTGCACATCCTTGCAGTCAGCCTGACCCCGGTAGGCTATTGCAATGCTTTTGGGCTGCGGCGGCGGCGGTGGCGGTTGGGAGGCTGCCCGGGCAAGCCGATCGATTTCTTCTCTTCCCTGCAGCCTGGCCTGGGGTGGGGCTTGGCCGCCGGAGATTCGCCAGATGTTGCACTCCAGGTAAGCTTGCTCCTGGTAGGTGGGGCGGTTAGGTCAGAAGGCAGTGGCAGCGGCAGAGGGGCGGAGCGGGTCTACCCCTGGTGAACGGGTGGAATAGCTGCCTTGTCCCGGCTGCTGGGCCTGGGAGCGGCCTCTTCTTCCCCAGGTCGCCGGACACTCCTGTCCCACTCAGCTTGCTGAGTGCGGAGTGGGGGCGGGGCCGTTAAGGTGCGGGACCCACGGGGGGAGGGAGGCTGCCGCGGGGGAGCCGATCAATTCGCTCCGCTCTCCCCAGAGGCGGAGCCAGGGGCGGCTTCTGCTGCCCTAGAGGCGGGACGCGGGTCTCCAGATGATCTTGCTCCTGGGAGGCGGCGGCGGAGGCGGCAGGGGCAGGGGATGTGTTCCAGGGAGTTGCTCCATTTCTTCTCTCCCCCACGGCCTGGCTTGGGGGCGACGTCTGCCGCCGGAGATTTGCCTCAGGTCCGACTCCAGGTGAGCTTGCTCCTGGGAGATGGGTGCGGTGCGGTCAGGGGGCTGGTAAGGTGGTGGCTGCAGGCATAGGGAGGCTGCCCCGGAGGAGACTGTGGATTAGCTCCATGTCTGCACCGCGTGGCCTGAAGGCGGCCTCTGCTGCCCCAGGTCCCGGGACACCCCTGTCCCACTTTGCCTGCTGGGGGCGGGAGGCAGGGTAGTCAGGGTGCAGGGGTGGCGGTGGTCGGGGGCCTGCAGCGGGGGAGCGGACCATTTGCTCCCATCTTCCCCGCGTCTTGTCCTGGGGGCGGTCGCTGTTGCCCTGTGTTATGAGACGCGTGTATCCTAGTCGGCCTGACCCCGGGAGTTGGACTTGGTACTTTGGGGGTGGTGGCAGCAGCGGCAGGTTTTCCCATGGAACTTGTCCATTTGCTCCCACTTCCCCCCATGGTTTGCCCTGGGGGCGGTCCCTGTTGTCCCAAGTTCGTCGGACGTCCATCTCCAGGTCAGCCTGCTCCCTAGAGGAGGCCACTGTGAGGTCATGGGCAAGAGTGGTGGCTGCTGCGGGGGTAGGGGCTGCCTTGGGGAGCTGGTGGATTGGCTCCCGTCTCCCCGATGGCCTGGTGTGGGAGTGGCCTCTCCTGCCCCAGGTCACCAGACGCACCTGTCCCACTCAGCCTGCTGGGGGAGGGGCGCCCTGGGCGGTGCCTTTAAGGTGCGGGGGTGGCGATGGCGGGGGTAGAAGACCTGCAGCGCGGAGCCTGTCAATTTGCTCTCCTCTTCCCCGTGACCAATCCTGGGGGCGTCCTCTGCTGCCCAAGAAGCCGGATGCCCGTCTCCAGGTCAGCTTGCTCCTGGGAGACGGGCCCGATGCGGTCAAGGGGCAGAGGCAGTTGCGACGGCCGGCTGCCCCGCCTAATGGGGCCACTTCTTCTCCTCTCCCCTGACCTGGCCTGGGGACGTCCTCTCTGGCGCAAGATTCGCCTGACACCCCACACCTGGTCTGATTGCTCCTGGAAGGTGGGCGCGGTGAGATCAGGAGGTGGAGAGGACAGGGGCTGCCCCTGGAGAGCTGGAGGATAAGCTCCAATCTCTCTGCAGGCCTGACGTGGGGGCGGCCTCTGCTGCCCCTCGTTCCCAGGTCACACTTCTTCGGGTCATATTTCCCCGGGGTTGCGGTAGGGTGCGGGGGCGTCGGGGTGTTGGCGGGGGTATGGAGCCTGTCACTCGGGAGCTGGGGGTTTAGCGCCCATCTTTTCCGCAGATTGGCCTGTGGGCAGCCTCTGTTGCTCCAGATCGCAAAGCAATTTCCCTGACAGCTTAGCCACCAGAGGTGGGCAGGATGGGCTGAGAGGGCTGAGGCAGCCGCCAAGGCAGCGACGGAGGGGGCTGTCCCTGGCCAGCTGGTCAATTTGTTCCCATCTCAACCTTTGCTGCCCCAGTTTCGCAGAACGCCCTTCTCCAGTTTATTCTTCTCCAGGGAGGTGGGCGCAGTGCATGCAGCCCGAGGTCTGGGCTCTCCCTTGGGAGGGGCAGAACTCTCTTGTTCTCCTTTGTCTTTATTCTTCAGCGAAGTGGTTACTGGACGCAATTCTTAATTCTGAGAAAGTGTAGCCTGTGTTATGGAAGAGCTGCTGGACAGTGAGGTTTCTGGGTGGATTTTCACATCAGCTGATGCCCCAGGCAGGCAGGAAAGCTATTACTCAGAGCTTCTTAGTCTGGGGTTGGGGATGGCCCCGCCATCCTTGCCATGCTTTTTAAAAATGTGTTACTCCCCTCTTTTTCCTAGGTGACATTTTAGGTTATTGGGTCTCAGATTGCTGGCACACTCATCCCTGTTCTCAGACATCTTTTAAACTTGGGTGAAGTGATAAGTAGGGGAAGATGATTTACTGAAAGGTAAGAATACTTAAATTCGCATTAAAGCTACATTCTGTCAATCTTTCTAAAATGATTTTCCTCTGATTCTAAATCCACGACCTAGTGAATGTTGTACTCCTGTGTAAAATCATTGATCTTCACATCACATTTGTTGAGTGGTCAACGAGATTTGTTAATTAGATTATTCCTGAAAGGAAAAGTTCAGGCTTTTCAGAATTCCTTGTCTGATGTCACCCAGGCAGTCACAGTAGAAGACAGAGCTGATATAAAAATCCCTCAGCTGCCTGAACTGCAAAGCTTCTGGGATTACTGATCCCTGAAATGCAGGTGACTCTTGATGATAATCTGGGGGATGGTTTAAATGATCAGATTCTTCCAGTCCTATAAATGGGTTCTGTGGCCCCAGCCCCGGGAGAACTGGACATAAGGGCCATATCGTGTGTGGTGGGATGGGAAGGCAAGGTGTAAGAGCTGGAATCACTGAGATTCCACACTCGCTAAACACAGACTCCAGAGCCTAATTGTTGTCAGGTTCTGTTCTGGATTTGAGAGTGTGTTCATACATGATTCTTGCCCTTCTGGAGTCACTGCCTGGGTGGAAGTAACCTTTACATAGATCTGTGGAGGATGACATTTAAGTAGATGGGCTGTTATGGTTCTCAATGTGCCCAGGCTTGCTCTTCCAGGCACTCGTGGGACTAACGCGAGTCATGTTATTCACTCATTCACTGATTTATTACCCTTGAATTGATCACTCGTCCCACAGTAAGTGAAACAAGGTAACAGGAAGCTGAGTTTTGTCCCCTCTCCTATCACTGATTGTTTTTCAGTCGGGCGCCCTGCGTATGCATTGTGAAACGGTGGTATTTCGTGCCCAATGGGGCAGCACTGTCAGTTCTGAGAATCAGGGGAGACACATGGGTAGGACAGCACCCTGACACACATGGCACCCCCCATCCCGTGAGACAGAATTGTCGATGCTCAGGTGACCCGATGTAGACTGCGGTGCTAAACCTGAGCATGTTTAGTTATCCTGGTGGCTATGAAAATACAGACTACCAGTCGCTACCTCTGGAGACTCTGAGGGTGTGCACCCCAGGATTCTGCATTTTAAGAAGCACTTTAACGAATCCTGATGAAGAGATCTGAGTGTCCCACGGAGAAACACTGGTGTGCGAGGCACCAATATTGAGGATTCTCAGGGAACGATGTCTTTTTAGGATGGTCCATGGGCCCTCACTTTAGACTTTTGCCTTGAGTTTAATTTTATGTGTTCAGAAGTGATGTCTTTCAATTCCAGTGCATGTCAGCATGCTCTGTGCAGGGATTTACTCTCAGTAGATGGCAAAAACTATGATTCTTCAGGTCACCGAGCTACACTGTGAACGATATTTTATTTTGGTTTTCTTTGTAGCAATGCAGAGTCTCCCGAGAAGAGATTTAGACTCAACAGCTTTGTGTCAGACTTTGGAAGACCGCTGCTGCCCAAGGTGTTCTCTGGCAGTGCAATGACGAATCTAGGTCCCTCTTTCACTGCTACATCAATGAAGTGGACCACTTGGACAAGGCCAAAGCTGGTATCCCTACCATAGCCCTTTACAGTGTTATTCGGCTCCAGGAAGCCATCAGATGCAGCAGGTGGCCAGAGGAGGAGCCGAACAGACTCATGAAATGTGACATCCCCAACTTTATCAACACGGACCAGAACTCTGCCTTTGTGGAAGATGATTTCCTGATTTTGTAACTACCGATTGTTCTAGAAAATAAGCCAGTTGCCCAGAACTCACACAAAGACTTGAATTGAGAAACGTGCTTTCTCAGGTATCTTTCTGAAGATGTGAAGTCTGTCTTTGTATGGAAGGAAGTCCCCTTTCACAAAACTGAATGTGTTTGTGTCTGAGAGAGGGAAATGGAGACAGAAAGACGAAGAAGCAGAAGAGAGCCCCCTCAGAAGAGATCTAGTTAAGGTGAATTTTTGTGCCTTTAAAAAACATTTGGGGTTTTAGGGGGAACAAAGTATTTACACTGTCTTATTCTCCTCATTGGAAACCTTGGCCCCGTCGTCAGAGTCAGCGGCCTTGAACGGGGGTTGCACGCTGCGTTTCATCTGGCACTGCCACTTCCACGCTCTGCCTTTAGCACGTTGCTTTGCCTGTCAGGGTTGCCACCCTTTTAACTGTAAGGTGAGGAGTCTGGAGTAGATGATCCACCCCAGCTCTGCTGTTTTGCAAATTTCTGATTTCGTATTCGGATGAGTCTGGGATACACCCAGAGCAGTATAAACCAGGCCCTACCTCCTGCCTATTGCTGGGGCATCCCTCAGGTCTGTGCCTTCTACTCAACCCTTTACTGAGCCCAGCTTTTGTCAGGAGCCCAAGTGCCTACCGGGATGGCAGGGGACTTGTCTTTCGTGGTCACGGTGGCCAAGAATTCTATTGGTGTGCTGAAACAACTCTTCTGAGATCCTCCACCCACCCCTGCTCAAACCTAATGACAGCACTACGGTTCCTTTCCTAGGAGGAGGATCAATCCATGGTGCATTTTATGACAATCCTGTCCCCAGGGATGCACGGAAGTTTATCAGCTGAGTGAGGGGAGGTGCCTCTGTGTCCCTGTATCTCTGTCTGCTGACAGTTCGCTGCCACCGGCTACTGAACAAGAAAAGTGCTATTCACCATGTTGTGTGTTTTCCAAATGTGTAGGTGATGGTCTTGTGGCTCGTGCGTGGGCTTTGATTTGGGATGGTGAAGGGCTTATAAATACCTCATCAACATGTATTCGAGGTGGCCTGGTGCCACACAGATTTGATTCATGAAGGCATCAAGCCTGCACACTGGTTTGGAAACAACTTGGTTTTGATCATTCACACTGCATGCATGACTCGCTGCTAATCTCTGGGTGGTTTTTTCATTTCAGATTTATTCACCCCATGTCTTGCTTAAGCTGAAAAATACATTTATTTCACCAGAATATTCCCTGATTCTTTGTTTACACACATCCAGTTTTTTTAATTCCTTTAAAAATGATTCTGTGTTTATAATGCCTCCTAATTTCTATCATCTCTATGTTGCCAGTGGCCTGAGACATGCACCAGATTTGATGCCGGAACAGTTCCACCAAAAGAAATCCCTTTGCCGTAATATCTTTTGAGGAAAATATTATTCTTTAAGGCTCTAACAGTAAATCGTAGAAGAAAGCATGGAACATTTCTTGTAGTTAATACATGTTCATGTGAAAAGAAATGATATTTTCATTAAACAATGTTGATTTTAATAACTTTTACAAATGTGAACATTATTATTCATAATTTAAGTAACCAGATAAAACCACAGTTATTTATTATGAAGATTGAAAACTATTTACATGGTCTCTTAATTAGAAGTAGCTTTATTAGAAGACTGAAGGGTATTTAAAAGATGGAAAAATACCCATGATGACACCATCATTTTTATTAACTAAATATCAAGAACTGTGCAGGGATAAGATTTAACCCTCTGCAAACTGCCAAGTTAGCATGAGGTAGTTTGTGGATGCTGCCAGAGGACAGGACACTCCCCCAGGATCAGAGACAAAGGACTCCCTGCCAGCACAGAAGGCAGCCTGTGGTTCAAGTTCATATTGGTTCCTGAGTTCCTTTCCTATTGCTGTTGTAACAAAGGACCACAGACTCAGTGGCTTAAAGCAATACACATTCATCTTCTCACTGTTCTAGGGTGCAGTAGTGCAAAGTCAATGTCAGTGGGCTAAAACCAAGGAGTGGCCAAGGCTAAGTTCCACACCTAGGCTCTTGGGAGGGATTCATCATCCTACCTTTCCCAGCTTGCAGAGGTGCTCACACTCCTTGGCCCAGGGCCCTGTGTCACTGTGACCTCTGCTGCCACTTTACATCTCTGTCTCTGACTATATAGATATAGAGGAAGAGTCTTCTACATCTGGTATGGACCCTTTTTCCTACATGGACATTGTATCCTTATTTATGTGCAGATGAAAACCCCTTCCCTCCAGGGTGCGGTGGCATCAGCTCACAAGATGACCACTCTGGGCTTTAAGTGTCCTCTTTGTATTGTCATCAGGGAACTTCTCTTTCCATAGTTAGCTCTGTGTTACTTTGTTGTTATATTTTACCCAGAATTACTGAAAGTTTTACTTAAAAGGGATCCTAATTAGCTCTGTTTACCTGTTTCCAGAGCTGAAAGCTTCAGTTCTAGAGTATCAGTTTGATTTTTCCTAAAAATACATTCCAGTATATTTCTCTGGTGAAAGTCTCTACCCTGTTATCTATTCTCCCATCATTTCCTTATTTTCTTGAATATATTAAAAGTATTTTATAGCCTTTATTGGTAACTCTGATGCCTACATCACCTGGGGTTTGCATCCTTTGTCTAATGCTCCTTATTCTCATGTTATCTGTCATATAGTCTGGACATGTTGCATGTCTAGAAATTCTTTATTACATGGCAGACATTGCAAATGAAAAATCCATGTTATCTTCTGTGAGAGCTTTTCTACCTTCCCGTTAGGCAGACAGTGTGAGGGACTGATCATGTCACTCCAATCAGGCGCTGAGGTGGATCAGGACTAAAGTGCCTTTTTTCTTAAAACAGCTTTGAGGTATACTTGGCAAAATAATTTTCACACGTTTAAAGTGTACAGCTTAATATGTTTTGACGTAAGAATATCCCCAAGGAACCATGACCACACTCAAGACAGTGAACATACCCATCACCCACAAAGCTTCTCTCCTGACTTTTTTTGTCCCTCCCTCCCTCCCCGTCTCTTCCCCTGGGAACCATTGATCTGCTTTCTATCACAACATATTGGTTTGCATTTTCAAGATCCTTATATGAATGGATTCATGCAGTATCTACTCTATGTTGTCTGACTTCTTTCATTCAGTGTAATTATTTTGAGAATCATCTGTGTTGCTGTATTAATAGCTTATTTGTCTTATAGTAGAGTATTGTTTAGTGCTGAGTTTTTACTGAAGAGTTTATTGTGAGCAGTGTTTGTATAGACCATCATTTCTTTCTGCATTTACTTCTTGATGGATGCATGGGTTATTTACAACTTGTGCTATTATAAATAAAATAGCAGTGAATATTTGGTTATAAGTCTTTGTATGGACATATGCTTTTCCTTTCTAAAGCACCAGATGAGGAATGTCTGGATTATATGGTACATAGGTGTTTACCTTTTTAAAAGAATCTGTTAAAGACTTTTCCAAAATGGTTGTACTATTGTAAATTCCTCGTGGTGTGTATCAGTTCTGGTTGCTCTACTTCCTTGCCAGCACCTTGTAAGGTCAGTCTTTCTAACTGTATTCATTCTAGTATGTATGTGAACTAGTATCTCACTGTGGTTTTTAAAAGTATTTCTCTAATCATTAATGACACCTTTAATCAGCATCTTTTCATATGCTTATTATCCATCTGGATATCTTTACTGAAGTGTGTTTTCTGGCCTCATTCATTCAGGTGTTTGAATTATTATTGAATTTTGAGACCTCTTTATTCTGGATCAGATACAAAGAGAGACCATTATCAGATATATGATCTGCAAATAGCTTCTGTCTATGGCTTGTCTTTTCATTTGCTTAGCAGTGTTTAGAAGAGCATTGAAGAGTCTTCATGTTCATAAAGTTCACTCTATCAGTTTCTTTTTAAAATAGATGATACTTTTGGTGTCATAGCAAAGAAAAATTTGCCAAACCCAAGGCCATAAAGCTTAAGCCTATGCTTGTTCTCCTAGCTGTTTTTTAGTTTTAGATTTCCTATTAAGATCTATGATCCATTTTGAGGTAAATTTTGTATATTTTGTGAGGTGTGAATCAAAGTTCATTTTTTTTTTGCGTATCACTATCTAATTGTTCCAGCACTACATGCTGAAAAGATCCTTTCTCCACAGCATCCTTTTTGAGAATCAATTGTCTGTATAAGTCTTGGTTTAGTTCTGAACATTCTATTGTGTTCCATTATTCTATTTTCCTGTTTTACACCAACACCCTAATTTCTGATTACTGTAGCTTTATAAAAAAAAAGTTTGAAAATCAGATAGTGCAAGTCTTCCAACATTGTTTTTCTTGTTCAAAGTTGTTTTGGATTTTTGGGATCCTTTGAATTTTTATATGAATTATAGAATAAGTTTTTAAATTCCTTACATCCTGTTCTGCCAAAATTCCACCCATGTCTTTGGCCGTCTCCAGAGCCACATTTTCTGAAGAAGTCTCTCTAGATCCCAGGTGAAAGGAATTTCCCTTTCGTCTGTGCTCAAATCACATTTGATATTATTTGATTCCATTTAATCATATTTGCCTGTATGTACTTGTCTGATCTTTCCAGCCATTTAGTAAATCTCAAAAGATTAGGAATCTTGACTTGGTTCCCTCTGTGTGCTGAGAAACTAGTTCTATGCTTTGCAGGAGTGAGCCCTGCAGTAAGAGGTATCTGCAGCACACATCTAGCTCATTGCTTGAATATTGTCAAGGAATTCTGCAGATTTAGAATTGTTTATTGATTGTTGTCTCCAAGACGGCTCAGTCTTTTTTATTTCTATTGCTACTGCTGCAGTTTCAAAGAACAATGGGCTAGTTATTTTGCAAATATCAAATCATACTCTAATTGTGTTGTCACGCAAATTATGTGCTGCTGTGTCTTAACAACCTGCTTAGTGTTCACAGGCTCCTTCACTCATGGAAAATTTGGGAGAATGTCATATCCTTAGAGATAGCAATGCTGTCTTTGGCGACCTGAGCAGCAGTATCTGAATTCACTCCTGCTATTTTTCCAGTGTCCCCTCTAGACCTCCTCCAGCCCTCCATGGGGGGCCCTGCAGTTCTGCCCTAGAAAAGCCTGTTGCTTCTCAGGAAGACTTCCCTATGAAACATAATCATGTCCTTCTTGTGGGGACATTCAGTCCAGAGACCTGAAAGCAGGGGAAAATGTTCAGCCTGCTTTTGGTAGAACCTAAATTCTTCCATACTTGTTAGAAGCAATTTCAATGAGGAAACTGTTTTGGCATCTAACAAATCAGCATAAATGACTGATGAGGAAGATCAGCTTCCCCATCCCACTCAGTCGTCATGTTGATGTGACACACACATTGGCAAACATTTTCCCCTGTGAGCAACGTAAAGTTCAAGACGTTATGAATGGCTTTTTATTTTTATTTCTTAGTCTTTCCACATTCACTGTGTCTCGTGAGATTATATGAATCCTGCTTATTTTCAGCCCAGCACTAAACTTTTTAAAAGGATCACGTGTTTAAAAGGCTAGTGGACACTTTTTTAGAAGACAGAAATCCTTAGATTTTGGTCCCAGAGTTGAATCTTGGTTAGTGGTGAATGAAAATTCCCGTTAAAATTTTAAATTCAGTGATATAAAGTCTTAAAAATAGTTAAATATTAGTCAATTTCATTAAACACTATAAGAGTTATTTACCTTTAAGCCTGTTTCTGGGGCAATTTTGCAATGATTCCCTCCCTTTATCGATTCCCTCTTTATCAGAATCCTTGAGAGGCCCCTGTCATCATTGTCAGTATCATCATTATCATCATGGAACTGATTCTTCTGGAAGATTCTAGGAAAATAAAGAGATGGACGGGATTATGTGTAGGTCAGTGTGTGCATGTACAATAAGAACAGCTGTCAGGCATTAGATGCAAGATACCCATTTCATTTAGGGGAGAATGTGGTCATGAAATCCTGATGTGGTGAATGAAGGAAGCGGTGGGAACAGGATAGTCAATGCAAAGGAGGAGGAAGTGAGTGAGTTGGAGAGCATAGATCCTTGGTTAGTTGATCAGCACATTGGTAAGAATGAGGGGAGTGTGATGGCAGAATCATGTCCCTCCCCGGCCACAGGGTAGCCACCTGTGACATGTTACTGTACATGGCAAAAGGGATGACAGATATTTTAGGATTAAAAATCTTAGAGGATTTCTGTCTCCTAAATTGTCTATTAGTTAGCCTTTAAACCCATGATACATTATTATAGATTAGTGCAGGGGCACAAATAAAAAGGATTCATATAATCTCACCAGACAAACTGAATGTAGAAAGGATAAGGAAGAAAAACAAAAAGTCACTTATAAGTGCCTGGAACCATAAATTGCTCATGAGGAAATGTTACACAAGGTGAATGTCACAGCCACATACATACTGCCTGAGTGGGATGGGACAAGGGGATCCTGAGATGAGACAATAGGGTGAGTAGTCTGGATTGTCCAGGTGGGCTGAATGTAATCACAGGGGTCCTTAAATTGGAGGATATTTCCCAGCTGAGTTTAAAATCAGAGGGAGGTGTAGCGATGGAGCAATGTTCAGAAAGGCTGCTGACCATGAAAATGGAGGAAGTTGAGGGGCACAAGCTAAGGAAGGTGGGTGACCTCTGTAAACTGGAAAAAAAAAAAGGAAACATTCTCTTCTAGACCCTCTAGAAGGAAGGAACCCTGCTGGTATCTTGAATTTATCCCAATGAGAACTGTGTTGGATCTCTGACATCCACAGCCATAAGCTGATAAGTCTGTGCTGGTTTAAGCTATTAAGCTTAATGGAATTTGTTACAGTGGTAATAGGAAAATAACATAGTGAGCGGTAGTGTAAGGGATTAAAGGTCTAGGATGGGGTGTGGAGAGAATTCTGACATTTACACCTAAAAAACAACCAGGTGAAGTGGGAAGGTGTTTTAAGGAAGTCCTACCTGGCAGGGCTGTCAAGCAGACTGGAGTGAGCGAATCCTTGGAGTTAGAGGAATCAATTAAACCTCTACAAGGAAAATAAGAAATAAAATGTAGCAGGGCTTCAGTGTTAGTAGATGTAGGAATGGAAATGGGCAGAGAGATATAAACATTATTTTGAAATTAGCTACAGGTTTGATGACTGCATGTTTGGGAGAGTTAGCCGATGTGTGGACTGAATGCATCCCCTCAAAATCCATATGTCGAAACCTCATCTCCCAGGTTGATGATATAAGGATGCGGGGCCTTTGGGAGGTGATTAGTAGGATAAAATGAGGTCATGAGAGTATTGCCCTCATGAATGGTATTAGTGTTCTTATACAGGGCCCCAAAGTGCTTGCTTCTCTCTCCTCTCTGGGCCATGAAGATAGTGGGAAGACAGCCATCTTCGAGCTGGCAATCCTCTCCCAGATACATTGACCTTGAAAGCCTCAGCCTCCAAACCATAAGGAATATGCTGGTTGTTTAAGCCACCCGACACACGGTAATTTGTTACAGAATCCCAGACTGACGAAGACAGTGGAGAATGCCACTGCGTTTGGCACTGATTGCCTGGAGAATGCTGAAACCCAGGGAAGTGGGCAGCACAGACGTTTACTCATTTAATCCTGCCAACACTGTAGGGGATAGAGTCTACATTTTCCTCGCTATTTAAAAGGTAAGGAAAAAGAGGCACAAATAATAACAATGACAATGACAACAACAACAACAACAGCAACAATAATTTGTCCAAGATTCACACAGAACTCCCTGGAGGGAGAGTGAGAATTAATACTTATGCAGGCTGGCCCCAGAGCCCCTGCTCATAACTACTAAGTCAGATCACCTTGCTTATTTAGATCAGTTTTTTTTCAACTGTGATATGAGTGTACTGTGTCCAGTAACTTATAATTTCAAAATACCTCACTGTAAGGGAAACATTAGTTGCAGGCATTACAACCCACAGAAAGCTAGACATACAAAAATAACTTGTTAGGGCAAGATAACCAATAATGTTTTTAAATATTATACCTGCTGACCCTTTGCAATAAAGTGTTTATTTATAATTCTGTCTGGCTACAGAATAACATCATTATCCTGCATGTGGCTGGTGGCTCCCGTGTTGGACAGCACGGGTCTAGAGAATTTAAATGACTTGCCCAGCCTTGCCCAGGAAGCTCGTGGTGGGATCAGAGCTATAGTCTGGGACTGTTCCTTCCTATCCAACAATTCCCTCATGGAAGTTTAGAAGCTTCTCCTTTGGTGCCCAGCTGTCTATCCGTACTTATGACATCTTGTCAGGTGCCCCGGCCTGCTCCTGAACATCAGCCAGAACCCACTTCTGCTCTTTTTTGGCCAGGTAATACCTTCTAGCAACTTCCATTGCCTTCTTGGCATCAGTTTTTACATGGAAGGGTAGTGGCTAGAGAAGGAAATGTGTCCACATGACAGGTTTTTCATAAATATAGTAGGAGTGGTCAAGAGAAGAAAACCTCAGGAATACGAGTGGAAGCAGGTCATTTAATATACCAAATGCGTACTTTCAATGTATGTTTGTGTTTCCGAGTCCACGCTTGTTCTACTCGTGCATTATAGGCCAACACATCAGGAGACAAGGATTTGGGGCAAGAAATAGCGGCTTTAATTTGTAAAGCCAGCGGAGAAGATGGTAGACCAATGTCCTGGAGAACCATCATCCCAAGTCAGAATTCAGGCTCTTCTTATATTAAAAAGGGGAAGCGGGAATGCTTGGTTGTTGCAAACTTGGTGTATGAATTCTTTGTTGTTAGAATCCTTTGTTCTTGCAGCTCTTCACCTGGGTCAGATCCGTGTAAACCTCCAACAAGCAAATGTTATTTTCTATTCTGTATCTTGTTATCTTTATACGAATGGAAAAGTGATAATATCCTTCAAAGTCAGAGCCTTGAGAATAGGGTCTCCTGTATATTTCAGGATCTAGGCAACATTGTTTCACAAAAGGTGCAGAAACAGCAAGACTAAGCCTAGGAAACAGGGCACAGGTTTAAAGTCAAAGGAACAGATCTAATATGGAGTCAGATTTGTTCTTTCCTATTTCAGTAGTGCCATGGAGAAGGCACTGTGGGCAGCTTTCTGTAGGGTCCTGGAGGCTTTCTCTCTCAGCCTCTGTGCGCCTCTATTGAAAACCCGTCATCGCTATCTGGCCTGCTGGAAAACCAGTCCGCCTGTTTTGCCCTGAAGTTGTGTTCTGTTTATAACTCATCTCTACTCCTTGGAAAACAACTCAATAAAAACTCAGTTGGTTTCCCACCAGCCCTGAGCAGGGGTGAGGGATAGCATGTTATTATTTTATTAAAAAAATATATAAAAGAGTTTTAAAACACCACTGGGCACATAGGAGAGAGACAATCAATGCTTCCTGGCTTAAATCGAAAATGATGACTCAGTGAGTCTATGGCTGCTGTATTTGCTGAGCTAGTTACTCCTTTGCTCCATTACACATTTATTTTAACTGAAAAAGAAATATATGCATATGGTTAAAAAAATTCAAACAGAGCAAAAAATACTCAAGTGAAAGAAGTTTTCCCTCATCCTCTGTTCTTACATGCCTCCCTGGAGATGCCAATGTTTACAATCCTTTGTGTGCTTTTCCAGATATGCTATGCAAGTTCCCACCAATGTATGTAAATTCCTTTAAAGTTTTACTTATTTTTAACTTTAAGGGATTTAAATCCTCAAGTGGCTTCTGCCACAGTAATAGAAAAGAAGAAATCTGACTCCATATTAGATCTGTTCCTTTGACTTTAACCCTGTGCTCTGTCTCCTAGGCTTCTTCTTGCTTGTAAAACAATGTTGCCTAGAGCCTAAAATATACAGGAGAGCCTATTCTGAAGGCTCTGACCTTTAAGGGTATTTAACACTTTTCCAATCATATAAAGATAACACGTTGCAGAATAGAAAATAACGTTTGTTTTGTTGGAGGTTTACAGGGATCTGACCCAGGGAGATAGCTGCAAGAACAAAGGATTCTAACAAGAAGGAATTCCTACACCAAGAAGTTTGCAAAAACCAAGCACATAGGAAAGCAGCCTGAATTCTGACTTGGGGAGATGGTTTTCCAGGACATTAGTTTGCCATCTAGGTCTACAGAAACTTGCTATTCCATGCCCCAACACTTGGTCTCCCAACTTACTGGCCTGTCCTGCACTGAGGAGAATGAATTTGGACTCAATAACACTTCTACCTACCTAGCAAGTTGGACACTGGGACTGAGGGCAGCTCTCCCACACACAGGGGCCTACGGTGAGCCCTTGATTATTCCCCGAGGTTGGGGTGTGGTTTACCCAGGAGGGATGGGGACTCTACACCAACACTCAGGCAGTCTGCTCCTTCTGGGGCTCTGACATTTTACCTCCCGCTCCCTGCCAGCCCAACATTTGGGACAGTGGAGCTAAGGCAGAGATCGTGCCTGCCTGTTTCCCAGCGTGTAAAAGGGGAATATGTACTCTTCCCAAGGTAGTTCTGAGAAACAACACCTGCGGGTGCTTGGTTCCCTGAGCAACAGTAAACCTAGCTCCTTGTGGGGGCAACGGGTATGATACCCGTAGGGTTTCTGCAGAGACCTTAGCTGGAGGGCTGGGCCAGGGACGTAAAATATGAGCTGTGGGCAATGACGGGTAAGAGAAGGGTGTATAGGCAGGACTGCTGCCTCCTTCGGGGTGCCACAAGAGGTAAAACGCTTTCTCCCCATCTCTGTTACTCCCCTCCCAATTCCAGATAACTGCCTTCCCTCTGCTCCTCCTGTCCATGTGTCTCCCTCCACTTTTCCCCGCCTCCCCTCCTCCTCCCCTATTCTCCCTCCCTCGGTTCCCCTTCTCTCTCAGGACCCAGAGCGGATCGCTGGCCCTCCTGCGCATGCGCAGTTGCTGCCAGCTGGACCGCGGGTTGGAAGCTCCAGCTCCGAGCCGGGGATCGGCCCCAATGGCTTCTCAGCTCTGTCGCCCTGTAGGCCTTTGGCTACTGCCTGGGGCCGGGGCCTCTGGCTGTGGAAGTGCAAGGTGAGGGGATATCGGGAAAGGGGTGAGGCGGCTGCGGGAGGGCGGTCGGCGTGTCACAGCCCCCCAGGGCGCCAGTCAGCGTGTGTTCAGCTGGATTGCTCGGGCCAGACCCCTCTGCCCGCGCCACCTGCCCCGGCGCCCCGGCCACAGCTGTCCAGGGCCAGGTGTGCCCCTGCGCCTCTTGGCCCAGCCGGGCTCCCCTCAGTCCGCGGCTGGCGTCCGCTTCCCCTCTTCCGCCCGCGAGTCCTCCCCTCCCGGGCTTCCTCTCCTAGGCCGCCGACCCGTCCCCACCACTGGGCGGGCTGTGTCCCGGGCGGGCGGGGTCTGCACACCCGGACGGGGCGGGCGGCTTGGGCTGGGGCTGGGGCTGGCCTCCGAGCGGGGCTGCAGCCCGCACCCCCCCTTTCCCTCCCCCCTAGGGCTGCCCTCCTTTCCCTTTCACCCTCCCTCAGGACCAGCTCAGTGGCGTGTGTGCTGCTCCCCGGACTGAGAGCCTCTGGCTGTAGCGCCCAGCTTCACCTGGTGGAGTCGGGAAAAGGGAGCATCAGTGCTGAGCAAGCTTCTGTCTCCTCCCTCAGTGTTTCTGCCGCAGGTAAGTATCTTGAACACTTTCAGGTGTTATGATGGCGGTGCTTGTTGATGTCACGTGTTTTTATAGTGAGAGGGATTAACAGTGGTGAAAGCAGGGCTTGGTTCTGTTAAAAATGAGCTGAAGGCATGAAGCTGTGATATCCTCCTTCCTTCCCTCTCCAAGGGTGAAACGTGTGACAGTCAATTTTAAAAAGATAGTTACAGTCCCTAGCTAGCCCAGCCCAGCTAGTGTGTGTTAACAGGAACAGCATCACCAGAGGCCTTGGAGACCCAGGGATATTGCAGTCCTAAAGAACTCCTGGCACAGTTTGGTTTGTATTGGTTTTTTGTTTTTCTTAAATTGTGGGACAGACTAGTGGTATAAAAAGAAAAATATTTGTCAAGAAATATTTTTTCATATAACAGCGTTATTGTGATATAGTTCACACACCATGAATTCCATCCATTTAAATGGTAAAATTCAGCAGCTATTAGCATATTCACAGTTGTGCAACCATTATTATTCCAGAACGTTTTTATCACTTCAGAAAGAGCAGTGGAAATTAATGACCTATCCACCCCTCCCCAGTGGTGGTTCTAAAGAAATTTCTTGGCTAATCTTGACCATAAATTCACTTGTTACATTCCAAGAAAAATCTGGTAGGAATTCTAATCAGAATTGCAATGAATCTGTCTATCAAAACAGGAAGAATTAACGTCTTTATGGCACAAACTTCTTCTACCCATGAATATATTTCGGACCCTATATTTTCCTCTGTCCAGAGCCTGGCCCATGGGAAGTCCTCACTACTTGTTGGGCTTGTGAATGATGAGATTCTATACATCGTTAGTTGCAGCTGTAGCCTTTCACAGAAGAGAAAAGAAACCTCAGTGAAGCAAGTGACTCTCTGATGGTCAGAAAGAGTGACAGCCATTGCTGGAGTGATCCAGTGGACTTGGTGTTTACAACCAGAATTCTCCACCACCTACAGCTAAGGGGATTAGAGTGTTCTTTTATTTTTTCTTAATGGCGTTGCTTTTATTTTTACTTATTTTTTAAATTATTTTTTATTTAAGTGTAGTCAATTTACAATGTTAGTTTCAGGTGTACAGCAGAGATTCAGTTATAAACATATGCATATGTATATACATATGTTTTAGATTGTTTTTAGTATAACTCATTACAAGAAATTGAATATAGTTCCCTGTGTTATATAGCAGGTCCTTGTCATTTATTTTATATTTACTAATTTGTATCTGTTAATCCCTCCTTTCCTGCCTGCTAAATACAGTTTGCTTTCTATGTCCATGAGTCCATTTATAGGAGCACCATTTTTCCTAGTAATATATGCTCTTTGGCTGCTTTCAGTTTCAGTAATTCCATCTTATCTGTGGGCGCTTTTCTTCTGGTTGCCTTTATGTGGTTTGCACACGTGGTAATAGAGATCTTTATTTGGGAGAACTCCAGGTCTCGTGTAGTCCCTGGTACAGAATGCCCACTGAATTGATGATTGAACTGGGAAAAAAGCACAGTAAATGCTGGAATTTCCACTATGGTTGAGAATTCCAGGTTTCAATAACCTGTTTAGACAACCTTACTATTGGCTGCACCCATACTGGGTAATTTGGTGGAAATTCATGGTATGGTGGTGTAGAGACGGGACCTTATATTCTTCTTCTCTTTCTATTTTCTAACACTCATTTTCCTGGGCCTTCCAGATCCTCCCCCAGAAGTGCCCAGGGCTGGCTTAGTGCTGCACTGAGGCAATATTTGTTAATAACGCCCTTTCCTCTTCTCCTCTGAGCCTCCGTTTCTTTCTGTGCACAATGAGCGCTTAGACTAGATAAATACTTTTCAGTTTCTTTTAAAGCCATGTTTCCTTTGAGAAACAGAAAATGCAAATATCTCCTCTCAACCCAACCCTTTAGATTTTGGTATGTCCTCCAAGGAGTGACATAGCTCTTTGTGAAAAATTGATGTGATTTTGATTGCAGGTGACACAGAAAAGACTCTTCAGAGATTTATTGCAGGGAGAGGGCAGGAAAGAGGCAGTATGTGACACTTTCTAGTGTGAGCAACGGAGCAGGGACTTGGATTTAAATACGGTGTCTGACGTGGCCTCTCTCTAATCTTGTAGAATGTGATAAACTTCTCTACCTCAGTTTCTTGATGTGTCAAGTTGGGGTGATAATATTTTAAGGCTTCTGTGAAACATTATACAAATAAGACATTTGTGTCTCGGTAGAAACAAGATCTGCTAGGGATTCAGGGATTTGTTTAAAAAAAATTCTTGTCCATAGCACTCTGTCTGTGTGTATTTAGAAGTTCCTGGAGGGTGAGGGTGAGTCTAAAGTCCATTGTGGGACAGGTGGCCCATATTTCTCCGTGTCCCAGTTTACCCCCTACTCCCCAGTCCTCTTCCTCAGTCCAGGATGAAGTTCCCTAGTAGATTTACACAGAGGTCTTGTGGAAATGGCTTTTCATTTTATTGTTTCACCAAGAAGGGCTGCCATCATGATCTCTGTGGTCAGGTTTTGAAGGGCTGCCATCATGATATCTGGTAAGAATTCTATGCAATTTGGAGTTCCAATTTAATGAAAAGAAAAAAATTACAAATAGAAAATTAGAACAAGGGTGGTGACAGGGGCTCTTTTAAGTGGACACCATTAGCTTTGTTAGCTTCAGGTGCTGTGGCCTGTTGCCACGAGGACCCATCCTCTTGCTCTGAAGTTGGAGGGACTAGTGGGCTCAGTGGGAATGTTAACTGAGTGTATCTCATGGGCTGGGCATTGTCCTATTTGTACTGTGTGTTCCTTATTTGAGACAGTGAGCTCACCTAACTTCGATAACCTCTTTAAAATATTAGACTTTTAATTTTGAGATGTAATGTAGATTCCCATGTGGTAGTAAGAGATTATATGGAGAGGGCCTATGGACCCTTTGCCCAGTTTTCTTAATGGTTCCATCATGCAGTGTTGGGGTACAATTCATTACTGACTCACTAACAATTTGAGGTTTGTGTTATTGCCCTTATTTCTATTCACGATTAAACTGGGGCTTCGTGAAGCACGCAGGCCTGTCCAGGTCACCCACATTGTTAATGCAGAGTCGGGTGAACGTGGGCTTGGGATTTCCAGGCAGTACCATTATGATGGTTTGTGGCAGGGAGCAGCATTCACTTTGCTTGTTTATTCATTCATTCAACAAACATTTATTGAGTAAACTCTGTGGGTCAGATGCTTTCATAGAGTTATCTGATTCTTCAGCAGTACTGAGAATCAGGTAATGTTTATATTTTTTAATCTGAGAAAATTAGCTCTGAGAGGTTATAACCTCCCCAAAGGAAGTATAACTCATAAAGGAGGGATAGAACATGTGTACAGTCACCTCCTTTTATGCAGGTGGTACCCTATGCATTTTACATTTTCAAACATCCGTAATCCAGATATATTCTTGTAAGGCAAGGCTTTTTTTTTAATTGAAGTATAGTCAAGTTTACAATGTTGTGTCAATTGCAAGGTGTTTTTTGACTTTTGAATTAAAAAATACTTTTTCAGGAGGGAAATTAGGTGTATTTATTTGTTTGATTTTTTAAAATGAGGTACTGGGGTTTGAACCCAGGACCTCGTACATGCTAAGCATGTGCTCCACCAATGAACAGTACCCTCTACCCCAAGGCAAGTTTTCTTATCCATTATTATGAAGCTTAGGAGTTCAAATAAATTGAATAGGAATCCAGATCTTTTGATCCTACTGTGGTCCTTCTCTTTATATTCTGCTGAAGGGGGTTGGGGAAGCATTTCCTTTGTTCATTTCTTTATTCAGCATTTTTGAGCAGTGACTTTGCATCAGGGCCTTGCTAGGTGCTTGGAAATAGAAAATAAGAAATGACCTTTCTCTGCAGAGGCAGGAAGCCTAGACCAAAAGCTGGGTAATGTGATCCGAGCTACAGTAGCCATATGCAGACTCTGAGGACAAACTGTACCCTTGGATTTGCTTTGGCTTCCCTTGTCTTCTGGCTGGTACACACCAGGTCACCGCAACCCAGATGGGCCCGTAGCACACAGCAGAGAATGTACCTCGATCTCCTCTCCCCTCTCGGCAGGGCCTGCAACATGAGCATCCCTGACTACGTGCAGTGTGCTGAGGACCACCAGACTCGTCCCGTTGTGGTCCAATCCATAGAGATCATCTCAGAGGAGAATTTCTTTTGCATCTATCAGCTACTCACCTCGGTTAGCCATATCAGCCCTTGTGGCTCCCAGTGGACACTCTGTATCCACTACAGGCACCGCTATGTGCCCGAGAATCGGTGGAGCGTCTTCCAGAAACACCCCAAGGTCGTGGGCCTTGTCACCATTACCGAATGTCTCTCTGCCAAGGCCTTCGAGAAGCTCCACATGCAGAGGAGCTGTATGGTGCATCGCTTAATGACTCTCAGCTTTTTGTCTTTGTGCAGCATGGGGAGGTATCCGAGCAGACACGCACCGACGTTGCCTTCAATCTAAGAGTACTGCAGGGTGGTGGAGAAGAGGATCGAGGACTTCACTGAGTCACTCTTCATCTTGCTCAAGTCCAAGTGTCTGGATGGTGGCCCCAAGAATTCTGGGGACAAGATCCCCCTCCCCTGCATCCCGTTTGAGAAGGAGGACTTCATGGGACTGGACACAGACAGCAGGTAAGTTTACCTGGAAGACAGTCCACCTTGGCTGTGTGCTGGATTGCTTCCCTACATCCAGAAAGGGATCAGCAAGGAAGAAGTCTGTCTTGTAGCCAAGGGGGGAGGGAGGTGCAGCCCGCCGGTTTCCAGACATTTCAAAGTGAATCCGCCTTTATTTCAGAGAGATCCTTTTAGGGTTATTGTGGACACTTACTCCCGCTTTACAGCCAGGAACATGGTGGGACCCCTGGAGTTGCTGTCCAATAAAGTAGCCAAAGCCACATGCTAGGAGCACTGGGGAGGAGGCTGGACTCAGCTGAGATGTACTGTAGGTCAAATGCACATCAGACGCTGAGGCTTGTCTAGTAAAAGTACATAAACTATCTCTCTACTTCCTATATTGATTACATGTCAAAATAATAGTATTTTACATACAGTAGATTAAGTAAGATCTGTTCTTAAAATCACATTCTAGTATTTGTTTTTTGTTTGTTGCTTTGTTTCTTTGTTTCAAATTTTAAACGTGGCAACTGGGAAACTTTCTTTACATGGCTCTCATTTCATTTCTGTTGCGCAGCCTGTCCTGGTACATGCTCATCCCTTTGCTTATAGATGAGATGCTGAGCCCCGAGAGGCAGAACGAGGCGCTGGTTGAGCTGCGGCTGGAGCCGCTGTCACCTGCCTCCCAGGCCCAGCACCTTTTCAGCTCAGGCCGTCTCTTCCTGCCCGACAGCCACCATGCCAAGTTAGGACATCAGAAACACCGCCAGGGACTTCCTAATGAACTCCTTATGCAGGGAAAGGCGTATCACGGTGTATGGGACAGAGCAGGGAAATGTTCATTCCCACTTTGTCCCTGTGATTAAGTCAATGGCCCCACTTTGCCTCGGAAGTACAGATGAGCTCTTCTGGGCTGCCTACCCCCCACCTTCTGCTCTGTTTCCCCGTATATCTATCATGTTTTCCCTCGGGCTGAAGAGGGTGAGATGCCTTTGCCGAGACGTGGTCCCCCTTTGCTGGGGTGAGTGAGGGAAGCTGTGTCCCCCCGGCCTACGGCCTCGGTCCTTGAGTCTGGAGAGGGCTCATGGTGGTCCCACAGGTGGCGGTCAGAAGACCTGGCATGTGCTACCGGGCCCGCTTTGGAGGTGGTGCTCTGTGATTCTTGAACTTACCTAAGATCAGATCCTACTTTCTGGTTGTTGGTAAGTTGGAGGAGAAGATGCTAGGGAATTAATAAAAAGAATGTCTAGACCAGCCCTGTGAGTGAGAAGCACAGGGGACACTAGTCCCACCTGCGAGAGCCCACCTAGCAGGCTCTGGATGAATTTTCTGTTCCTCCCCAGAAATACCTCTATGGCTTAAGGAAGAGGAGAGGCATGTCGTGGCCATGATCTGTACTTGTCCTCACAGGGCCCTGTGATCTACATGCCCGCACTCCCCATCTGCTTCTTGGAGATGAGCTGGCATGTTTAGGAGCCTGGGCACTGCTGAGGGCATAGCTCCCAGCACCGTGCTACACAGAGTCTCGCTCCGTTCACCTCATCTGTCAACTCCTGCTGAGGCCCCAGACATTAGTCAAGTAGGTGCATCAGCGAAAACTAAGCAGGGACCACCTTCTCCCCCTGGACAGACTGGTGAGTGAGCAGTGGAAGCCTGGAGCCCTGCCCCAGCCCCCACGCCAGTGCCACTTCTTTTGTCATAGGAGGCACTGGTGACATTTTTGCTCAACAAATGCTTGTCTCTGAGTCTGCAGACCCACCAGAGAATGCCAGCTTGTTTTTGCCTTTTGAAGTCTGCCCTTGGGACTTGGCGGAGTAGCCGGATGTGTACTTAGCCCACAGTGGTTCAGCGCATTAAACCTGCCTCCTTGTGGGTCTGTCTATTCTGGTACCATAAGGGCTCAGCCAGCATCTGAACGTCATTGAGATAACGCGGCCAGTGAGCTCGGGTCAAGCACATTCTCCTCCAGTCACTTTTACTCCATTGTTTCTTTTACTATTCCACAGTCATTAATTTTTTAAACAATGCTTTGGTGCAGGAGCAGAGCCTCATTCTCTCCTGCTACTCTTGGTGGAAGTGAGTAAAACGGTTCAGACTGAAATGCGACAATAATTTGTAGCTCAAAAGCTGCCTAGTCGCTTGTAGGTCGAATTTTGGTTAGGGGAGCTGAACACGTTGTGGTCCCCCGGCAGCGCCGCTCCCCTCAGGCCCCTGCTTTCCCTTGAGCAGGAGGTGAGGTTGGGCCTCACCATCCCCGCGTCCCTGGCCTCACACACTCACATAAATTCTTGTACATGCAGTCAAAATTATTTTTGTTCTTGTGTGATTCTAATTTTCTCTTGTTCCTCTTTTCCTTTTTCTTTACTCCTTTTTCACTTGTACTGCCCAGTGAGCATGTTGTTGCTTCTGAAAATGTGGGCTGTGCACACCCTGCATTGGAAATAGCCAGATTGCCCTCCGTACAGTCTCCATCGCTTTAAAAAGCAACAACTTAACAGCTGTTTTGATCCATCTATTATCTTAGTCATTTTTTATTTTCTAATTTTTTGGAATATTTGCTTTGTTAGCTCATCACCCACTGGTGTTTGATACCTGTTGAAATCCTTGCTTTTGAGGAACATGTTTGGTCCTCCTTTTATTTGATGACAAATGCGCCCTTATTAAATTTGTTTCATTGTTTTGAAGAAGTAAGATGTGAATTGATTTAGTCGGCTGCTCAGGGATTCTTTTCATGGAGTATTTAAACTTGTAAGGTCAAACTCTGCAGCATTTTGCTCGATTCCTGCTTTTACACAAACGTGCTCAGCACGCGGTTCCTGGCTGTCGCTGTGTGACGTGCGTGACGTCGCTTCCTGGCCGGCGGTCACTGGTGAGGATGTGGCCGCCACGGAGGTGACAGCTGCAGGGGACGCTGTTGGAGGAAGAGGTCACCGTTTGGTTCTTTAATTTTTTTTTTTTGCATTCAACTTCCCCGTGCCATTTACTTTACTTTGCCTTCATAAATGGGCAGAATTGGGTCTAAAATCCATGCCACTATTTTTTCCCTTTACGAGGCTGGTTTTTCTGAGTATCAGGACAACATGGCCTTCTCCTAAGTAGCTGGCTTACCTGGATCTGTTGGGCAAAGGGACTGCTAAAAGGGCCGTAGCTTCCTCTCTGCTCCAGCCAGTGGGCATTCAGAGCTGGGTCTGTGGTTTGCCTCAGCAGCCGTGCAGACCTTCCTGCCTCGGCCTTTACTTTTAACCCATGTTGGCAGTAAAGAGCTGAATCCGTTTCTGTTGCAGCTGACGCCCACCACGTGGGCCCCCTAACGTGTCGTTAGTTTGTGGTAGTCAGTCCCCAACACCCCAGTCAACAATGAAGGAAGATGATTTGTCCAACCCAGGACCTTGGATTCTCAACCCTACCCTGGTTCATCTCACCTGGTGGAATTGTTTGGCCACCACCATCATGCTGACCATGAGGCCTTGTTTCTCCTTTCATGCTCTGGTCCAAATGTGGACACTTCATTTTTCACTGAATTTGTCTCGCTTGAGACAGGCCAGAATATCTGAATGAGTCCATCACATTCTGGGTGGGGAACAGAACAGAAGTAAGTGTCGCAAGTAGATGGAGTCTAGGCTGTCCGGGTTGGCAAATGCAGGCTGGGATCTGTGATGGCTGGGCTGTACACTGGACACAGGCCTTTCCCATGGCTCCTGAGAGCCCATGAGTTGAAGTGATAACAGCCTTGCGTGGGTTCCCCCATCCTCATCTGCTCATTGGCAAGTGTGTCTGCTAATTAGGAGCTCCCCCAGACCTCGGGCCCTTCAAAGCTCAGACCATGGGAGAACCTTGAGTCCCTTCTCCTGGGCCTCCTGTGTGAGAATCCACTGCCTTCTGAGGTGACCAGCGGCAGGAGATGCCTCCCCATCCAGGGAGCACCCTACGGAGGACTGTTAGTGCACCATGCTGTGAGCTTGTGTGTTTCCGGCCATGGTCCCTACAGAACTACACTTGAGATGGGCTTATTGATGGAGATAACAGGACTGATTCCAGGGCAGGGCCTGGGGGAGGGAACAGTGGAAATTGAATGTGACCTCAGACACCTCGGTGGGTGCTGGGGCTGTTACTAAAATGGGGAGTCTGGGAGATACCTGACAGGAATGGAATTCCAGAGTAAATGGTGGACATGAGGCATTTTTAAGATGCCATTTGTCATCCAAATTAGGACTTCAAAGAGGCACTCGGGTCGATGAGCCTGGGGCTCAGGTGAAGGAGCCGGACTAGAGATACACGTTGGGAGTCGTCATTCTTAGCTGGTGTTCACAGCCTTGCATGTGAATTAGATCATCTCGAGAGCTGCAGACTGAGACTGAGGGGGGCAGGGCTGTGTCTTGGTTGGAGGAAAGCCCAGACCATACAGCTCTGGTGTGTCAGTCAGTGGCGTTTGCCATTTTCAAAGCAATGCCAGTTATCCTTAAGGGGCCAGGGGCTGGGCAGGGCCAGCCAGGAAGAAATCTGAAGGGAGGGTCGTGGCCACGTGTGCGTCTTGGGAAGGTGCAGAGGCTGCAGGGTACGGGAGGGTAGACTCCTCAGAAGCTAGAGTTGCAGTGAGGAGTGGGGAGAAGTTAGTCACAATCACCTGTGAGGGAGGGAGGGAGGCCTAGGGAGCCCCACCTTACCGGACTCGCTTTCCCATGAACAGAAGGCAGTCAGACAGAGGATCTGAGGTGAGAAGGGATGGACACTGGGAGGGGAGCCAACCTGGAGAATGGTGCTTGCAAAATTCTGGAATAGTCTCCCTGAAAAATAGAGTTAAAAATACCCAGACTCTTAAGAACATTGTTAGTGACTTGGGAGGAGGCAGTTGTTTTTCTGGCCTCCTAAGGGTAAGGCATGTATCCAGGGATACACAGAAGATACGGGCAGTCTGTTCCGGGGGCTTGATCGTTACCGGGGGAACAGTGCAAGTTTAAAGGGGGAGAAGGGCAGCGGAGGGAAACTAGCCAGGCCCCGTGTCAGGTACCAGTCGGCCACCCTACTTGCGTGTTTCATTCACATCCATGCCTCCCAGGTGGGCGGCGGCAGCCCCCTTTTGGGGATTGAGAAGCCTTCTCAGAGGGGTTAAAGAATTGGTCCATTTAGCGACTAGTAAATGCTGTAGCAGGATTCAAGCAGGGCCTTGTCAGAATTCAAGGGCATGTTCTCTCTACTGTTTCCAGTACTTCCCTGTTATACCTGGAATGGTGAAGTGGGTCAGTTTTGGAGCCTTTCAGGAAAAGTATGATTTAAGCGCCTCTGGACTGTTTCACAAAGCTCAGCCTTCTTTGATGGTTCTGAAGCACGCAGTGATTTTCGTCCCAGAGAGGTAACGTCTAACTCCTTTGATGATGACGTGGTTGCAAATGGTGTACAGGTGCAAAACCAGACTTTGCAGCTTCTGAAGGGAAACTCTCCAGTTCTCCCTTGGTCGGCTTTCTTCCACGGGATGTAACTGTGCTGCAGCGTAGGCCTGAGCTTTCCATATGGAGTGAGAGTTTAATATCCGATGTTAGCATAAAACGGTCAGATGAAGAAAATCGAAGTTGACAATTTATTTTTGGGTTTCATTAGTCAAGATATACTATCAGTTAATGGCCCATATAGCAAATGAAATTGAGTACAGGACATTGCATTTCTTACTTTCTATTTAGAGTTCTCTTACAGAATAATGTTGCCTGCTTTGGAACATCAGCTCCACCACTCACGGCACCTATCAGTGTGTTGGTGTGATTGCATTTACAGAGTGAATGTAATCTGGGCTTCCTCAGCCCCAAACACTTCAGTGCAGAATCACGGGCTGTAGACGTCTGTTAGTCACGCAAATACTTCTAAAATTATATGATTCCAGAAAAGAAAGAAGAGAGAGAGAGAGATTGCCTTTATCAAATTTCCTTTCAGTTCTAAATGAAAACTGTTGTTGAGCAGCTCTGGTTTCCTTTGGATAAGAATATATACATTTCTTTGCATGTAACCTGGGTTTTGGGCTAGAACACCAAGTTCTTGCTGTCCACAAGCCACAAAAATAGTAGCCAAATGGCACACGTGTGAAATATTTTATACTTTTTTCTGAGAAAGTATCCTTGAATTTGGGACTTGGGCTGTGATTTCTGCTTTTTGATTCCCCCACCTGTCTTGTAATCTCTCACTCCTTCCCACGTGGTTCCCAAGTGTTCGTGGTCTCAAAGGAGCGGGCAAACACCCAGTTGGTCACCATGTACTGCTGCTATAGATAGAGCCCAGACAAGACTTAAAGGACATTATCAGAGAGAACTTCCTGGAAGAAATGGGCTGTACATTCAGTTGTGAGGACAGAGTAAGAGTCAGCCAAGAGAAGGAGTCAAGAATGTGGCTCAGGTCGCAGGTGCAGCCCGGGCAGAGGCCTGGAGGCTTTTGGCGTGGGGACCCGGGGAGAGTGCCCTGTGCGGTCCAGGGTGGAGGGAGCCCCTGCTGGGGAGGACACTGGAGAGAGTCCGGGGTGTAGGGCTTTGGAAGAAGTTGAGTTTTACTAGAACTGACACAGTAGGCAGTGAAGGGTGTCAACAGAAGTGACCCTCAGGGAAGGTACTTCTGGTTTTGCTTCTGATATACTACAGACAAAAGGGTCGGGACGGGTGAGAGCAGGTATGTCTGTCCCTTTGAGATCCAACCCGTCATTCATTTATTCATAACACGTGCACTTCAGTGAGTCTAGGGGAGAGAGAGTGTAGCCACATAAATAAGCAAAATGTATTTGCTTCTTGAGAGCTTAGCGTTGTCAGTTAGCCTAGAATGTTCTAGGAAGAGAGGAACAAATTGTGGAGGTTGGAGGGAGGGAAGGCTTCCTTGGGAAACAGTCAAAATGAACCTGGAGGCAAGTGGGAAGTAGGAGCAGGTCAGGGGGCTCCTGAGGTCACTGGGGACCTATGTACTGAGATGAGGCTGGGCGAGCAGGGTCTGGGGTGGGGCTAGAACTCTACCAGGGAGCCTCTGAACTGTTTGAAGTGGGGTTGATGTAATCAAATTTGTGCTTTGGGAAGGCTGTCGTGGCTTTGTGTGTGTGTGTAGCGGGGAAGAGGTGGAGGGTGCCACCAACTGGGGGATCATTTGAAGACCATTCACAGGCTGGGATATGGGCTTCGGGGCTACTTGGGGACGGCAGGGGCAGTGTGGATGCCGGCTTTTCTTATGGGGGACTTGTTAGCGGGGCTGCCCTAGAGGCACCTTGTGGCTGGAAGAAAACTGATGGAGGCTGCCAGGGGGACATTCCTCTTCTCTCTTTCCATGCCTAGTGTGATTATCTTAGCTCAGCCAACATTTGGAACAAAAGAGCTAATCTCCAGGGTTGCCCAGGCCTTTGTAGAGCTCCTTCGAGTGAGATCTGATAGGATTTAGGTTTGTGTTCAGATCTGGATGTTCACTTAGCTAGAAACGTCCTGTCATTTCGATTTCCATAGGGGTTTTTATTCCTGATAAAGATTGCTTTCTTGGTGAGAGGAAAATTATTACAGCTGTTGTCTTTTTCAAAAAAAATCATATGTTTTAAGAGCTTTAATATTCAAAAGAATAGGAATATATAAAATATTTAAGGAAGTCTTTGGTGTGGTTTCTTTGCTTTCTGAGCTAATGTGGACTTAGAGCCTTTGTATTACTTAATAGCACATCCTTGTCAGTATTTAAAGAGCTGTTAGTGAGCACCCCAGGCCCCACCTCTCAAAGAATCGTTAAAGTTTGCTCTGAAATAGTGAGGTCATAAACGTCTTGTTTTCAGAAATCAAAAGGTTTTAAATACGCACCATAGCTCCATTTATAAAATAATAATAAGTTCAAAATTAAGAAAATGGAGGATAATTGATTTTTTTTAAAGCCTAAACATAAACTTTCTTGTGCTAATTTTGCAACTGGAAATTTTGAAAAGAAAAATCCTACTGCAATATCATCTACGTGGTATATATATATGAGTTTCACGTTTGAAAAGTAACTGCGCAGTGGTTTTCAAAGTCAGGAGCATTCCAGCTCAAATACTGGCAGTGGTGGCTGCTGGTTTTCAATGGAAGAGCCTAAATTTGCCTTCTTAGCTTTTTTTTTTTTTTGTACTGAGAAGGTTGAGTAGTGCTTTGCCAGCATGATTTTCGGGCAATTTGAGGGCAGCTGTCGTGTTCCAGCAGTGAGATATTTCCATGCATTTTATTTTCTGGACATCACCAGGGCACATGTGGGGTTTGTGCCTGCAGGCTGGAATGCTGCAGGACTCCCTAATCCATCACCATTATGTCCTGGTGCTGCTCCGGTCAGTGAATGATTTTCTGTGACTTGGAGGTAATGTGGTCTGATGGTGATGATCAGACGTGCAGTTAAATGCTATTAATTGAAATAAGAGTAACCTAGAAACATTGCTCTAACAATACAGGATGAGGGAGGAGGATTGGCTGAGCTGCTTGCAGTGGGATGTCTTCTCAGGTGACTCCCTCACCGTGATTCCTGCCAATATCCGCCCCAGCCCTGCACGGTAGTCCTGCCGAAGCAAGCAAGCACTTTGCTCAGAAACGCACTGAATTTCCTTGCGCCTCTGTTTGTTGGCTTTTTTTTGAAAACACATTTTGCCCTTTGCTTAAATGCCATCCATGCTAGTCACCCCTTACACTCATTCTTCTGGACCTCGTCCATACATAGCTGCTGAATGGATGAACAGAATGTAGTATCTCCATGTAGTGGAACATTATTCACACGTAAGAGTGAATAAAAAAGAAAAAAAAAAGAGGAAAATGAAAAATGCCACCTGTTTTGGGAAGTCCACCCTGACTGTTCAACCCACACTTTTCCCTTTGAAACACAATCACTTATGCTCCACTCTACTCTTTTTGATAGTACTTACCACCTTCTAATAATCTTTAACGTTTCCAAAAAAAATAAAAAATAAAGAGATGCTGATGCCACTTCAAAATATACAAGCCTTGCTAACAGCATGTTAATTGAAAGGAAGCAGACACAAACGGCCAGATATTGTTGATTTCAGTGATCTGAAAAGCCCAGAAAATGCACATGCAGAGGCAGAGAGCAGGTGATGGTTGGAAGGGGCTGGGTGGAGGGGGATTATGGAGTGAATGCTAGTGATAGGGGGATTCTTTTGGGCTGATGAAGTGTTCTGGAAATAGAAGGTGTTGAGGGCTGCACAACTGTGATTGTGCAGAAGACTGCTGAGCGCTGTGTCTGGGAGTGCCTGTTGTTGGGGCATCTTTATTTTGTTCACATCCTGCAATGTGAAGGGCCATCTTCTGCTGTGGTCATTCTACTCCTGTGAGTGGTGAGGGTCAGGACTTTGTAGAGTCCTGTTTCTTTTCTCCCTCTGGCTGAGTGTAGGCAAAAAAATTTAAGCCTGAGAAAGTGCTCCATCTACAGAAATGTCTTTCAGTTTTGCCTGGTGTAAAAATCTTGAGAGCTTTTAACCGTTGAGGCTAGTCTGTGGGGGTAAATAGCCTATGAAGCCTGGGTGAGCCCGGGAAGAGCCGCGCTTCCCTCCCAGACACGGGTGGGGATTTCACCCCCTTTCAGGCAGTGAAGGGCCCAGACCCGTGGGCAGACTTGACAATCGTGAATATTTACGTGTATCCGCTGCTTCATCTTGGATATTAATTTCAAGCTGAGTCAGTTTGTGACGGCAGCCTCATCCTACAGCAGGAATTTATAGTATCTGCTCTTTGAGGTGAAGACCTGACAGACTTGATTATTTAACAGTCTGCTTTGAATTGATATCTCAGATTCCTTTGTCAAAAGCAAAACAGCAGAAATACAGACGTCCTTTAATTCCAATGTGGCCTGGAACGGGTTTAGTGTCTGTGCCTCAGTGGCCTTATCTGCGGGTGGGGAAGATGATAACAGTGCTTCCCTCAGAGGAGCTGGTGAGGGGAGAGTGAGAAGCACAAATGGAGGACTTACACGAGATGCTCATAAATGACCGAATTTAGTGCTCTCCGCCTGGTGAGGCCTTAGGGGTAGAGATGTCAGAACAGAGCAGTCCTAGCCGGAGCTCGATACGTGATGGTAGCTGTTATGATCAGTATCACCACTGTGGGTTATCAGGTAGTTTTAAGACTTGGTAATATGATTTCATGAATAATGTTAAAAGACTAGACATCTCAGATCCAGTTTACATAGTCCTCAAGATTTCTTCTGAGAATTGGATGGTTTCTTCCCTATCTTAAATCTGAGATGAGTCTCTAAAAATTTCCGTATTCCTCCATCCTTTTGCTTTAATTCTCTATTTCTTAAAAAACAAAGTTTTTAGATGGAGTTACTGGGGACTGAATTGAGGGCCTCATGCATGCTAAGCACATACTCTCCCAAATGAGGTATAATCTCTTCCCTGATATTTTTTTTAAATTTACATCTTAATTTTCAGA
The DNA here is from genome assembly GCF_048564905.1 of Vicugna pacos. NCBI lineage: Eukaryota > Metazoa > Chordata > Mammalia > Artiodactyla > Camelidae > Vicugna > Vicugna pacos. The sequence goes on along the minus strand of NW_027328740.1, from coordinate 71,585,178 downwards.
GGTTAGAGGCCTCTAATTATTTTTCTGGAGACTTGTCCATGAACCTGTAAATCTACAATTAATGGACAAAATTTGGTTTATTAAAAAAAAATCTATAGAATATTCTACAGTCCACCCAAAAGGAAATACTCATGGACTTAAAATGTTTCTCCTTTAAGGTGATTTCTCCTGTTTGGTCGAGCTTAATTTGTTAACAGCCATCCTCATCATCATAATGACCAAACTCGCTGTGAGTGGACGCCTAACTGAGGCTAAAATGCTTTGCTCATATTTTACTTCATAGCAAGTGTTTGATTGTAGGTATCAGTGTCTCCTTTTTTGTAGCTGAGGGATTGAGAGATGGGTCAGCTTGCCCCAAATGACACGCAGCTGGCGGTGGCTAGCTCGATGCTGGAATCCAGGCTGCACAGGATGAATTCTCAATTGCTCCTCTAATCAGCTTCCCGTTGAGTGTTTTCCCGAACTCCTGTGAGCCCATAAATGACCGATTTTAGCTATCTCAGCCTGATGAGGTCTTCAAAGGAGAGACACCAGTGAGAATGAGAGGCAGAGTGGCATAAATTAAAATTGTACATTTTCACAAATGTTTTATTCTCAGGTAATGACTGTAAAGGAAATAGTTTTTTAATTTAGTGCTTTGTGAGAACTAAAAACAAAACATTTAAAATAACTATTGTGCAAGAGAGAAGTGGTCTTTGAAAGTCCAACTGTTGCTAATGATGTTACTTGTTTTTTCTAGTGGTGCTTATTTACTGAAAAATTTCCAAACACTGAATTTGTTTTATGTAGTCTTAGTATGAAAGAAAACTTTGTCAGTGAGTATTGTAAGTAAAATCCTTACTCTTTTCTTTCCTGATGATGAATATCTTAGTTGTTTACATGGCTTAAGTATATTTCGTCATTTGTGAAATTTGAGTAATATGGTTTACCTTGTCTGACTGTGAGAGCTGGACGCCTTGTATACAAAGCACCGTAGAGGTGCTTAATAAAAATGTGCTTTCACAGTGACTGATAGTTTAGAAGTATCAACTCTGAATACTAAAAAGGGTAGCTTATTTCTGATGCATATTCAATATGTGTATATATGATATACATTAATATGGCTTAAAGTAACTAGGATTGTTTTTTTTTAAGTGCAGTATGAAGCTTTAATGAAATCTGTGTCATTCTAGTGAGACAGGGACTACTTAAATTGCCTTAAGCAGACGACCTTGAAGATTATTTACACAGAATGTAAGCTCAGAATTCATGTTGCCGTGTAACCATCCATCAGACATTTAATTTCTCGGGATTCTGACCAGAACCATTAAGTTTAGAAAAATCCACATTGATTATTATCAGGGAATAAGCTTCTCTCTTTTGTGACTAAAGAAAATTTTGATTTTTTTCTGCACTCTTTTCAGGTTTTAAAATTTCAAAATTTTGATTTGACATGTCACTTTTTTAATAGAGAGAATAAAGCTCATGCTGTTTTAATATGTAAATAAATGTTTTTGTATTTCAATACCCTTCTATGATTTCCTGGCTCTTTGAGAAGTATTTTGCAAGATACTTAGATTACCTACTGTTGGAAAAATACAGACGTGACTTTTATGAATATAGGCCTAGTACAGTTCTGTTGGTTTTTACTACAGTGCAAGACATGAGACCTAGGAGAGCTTTGCTGCTGATTGCCAGGAGGACAGATCTCAGGTCTCAGTCTCCCCTCGTGTAAAATGAAGTGGCTGGACTGGATTCTTTCCTCTTCTAAGATGAGCTTCCATGAGCCTATGTCTTTTGTTTATATTTAGGAGTATTAGCAATATCAGATTAAATACTGAATACCCCTCCATCCCCCCGAAGCAAAGTGCAGTATATGCTACATAAGCTTCTAGTTATCTGATTCTCGTTTCTCATCTTACAGTCAATTTTTGTGTTGCATGTTTCCCGGCAACCTGGAAGGTCTTTTTAGCCATAGGTGGCGCTGTTGCAACTTTTTACAGTCTTAATTTTTCTGTTTGTAAAATAAGGCTTAAACAATGTGATTTTATTTTGATTCCTTTGCTTAATGCTTCAGAATAGCACAACGTCCATTATGTCTTTCTACCTGGAAAATTTTTTCTGCTTATATCATAGTTTTATTCTTTTATCTCGCTGTGAACATTTCAGACTTGCTGTGCAAACAATGGCAAAATCGGGCTTTTCTTCTAGTGTTAGAAACCAGTGAGCCGGGATATTATAAAACAGCTAGAAGCTGCCTCTGGAGCACCATAAAGCTGAAAGGTGTGTTGAGTTCCCTGAGTATTGACCCCGCCGCTGTGTGTTAATTGGTGGGAGTTGATTTGGTACATATATGATGGGGTGTAGTTTCTTGACTTGGGTTTGCCTGCACGTGCTGACACTGAACCATGTGATCCTGAGTCAGCTCGTTCTGAGTTTTCCCCTCGTCTGTGAGAAGGGGACACTCATATCTGCTTTGTAGAATTGTGAGAATTAGTAATTATGTAACATGTTTACCACAGTGGGTATGTCAAGAGAGCTCATAAACTTTAGCTGCTGTTTTGTGTGCAGCCATCATTTTATAGTCTTTGGTAATTACAAAGAAACAAGAAAATAAGAAAAGCTGATTTTATGATGAAAGATATTTGAGGACGTTCCATAATTCCTACACCCATAATTTAGCATCAGCAGAGTCAGAACTGTTACACAGTCGCCCTGGACCAACGTTAAGCCACAGAAATTTTTGTTACTTCATATATGTTGGGGCCTAAGGGGAACCAATACTTATACACATGTTGTCTCCAGCAGCCAACTGAGAGATGACACAAAAGAGTAGGCAGGCGATAAATGTCTTCTTTGTTACTGATGAAGCCACGTTCTCCATGAACTTCAGGGCTGTGGATAAATGAGTGTCATGATACTGTGTCCCAGAAGTAGAGACTCACCCTGTCCCAGGTATCTCTGGGCCACAGCAAGCCTTCCCTTGAGAGAATGAGCCCCATCATGCACAGGGCTGTTCTGCAATGGAGCTGAGCATCCAGGGTGCTTCCCTAGGGTAGTCAACACTGGAGGGAAAGGAAGGGTTTCACATGCCCTGCTTGTCTCCCCGGAATCACAACTCAATCTGTTAATGTGAGGAGGGCTAGCTGTGGGCCAGGGGTCAGGGCTGTGAAGGGAGTAGCACTCTGCATGGCCCAGAGGAGTGGGGAGGAGGTATCCCTTCCATCAGTTTAAACAGGTGGTGGGATGGAACAGAAGGGTTCATCCCATGAGTTTATAAAAGGAGAAATAAGAATTTCCTTTGGGTATTAGTCTAGCCAGGAAACACAGAAGATGATTAGGAAGGAGACTTGTAAACCACTGTAATATTAATTTGACATTTGTTGAGCACCCAAAATGTGCTACATTCTTTTCTGAGCGTTTTACAGAAATGAATCCTTCAATCTTCTCAACAAGCGAGTAAGGAAGGTTTGATTGTTATCCCAGTTTCACAGTGTGGAAATTGAGGCACACAGAGGGTAAGTTGACCAAGGTCACAGAACTAGTAAGTGGCAGAGCAAGTATTTTAACCCTGGCTGTATGGTATTGTGGCTCCCAGAATGGGCTTTGGGTGTTTAGATGTATCTGCATCCCTCGATTTCTGTACGTCTGTGCATCAATTAGCCCAGAAAGGACAGGGAAAGGAGAGTTACACAGGTGCTCACAGTCGTGTCTCGGCAACTGTCCACGAAGAGTGCACCGTGATTAGAATTAATTGTTTTCCAGGCAGCAGATCTGTTGGTATAACAGAAATTTAGTCCATTGAATTCATCTAGAAATCCTTCCTGCTCTGCTTCTGTCCACACTTGCCATGTGACTGCCTGCCCGTGTTTGGGCCGTGGAGGAGAACATATACTCATGGTTGAACTCTGATATTGCAGTCTGGTTCATAGTTTCACATCTTCTGTTACATTAATAAGTTAAATTTCTGGTTTTCTTGCATCAGTGTCTCATGAGTTTGGTTAATGTGAAACCAGTCCATGGGAGCCCAGGGGTTATGATGGTATAAATTTTTAGCACGTTGTGGCACTTCTAGCCATGCAGACATGACTGGGGGATGTACGCCTTTCTCACTGATTTCTCCCAACAGCAGGGTCCTCTCACGGATGTGAGGCTGGGAGCTCTCTGAGTAGCTCAGTCAGAGGCCAAGTCCACCAATCCGAAAATGATGAAGTACCTGGAAGTGGGTTTAATAAAAGTAAAGGGCTTCCAGGTAGTCCGATGGGCTGTTCAAGAAATTTGGTGAAAAGCTGTCCACTGTCTGTGGTTTAGCTGCTTCTTTGCTATTGAAAAGTCTGGAGTAGATGAAGGGATTTTAAAAAGCAGAAAGGAGTGATTTCAGGTGGTACATCCACACCGGTGAGAAGTGATGGATGACCGCCTGTGTGAGGCACAGACAGAGTCTTACAAACTTCATAAACCAGCTTCAAATGCTCTGCCATCTGAGTGCGCTTCATATGGGGTCCAGTTCATCACTGGTCACGCTGTGAGGGCAAGTAACTGACGATGGCAGAAAGGACACGGAGGCATCAAAAAGGTCTCACTCATGTTCCCTGTTTAAAGAATGTGGCACAGTGTATTATATTTGAGCTGGTTTTTCACTGAACAGTTTTTAGTGTTTTCTGGGACTCCCCAGTGCCCCAAGGTTCCATGCAGCTGGGTGTCCCCTCATTGCAGCTCCGTCAGCGCTTGCCCTGGGCTGATGTGGTGTCACGGGAAGCAGGACGGTCAGCGTCCCCGGCTCCTCTGAGCTCCGTCTCCTCATCTGCAGAGCCTGGTTTCCCATCCGTGTCTACTTAGTAGGGTTGCTGAGAATCACACGTGATGGTTATCAGGTGTGATTTCTGGTTGTCTCTGCGATTGGCAAATAGCCAATAATTGATAGAAACTCTTGTTTTTTTTATTGTAATTGTGTCTCCTAGATTGCAGTGGTTTTTAGTCTGCATTTTTTTATAACTTTACTCATTTTTAAATATGCCCTTATTTTATTTATTTTTTTTTTGAGGTACTGGGGACTGAAGCCAGGACATTGTGCATGCTATGCAGGTGCTCTACAACTGAGTAATACCCACCCTCCTTTTCTGCACTTAAAAATAAATATTGCAATACACAAAATAGCTCTTAAACTCCATCATGGGACCTGGTCTCTGTATAGGCAAATGAACACGTATACTATTTCAATAAGAATAAATGCTGTTGAGACATAAGTTTCTGAATCTGTTAATGTGCTTAAAAACGATCATAGCTAGTGATAAACACGAGACTTAGATCAAGGACTTTTTAGGGTATGTTTTGCCATCATGGGAAATTACATTCTACCGAGAAGGCTAATTGGGTCTCTTTGATATTTGGATGGTTTAGCAGGTGATCAAGGCTTTCCAAAGCTGACAGTTTTGTATTTTAAACTAACTACAAAGTTATCTTCTAGAAGATGGAAATCCTAAGCTTGTGAATTTCCCAGTAATCCAGGGGGTATGTGTCTGTGTCTGTGTCTGTGTGAACGTTTGTGTGTGTGATTTCAGGAATGTAGAAATAAGTTCCATATAGACTTCTGATATCTTTCTCTTCCAGTTCAAGGTTTAAGCATATACTTACACAAATAAATTGATTTTCTTTTGTCATTTGGCATATTGGCGGGAATAAGAGGTTCTCATACTTGTTTCAGAAGGGTTGGGAAGCATGAGCTTAGAAAACGGGAGGAGAAAGAGGCAGGGAGACACTTCACACTTTGTGCAGTATATGAGAAACGGTAGCTTTTCTTTTCTCTTTTCTTCTAAAGCAAACTGGCTCTGAATTGTAACACACTATTACTCAGAATTGCTTTTCTAATCAGATACAAGTGCCTCAGATTTTTCAAGGCAACATGAATGATGAAATGTGTTTTAGCATTTATCTTTAAAAGTAGTTTTATTTCTCAAGTAAAAGACTATAGCCTGTTTCTTCCAGCGTCTCAAGAAATTCTCATTGATCTATGTACATGTTCTATGTGCTTATTTTCTTTTCTTTTTTTTTAAGTGCTTGTTTCATTGTGGTGTGAATCAATGTTTAAAATTTCTGGATTTTGATCTTTAGAAAATGCTGATATATCAGAACTGTTAAAAACCTGATTGTTCTTTGGTCCTTGTTTGGTGGGGCACCCTATTGATTACTCTTGTCTGTTAAAGAGAGAAATTCTTCCTCTAGCCTGCAGATCATTAAGTGTATGGTTTGCAGCATGCCTTTAAATTTCATTGAATGCATTGAACATGATTGTCCAGTGAATTTTGAGTTGACTCATAGTAATGACTTTGCTTTGATTCTGTGGCTTTTGCTCCTCTCCACAAGAGCTTGAATTCTCTGTTGCATTTTGTATACGTGTTCTTCACAGTGGAAGAAATTTTGCATTTTTTACAGAGGTGGTTTTTCCTAACACCTCTGAATGCCTTCTGTAATTGATACAACAAAAATCTGTTATTTCAATGCTTAATTATTTCATAAACTAGTTTTTGGCTTAATCAGAAACAATGACAGAGTGATAATAAAAAATAGGAAAACTTTCCTTCCTTTGAAGAATAGAAATCAGGTGGTCAGACTCACCCATGCTTTGGGCCTGACACACTTAATCTCATGTCATTGTGTATCATGATTCGGAGATGGAGTTGCTTCAGGTTTATTGATTTTTGTTTTAACATTTGTGTTGAATTCTTTCTCCAGGCTTATGTATCCTGTTGGGTTTGTTGAAACTGTAGAAGGGAAACAAAAGCTTTTTTTGGTTTCCGGAGGCCTGAGTTGCTGATGATAAGGGTTGAGGGTGGGCTGAGGAACAGAGTGACACTCCCTCTGCTCCCAGCTGAAATTGATGAACAATGAAATCAATTAAGTGTATCGGTATTTGACCAATAGAAGTTAGCGAGCCCAAACTGGCTAGTTATGCCCAAAGAAAGTACTGAATTCACCTGCAGAATTAGGTGCTTTACCAAGAAGAAGCAGCTTAGAGCAATCAGAAAAATCAGTCCTATGATGAGATATAAAGTAAATATAATATCTTTTATTTCTGAAACTTTTCTACGTTAAGTTGTGTAGAGCTAAAATTAAGTTTCAAGCACCAGGAGTTAACAGTGTGGGTGGTTCTGTATGATCATTATTCAGGAATGTGCCTAGACTCTGCTAGAGTGGCTGAAGCTGGCAGGAAAAGACCCAGAGCCAGGATTTGTCACCTTAGGGTGTCCTCCATAATGGTTCCATGTGGGAGCCCATGATTGGGTTAACAAATTGTAACAGATCCCAGCCGCCTGTCAAATTTAAGAAGAAAACGTATGCTTAGTAACTGCTTTGCAAGCAAGTGCCTGTGCATCCTCACTCCTGTCTCCTTGCCTTAAAAAGCAGAGATAATGCTTTGCTTGCGTAGATGATGTTTTAGATAGCACTCTGCTCATCGCAAAGCAATGACCCAGGCCCACAGCTATAAAGGCTGGGCTTGTGTGCAGTTAGATACTCTATTATCCCCCAAGCAAGGACCTAGCTGGTCTGGTGGTCTGCTTTGTAATTCACATGTCTAAAGGATGTATCTTATTCCCCTCACCCCATGACTTACCTAAAGATACACTAAGCCTTTGTACTCATGGTGGATTCTACAATCTCTGTCTCATCCTTCTTTCCCCAAGTTCCTGCTTACTATCACACAACTGTTAATGACGTTTTCCTTTGATTATACACAATAAATATGGGATCATTTGAGAGGCTCGTGGAGTTGGGTCCCTACGCCCTCTCTCTTTCGTGACTTTTTCCACAGAGTCTTGAGTATTCATTCCCTGTACGTAAGACTTCTGCCAGCCAGAACCCACAGTTCCAGGTGAGAAGGATGCAGGCTTTATCTCTCCTACCCGAGGGAGAGAGAGTAGAAAATTGAGATCTGCTCTTCCGTGGTCCCTTCCTGCCCCAGGTCTGCTCCAGTTCACCTGCAGCCTTCTGGCCTCTGCTCACACTGCCTCTGTCCCAGGACTGACAGCAGCCTTTTCTTCCCTGGTAAACATTTCCTGTGCCTTTTAGAAGTTGGTCTCTTCTCTGCAATACAACCCTGGCAGATGTGATGGTGGTAAACGTGCTGGAGGGCAGTCACTTGGGGACTGCCAGGAGCCATGCTGATTCTCCTGAGTCTCTCATTCGGGGTTACAGAACTGTCGAGCAGCAGAGGAAGCCCTTTAACGTGAGGCCAGCTCAGCATTGCATCACTTTCATTTTATTTTTGAATTTTCAGTGGAGAAATTATTTGTAGCAAACTGTTCCAGATTTTTGGCTGCCTGCTTTCCTCACCACCATTTCCTTGTTGGCTCTGGTGCTTGTTGTAAGAACCAGGTTTCTTCTCTGGTTATTTCTAGCAGCTGGGCTTGCCGAATCCTTGATCTGCATTTGAAGCAGAATGCTTCTTCGTGATGTCAAGCTGATTTTCCTATTTCTGAATATTTCGTGTACACTCAGCAACTCTTTCAAGTGAAATGCTCTTGTCCAATTCTGTTAACCCATATTTGCCGATCTCCTGCTTTCATGCTGAGGGCAGTTTCTTCTTCCTGTAATAAAAGTTAGCAATTTGCATTTACTATTTGAAGGTTCTGGCCCTAGGTGCTTTTGTCCTTAACAGTTTTAATACAATTCACCCATTAAAATGTGCAGCGGTTTTTACTCAAAGCCCAGAATTGTGCATCGCAGTCAATCTTAGAATATTTTCATCCCCCAACAGGAAGCCCTGTATGCACAAGCAGTCATTCCCATCTTCCTCATCCTCCCCCAGCCCCAGGCAGCCATTGTTCTCTCTCTATGGATTTGCCTGTGCTGGACATTTCATGTAAAACAAGTTATTTCATGTAAATGGAACTGTCTATTGTGACTGACTTCTTTCACACTGAGTAACTTTTTCAATGTATTTCCAGGTTGTGGCCTGGGTCAGTACTCTATGCTTTGCTATTGCTGAATTATATTCTACTGTATATCTGGGCCCTACTGTTTACCCATTCATCAGGTGATAGTCGTTTGTGTTGTGTCTGCTTTTTGTTTGTGAAGAGTAATGGCGCCGTGAATACTCCTGTAGGAATTTTTATGTGGACATTTGTTTTCAGTTCTCTTACTTGTGTGACCAGAGAGCAGAAATGCTGGGTCATTCATAAACCAAATGTTCAACTCTCTGAGGACCTGCCAGGCTGTTTTCTAAAGTGGCCACCCTGTGTTACATCCTCAAAAGCAAGGGCTGCGCGCTCCGCTTCCTCTGTGTCTTCATTAGTGCTTGTTACACATTTTTTTTTATTATAACCTATTGTAGTAAGTGTGAAGCGGTTTCTCCTAGTGGTTTTGACTTGATTTCTTTTACAGCTAATGATATTGAACATCGTTTGATTGTGCTTATTGGCCATTTGTATATTTTCTTTGAAAAATACATTTTCAGATACTTTATACACATTTTAATTGAGTTCTCTTTTTCTTGTTGAGTTGTAGGAGTTTTTTCTTTTATTTGAAGATACAAATACTTAATCAGATAAATAATTTGAAAAAATTTTCTCCTCTCAGATGTTTTTTCACCTTCTGGATGGTGTCCTTTGAAGCAAATTTTTAACATTTGATGAACTCCAATTTATCACTGTTTTCTTTGTTCCTTGAGCTTTTGGGGTAATATTTAAAATCTGAGGTATTTTATTTAAACTTTTATATAAAAAATAACTTAATTCTTAAGACTGTTCTAGGAGATGGGTGCTGTGGCTGTCCCCAGTCTATGGATAGGAGACTGAGGTGCAGAAAATTTCACTGAAATATCAGTGTCACAGCTACCCAGTGCTGTGGGATTTCAGACCCTCATGTTTGTCCCCAGCATTTGTGATCTTCACCACCATGCTCCACTACTGCCTGGAATCATTAATGAAAAAGTTTTCCTTTTTTGATTTCTTGATTGTTTGTTTTCTCATTGGGGAACTCACCTCTTCATTTTCCTTGCAGAGATCTGTGTAGGTTTATTTTAGATCTCATGTACTTATTTATTACACAGGCTCCAGCGATGATTGTGCCTAGTTGATCTAATCAATTCATACTCAAGTCTTTCCTGCTCATGACACTAAAAAGAGAGTCATGATTTACATAATGCTCAAAGAAGAATGTACTTGAGTGATTTTATTTTTCTAACCAATCAAACAAATCAAATAAAAACCCGGTGTTGGAACAGATTATAAGCCCTGCAGAATAGGGTCACTGTCTTCCTTGTGTTTCATTTGATTTGTCACAGTGTCTGGATAGTGCCTTGCTGTCCAGCAGTTTTGTGAGTATACGGTGCTCGTGAATCATTGTAAGGAAAGAATTTTGACAACAGACTGTGTTGTTCATTTCACAAGGGAAAAGATCATATAGAAATACTGCTCAGATTTATTTTAAAATTAAGCTTGGTGTCTTGAGAAGGGTTCAAGAAACCATACAAAAATCTTTTTCACTAATTTTAAATCTATCTTAGACACATTATGCATACATGGCAGAGTAACTTATCAACTAGTTTTGACAAGAGGAGTGTACTATTGATTATCTATTTTAGTTGAAATATTCTACCTGGGATAAAGTAATCAGTGCCCATAAATGAACAAATATGTTTGTATTTCTATGCAACGTGGGGGCAGACTTCATATGTTTTTATATAATATATATGACTGTGTGTTTTAATCTGTCTGTCAGTGTTTTTATAGTTTTTCATCAATGTTGTAACTTTAGAATTCTTCTATGGAAATCACCCCCAATTCTAGTGCAGTTTGTACTGTGTATCCTGTCTTATGCATGGGATTCCACTGTCCCCTCACTGAGGAATTTCCTCTCCTATTGAGTTAGTAGCAGAGTTAAAGGAACTGTGATTTCTAGGCCTTTGCTCTCCATGTGTTTGCAGTTGGCTGTCAATCAAGATTTTCTCTTTCGTGAGTTTTCATTGTTCAATTAGAATTTTGGAAATAACAATTAATATGTTGCAACACTCTCCCTAGAAACTTGATGTGTTTGTGCTTTTCCGTTTCCAATTTACAAAAAATGTAAATGCACTCTTGTTTTTAAATAGTCCTTTTTCACTAGATATTTGTTTACTTCTTTATAGTCAAAATATTTTTTTCCCAATGAATGAATAGGTTTGCATGTTTTAAAAGATACCTTACTTTTTAAATTTCTTATTCTAACAGGTATATTCGTTGTACAGAATTTAGAAAATAAGGATAAACACAATTATAACTTAAAAATGGCCTCTAATCTCACCTGGAGATACAGTTGTAAGGTTTGAAATTGAGAATTACAAGTCCTCTCAAACTGTTCTTCTATTTCAAGTACGGTTTGGTTACTGAGATCCTCGAATTCCCATATGAATTGTAGCAGCAGATAGTCAGTTTCTGCAGAGGAACCCACTGGGATTGTGATCGAGTCCACGTTGAATATATGGATCGCTCTGGGGAGCACTGCCATCCCAAGAATGCTGTCATTTGATTCAGGAATGTGCGTGGTGTGTCTGTCCAGGTATTTAGGTATTCTTTAATTTTTTTCAGCATTGCATAGAGTTTACATTGGATTATTTTACTATATATTTTGCCTTTATACTGAGGACAAGTGTGCAAGGTACCGGGATCAGAAGTGTATTGGAGCTCCGCAGCTTGCTGCCACCATGGACGCTGTGCTCTTGCTTCGCCCACTGTACAATGTTGCACAAAATAGGACCTAAGTAACTCTCTCTTGAAAGAATGATTATATGATTGCTGGATGATGCTTGAGGGTCCTTGTGATGATGTCTTTTTCCCAGAATTTCCCCTCTTCTTTACTATGCCCTTTCCCTTCCTTTCCTCCAGCCTGTGTTTCAGCCTGCCTGTGGCATTGATTTTCCTTGTCTGTGGACTCTTCCTTTCACTAGTTCGTGATAATGTTACATGTGAGATGTGGAAACTTGCTAGATGTCAAGAAAGAGGAAATCCATTGCATTCTAGTTTTTTTAGAGTGTGCTATTGTATTATCGATTGAAATGAAATCAGGCTGACCCATTGAGCCATCCCCTGAGCTCTTTTTGCCTTCCTACAGGTGATACTGCTCTCGTTGCTGCATGTGCCCTTCCCCCAGACTTGGTTTTGGGGTTGAGTAAGTCACCGTCACTGGAGCCCTCTCTTTAAATGATGAAGAGAACATTTGCTCTTTCTCCCTGTTTGGGGACTTGGATGAGATGAGGCAACAGATAAAGAATGGAGCCCCACCTCATTCTGACCCCCGCTCTTTCCGTTCCTTTCTCCAGGGGAAGAGTACAATTCAAAAATATAAAGATTGTGAACTAATGAGATAGACAAGACAACCGATCATTTATTAAATACCCTTTCATGCCAGAAACAAATGTATTATACACACAAAAAGCACATAAAATACGGTAGTACTGTGGTTACAAACGTGGGTCCGAGTTCGAGTCCTGGTCTGGAGTGACAAGTCCTGTGAGATGGAGAATTGGTAGGTCGGCTTAGCCTCTCTTGGACTTGTCTTCTGTCCTGCAGAGATGGGGCTCGCTAGGCGTCCCTCCCCCGTAGAGGTGCTGAGGGGTGTAAAAGACACGTGTAGGCAGACCGAGCACAGCTGCTCTTTCCTCGTAAGTGCAGGATAGCATCGCTTTTGCGGTGATGGCTTTATGACTGCACCGTGTAGACTCTCAGTGCTCCAAAGGGATGCCTTGCAGATTGGAGATGGGATTCTCACTTCTGTATATACCCAAGGATTGTGTTATTGGGCCTTGCTAATTTGACTCTATTCTTTAGAAAGTACATAATGTAGATATATTTTTCAAACATGCATGATTTTTTCTTTTATTATTTATAGTTCTACCCTCTCATCTCTTGGTGTGACTTTTCATGGAATCCAGGAAACAGTCCTAAGCAACCTGCCTCTTCACACTTCTCCGTGGTGGTTTCCTTCCCTGACTAGAAGAGGGTTTTGCATAGGTAATTTTGATTGCTCCCCTTCTCTTGGAGACTCTCTGTTTTTCTGCCCATCTCTCACCTGTCCATCTGTCCATTTCTCTACCCACTCATTCTTCTGACTTGTTTCAATAAGCATTTCAGGCAGCTTACAGAAGAACAGGTACCAAATAAACAGGTGAGAAAATGGGGCCAAGTTCATACAGTGAGGCTAGGAGTTGAGCCTGTGTGAGAGTTGCCAGCGTGAGACACACGCCTCTGCCTTGTGACTTATAAGATAGACAACATCAATGTGCCTGAAGCTCCCAGCAGACACAGGGAAACAGGGTTTGTGGGAGATGCTCATTGGCTGTGAAATAAATAAGTGGCTTAGTAGAAGCCCAGCCTTTCCAAGTACTAAGGCTTAGGAGAATATTTTAGTGTCTTCCAAAATCAGATTATTGCATCTTTTCTTTTTCAGAGTTTTATGTATAGTTGGTTTACATTCTATACCTGGAAATTTCTCCAAAACTTCTGCCCACGTGAGTCCCATGACTCGGGAATGGGGTGGTTCTGCTCATTGACGGGTGTTGGCCAGAAACGGAAAATGACAGCCTCAAAGGAGCCTGGGATTTATCAGTTATGTTTTGTCAGTGCTGTAGATTTCAGAAAATGCTTTCACCTTTTCTTTCCATCTGAGGCAGCAGCGCGCTCTCTTACCAGCATCAGGAGCTCAGGGCCACGGGATGGTGGGGGCTGACTGCACTGCCGTCAAGACAGCTGAGCTAGTCACTGCAGGTGTGGTTCTTTTACATACTGCAGTTCATGCTCTTTACTAGAATGTTTCAACAGGGAGTTAATTAACTGAGTTAATTAACATTTTATAAATATGATGCTTTGTTGAAAAGACAGTCATAGGCAGAATATAAGTTGTGATCACTTTAAAAATGGTTTCATTACTGAAATTTCAGTAGGAAAGATCCAGTTTATCTTATTTCCGCCTCTCTTTAAAAGTAACAAAGAAACAAGACAGAAAAAGCAGAGGATGATTTCTGTTCTTCCTCTCGGCTTGCAGGTGCCCTCACCTCCAGTGGCATCCATCCAGACACCAGCACTGACACTGGCCGTGCTCAGAACTGCCTCAGCCCTGAAGACACATCTGACAAATGGAAGGGGGCCGCGCCCTGTTACAGCAGGTGCTCTCACTTTGTGGGTCCTTATGTAACTGCGCGGTGTTATTCAGGATCGCCCTTTCTACACTTTGTGACGCTGCTGCGGTGTCTCCTAGTTATTTGTTTCTGTAAGTACTCGTGTAATTTTCCAATGTGTGGTACTAGACATCTAAAAATGCATTTTTCAGATGAAAAATAGTGTGTATTTAATATAAATGTATGAAAAAAGGGTCAAATGGATCTATCCTGGTGCCAGTACTCAGAGATAATAATTAACACATTAACATCTATTTTCTGTTCTTTTCATCAGTGTGTATTACCTCTGTCATAAAAACCAGCGAGCAATGTGTGCCTGTATACTGTGTGGAGACCTCCATTTTCCATTCGGCTTATTACACATTTTTCTACAATATTCTATCTCCCCTGGCATGATTTTTAATGACTAGTATAGCATTCTGTCTTGTGGAGTCCTCGTCCATTTTACTTTGGACTTAAATAAACTTTTAAATTCCAAGTATACTTAACTGAAATTCTGAAAAGAGATCTGTTGTGGTACCGAAAGTCCCCTACATCCCTTCCCCTTTTTTCCTGAGAGTAAAAACTGCTGACAATGTGGAGTATATATTTCATGACCTTTATGCCTATGTCATATAAATAAACTCATACATACACGTATATGAGAAATCTATGTCTATGTGTGTGTATATATGCTTTATTGAAAAATAAGGCCATACTATATGTTTTCTGCAGCTCGGTTTATTCACTCAGGTATATATCACAGACGTCCTCTCTCTCCAGACTCACCCGGTCCTTTCAGATAGAGTAGAGGGTTTTCCTGATATGCAGGTTTGGTCTCTTGTGTAAGGACACCTTTCGTGGGAGCGTACTGTGGACAAGGCCTTGGACCACGCCGAAACACCGGAACTTTAGTGCCCACAGCTCACCGTGATTTACCGCATCATTGTCTTGATGGTGGACACTTAAGTTTTCTCCATTTTCCACTGTCAGAAAGGGTGTTTGACTGGCATACTTCTTATACAAACATTCCTGTGATCTTGTATGAGTATTATTTTCGTTAAGGTTTCTGGAAATTTAGTCCTTGGATGTGACAACTACATAAATCACAGGCTCCTTTCAAGTGAATCAAGAAATTCCTTCTCCTGTGGGGCATGAAAAGATGTAGAATAACTTATGTAACCAATTCTCTATCGCTGGATATGATTTCACTTCAGCTTTTCTTCTCACCATTGTAAACAGTGCTGTGTAAATGCTCTGATAAGTACATCTTTTTGAACTGAATTTTTCTAAATGAAACGATTCCAAAATGTGGAGTTCAGCCTGTGTGTACACACGTTTTTCAGAGTTTACATATCCATTGACATGTCATCCTCCAAAAGATCGCTCACAGTTTGTTCTCTCAAAGATGGACACTAGCTAGAATATCTTTTAAAAATATGTGCCAATATGATGAGCAAAAGTACTTTTTCATTGTTTTAATTTGCACTTGATGACCAGTGAGGTATTGAGCATTTTTCACTCATTAGCCATCTGACTTTTAAAAAGTGAATGATCTCTTTTGTCCTTTGCACACATTTAAGTGAGGCAGCTTCTTGTTGCTTTGTGACAGCTCTATGTATATTATGAACATTAACCCCTTGTCTTCATCAACATGTATCAGAGAGCTTTTCCTTGTCATATTTTGCCTTTCATTTTGTTCAGTAGGTTCATTTTTGTTGTGGCCCAAAATAATCTTAAGATTGTAAATGTCTTCTTTTTGGGTTTTATTCCTGATATTATTCTTAGAAATACTTTCTTATAATGGTATAAATTTCTTCTGTAGGTTTTTTTAATCTCTAAGATGGAGATGATGATGGTACTTGTTATAGTGAAGAGAAGTTGAATTAATATGAGCAAAGAATTATATTCGCTGTTATTAGTACTTTCTAATATTCACATCACATTCTGTAATTTTTCTTGCGGTCATTATGACTGGAATAGAATTTGTTTTTTCCAGGGGATTCTCTGATTGTCCCAAGACAATTATTGAATTCCTACTTTGCTTTTTAACTTGAAATCCCACCTGTAAAGAATACTTATGTACACTAGAGTCTCTTTTTGAGCTCATGGTTTATTTTTATCAATCTTACTTTCTTACACTAGCACTATATCTTACATATTGTAAACATTTATTTAATATCTGACAGTGCGATTTTTTGATTCTCTTTTCTATCCCAAAATTTCTTGGTTAGTATTATGACTTTATTATTCCTGAAGAATTCTAATATAATTTTTCAAGTTAAAAAAAAAAAGAAGTGCTCTCGTGGGATTTTTTAGTACTTTTGAATTATCTTTAGGAGAACGTACATTTTTACAAAACTGCTTTCCTGCATACAAAATGTTGATGTCTCTACTTTCACACCTCTTACTTTACCCCACAGTACAGTCCTGTACTTCCTCCATGTACAACATGGGCATTGTTTTTGAGTTTATTCCAGATTATTGTTGATGTTTTTGTTAATTATTTAAGTCAGAATTTTTTGCTATTGTATATTTTAACTGTTAAAACTGACACCTAGGAAGGCAGATTCGGTTTGTAAATACTCACTTTGTAACTTCTCATTTAAAATTGTAAGTATTAAGTACTTGTTACAGAATCCTTTCTTTTCTGTTTTTAAAAATTTGTTTCCAAGATTCTCAAAATGGTCATAGCAAAGTAGTATAGGTGGGGACAGAGATGGAGAGAGGTAGTGTGGCTCATGTACAAACTGTGAGCACTTTCATGGCTGTGTTTACGCTGGAAAAGCCGCTGAAGAGTCCAGGATAAAACAGGGGTGGCTTTGTATGCAGTTGAAAGCCAGCTTTCTTGCCTGGTGAAGCCTGGTGGGCGTGACAGGTAGATGATCAAGGTCGAATGGAGGTTATTGGCTGCACAGAGCGCTGTGTCTGAGAACTGGAGAATATCGCCATGGGAAATGCTTGGTGCCAGGAACAAAGCAGAGGAGCTGGGGACCCTGTGTGTTAAGGAATTTCCAGCCCTCGGAGTGGGAAGATCAGACTCTGCATTCAGATCTGAGTTTGAATTCATCCTCTTTAGTTTACTTGTCCTCTGACTTTGGTCAAGCTATATACCCTATTTCACTTCCTGTTTTCTTATCTCTCAAAATAGGAGAATTACAGCCTGCTGCCAGATTGTTTGATCAGGTTAAATAATTAGTGTCTATAAGATGCCACGTACAGTCACAAGCTCAGTGAGAAATGGGCTGTCACCTGTTCTTCTGCAACTCAGTGCTTGACAAGACATGTGGGAAAGCCAGTCCCTAATTTGTGTGTGATGCAAGTAGGAACAAAATTAATGTCTTGCCTTTCCCTAGCAGTATACTTACAGCTTTGCTTCATTTACTTCTTTCCTCCTTTCCTTTCCCCTTTCCCATCCTCCACCAAAAGATCCTGAGACTCTCTCAGAATAGTAGATTCAAATTACTTTAAAGGTTGGCTCATCCTCATGAAATGATAGTAACATAAAAAAAATCTGTGCACATCCCACAATACATTGTATTTGATTTACACACACACGTGTGCACACATACACACACACAATCAGGCTACCTTCCACTTGCAGAGGGATAAGGACCACTTTTTCTGAGTTTTCACTCACTGAGCTTGAGAACAATGTCTCTTACACAGACTTTCACCAGGCTTCGTGCATGGTGTTTTTAATTGAATTTCGGCTTTGTGGCCATAGATATAGTCTCCTAATAGAAGAGAGAAAGTGGAGACATAGACATTCCGCTGAGATATTGGTGTCATCATATTTTAGTTGGAAAGGACTTAAGACAGCATAGAGTCGTAATATTATATGGGTGAGAATCCATGATGTTGTAACTTGGACAAGAACATGGACCTTCTGCCGTCTTGTCCACAAAGGTGAAGAGGCAACTGGGCAGGGGATGGTAGGGATCCTTCTTGCTTGAGTTCCATGTTCTTGCTAGTTTTCATTGCTCAGTTGCCTTTAGTTTATGTCCATGAGGCCTCTCATGGGAAGGTCACTCTGTCCTGATAGATTGAGTTTCTTATCAGCAAAAAGCTCTGGACCCACTCATATTTCCCAGAGTTTTCTGCTGACCTGCTGACACTTTATATAATTGAGACCTAAGAAACTACAGAATATAAAATCCTTATTGTTATTGTTTGCCCTCGAGTTCCATAGGAAGGGGTGCTGTCTCAGGCTGTCTAAAGCCAGATCTGAACAAAGATAGGGTGACAGGCTGTGCTGCTGGTCCTCCACAGTTGAAGGGGATTTCCAACTTAGCTTTATATTCAAGGCAGATGAGTTCAAATCTTGCCTTTACCAGTTATTATCTTTGTGAATTTGGGGAGAAACTGTACTTTTTTGTGTCCAAATTTGTTTATCTGTAAGTAAGTTCAGTATTTATTTTAAGGTTTCTGTTTTAGAATTGAATGAGCTAATACTCTCATTTATACCTAAACTAGTGATCTCATGGTTCTATGCTGGTGCCTTGGTAGTTGATTACTAAGGGACTCCGCAGTGAGATTGGGGGTGGGGGACCCTGGATAATAGAGCTTATATTCCAGGATATGCTTGTAAAAGACTGGATGTGCAGTGGATTTTTAGTAAATATCTACTCCTTTCCTAATCTGCATTGATTGTGTATATATCTTTATACTAATATATGAACAATTTTTATTGCAATTTAAATATCTTTGTAGTATTTACAATATCTAGTTATAAAAATACGTGAAATAAAAAGATTTGAATTTATTTTCTTTTCAATAAGCAAAACAAAATAAAATAGAAAAGAAAAAAGTTTTGAAGGAGTAGAAATAATTTTATTTCTGTGGAATCAATTCCTTGTAATAGGTTTTTTGTTCATGTTGTTAAAAAGCATATAAAATTGATAGGTGGTGAAATACTGGAAATGAGGAAACAGTGGAGACATACTACCTCTAAGGCAGTCAATTTGTTACCAAGTCCAAACTCGTTCTGCTTGCTGCATGACAGGCCGATTAATCGGGAGATGAGATGTTGGAGTAAGGAAAAGAGACTTTATTTGTAAAGCTGGCAGACCCAGAAAATGGCATATTGTTATCCAGTAGAACTCTCTTCCCCAGGGCAGAATTCAGTCTCCTTTTATACTAAAAAGCGGCAGGGATGTGGCTGGTTGTTGCAAACTTCTTGCTGTATGAATTGTTTGTCCTTGAAATCCTTTGTTCCTGCAGCTGTCCATGTGGGTCAAATTATGGTGCCCCTGTAAAACCTCCAAAAAAAAGAAAGGTTATTCACTATTTTACAACTTGCCATCTATACATAAGTGTAGAAGAGCAAATATCCTTAAAGATCAGAGCCCGGAGAATAGGCCCTCCTGGATATTTCAGGCTAAAGGCAACTTTCTTTTACAAAAGGTGCAGAGATAGCAAGTCTGAGCCTAGAAAACAAGGTACAGGATTAAAGCCAAATGAACACATCTAACATGGAGTGAAATTTGTTCTTTCTATTACAATTTCTTTTTCTCCCTCATAAATAATTTTAGTAAGAAACATGAGCAATTTTTTTATTTTTGCTTCTTAATAAAGGACTACAACTACAATTTAGTGAGCAGGGATGCTGTGCGTGCCTTGGTGTCACAGCAAACTCTTGTTGGTGGTGGTCGACCCTGCAACATGCCTGATGCCCCGTGAGTGTTGGTGAGGGTCCCCCTAACCAGGGGCTCTATTCAGGAACCACCATATGCGCGTTGACCTCTGGCACCTCTTTTTCAGCTGCAGGAAATTTTTTCAGATTCTATGATAGAAAAATCACTCCAGCTAGGGATAATCAGGGAGTAAAGGAAGAGGAAAAGGGCTTGAAGTAGAGTAGAAGAGAAAGACAGAAGCTCAGGGAGCCTGGGGGCTTGGCAGCGCTGCCTCGGGAGAGAGAGGAGCAGAGGTGTGGATGGGACCGGCTACAGAACCAGCTCCTGCAGCTTTCCCTGCACCCAAGCCACACAGCTTTTAATAGGGCCCAGGACTCTCTCCTGGCTGGATGTCACCCTGGGCAGAACCTTGAGAATCGAAGGTAAGGGGTGGGCAGCACTCACCTAGGGGGTCACTGAGGACTTTGGTCAAGTCCACATTGACTTTTCCAGTCATGTGCCTTCACCTGTTCTTTATCTCAGGATCTGAGAAGCAGGAGCAAGGAACTCAGGGAGAGATGCAGGAAGATATCTGACTGTGTTAAGAGACGACAGTCACAGTGACACTGGGAGCGAAGACACTTGCAGCAAAGTAAAATAACTTCACAACCATTGCATCAGAGCTGCATGTGTGAGAGAGCCTAAGCCTGTCTCAGAGTGCAGGGGACAAGCGGAATGGAATGGTAAAATTAACACTGACAATTGAAATTTTGTTAAATAGCCTGCTACTTTTAATTTTATCACTTCACTGTATGCAGGTGTATTTCTATGAGCATTTATAGGTTCACACAACCCCACCAGCCCCTCTTGCCCCCATGGGGGATGGGATTTCTCAAGCACAGTGCCCCTCCTGCTTGCTTGGGCCACGCTGCGGGTCCTCACCTGGGGCCGGACTGCTACAGTACACTGAGTCCCCGAGGCACGGCCTGGGATACATGACAGGAACAACTGTGCTCTTGGCTGAGGGCCTCCATTTCCCCCTGCAGTG
Organism: Vicugna pacos; assembly: GCF_048564905.1. Classification (NCBI taxonomy): domain Eukaryota; kingdom Metazoa; phylum Chordata; class Mammalia; order Artiodactyla; family Camelidae; genus Vicugna; species Vicugna pacos. Next base: position 71,564,408 of record NW_027328740.1, on the reverse strand, counting down.
TAAGAATGCCGGTGACTCAGTTAGAAGCATGCATCCAAGCCGTCCTTCCGTGTCATCACCATCTAGAAGCGGTGCCTGAATCTTCTGAATTTCTGCAGAATGTGGTTTACAATCACCTTGAACAAGTGAGTGTGTGTCCTCTTTCAAGTGGAGGAGTTACTGCCATTTTCCTGGAACTTACTCACCACTAGTCCATCTGATTTTTCTGTGCTAGGATTCAGTATGGCCTGCTAATAACTCTGCAGTCAGGTCTAGAAACCCTGATGAAGAGGATTATTTATTTTCTTTCTTTATATGATAGTATTTTACTTTCAAATTTCTGAGTTTTCAGTTCTTGGAGGAATGTTTTGGGGGTTGGAGAAACAATTTTGCTCTTACCATCTTTGTGACCTGTTGCTATATGCGTCTCACCTGTCTTCTGTCACTTGTGAGGCGGTTCTATTTTTGACCCTGTCCGGGTTGTTCATATTTTAAAACATAAAATCTGTAAAAGTACAGTCCCTTTTACTCTGAAGACATTCCACAAATACTCCTTTAATCTGGGTATGGTTTTAAGAAGACACAATAATTGGAATATATACTTGCAGGTTGCCAGTGCAAAATCCCCAAATTAATAGTCGAGCTCAACATCTAAAATCTTTCTAATCTACCATGGATTTGTATGGATAAGTGAAGTAGTTTGCTAAGAACTCAATCCTCCCAAGCTGATGCTCTGCCAGATGGTGGAGCCGAGGGACGAGGGTGTGTCCTGCCCTTACTGAGCTGACAGTTTCATGGCAAGGACCTTCACCAGGTGAAGAAATTGAAGTTTCTTCTAAGAACAGTGGGTCTGAAATGAGTCCAAAAGCGTGGGAGAGACACAATCACATTTGTCTCAAGTAGGGGAGAGTGGCTGTGGGGCCACCTGGGAGACTCATGAGTCCAGGTGGGCAGTGTTGTTGGCTTCCAATTGAGCGGTGGGACGGTCAGTGGGTAAAAGCGAACAGATTGAAGGCATGTTTAGATGGTAAAGAGGAAAGGATCAATGCTGTCTGTGAAGGTAGGATGGAGTAAGGCCCAGGTTTCTGGGTGGATTAATGAGTTAAATAATGGTCCTGCTGTGTTCTGAGGAGGGAAAGCAGCAGAGGGAGTTCTGGGGGAAAACTGATGAGTTCAGCTGTGGGTAAAGTGAAAGGCTGTTAGATGTGTGGTCTGGGAGCTCTGGTGAGAGCCAGTAGTGAGTAGGGGGCGGGGAGAGAGACTTTCAAATCATTTTGTCTTGTGAAAATACATACAAGAATGAGTAATGACACAACCCCTGTATATTCTGGATTTAAAACCCAGTAACATTTTGCTATATTGACTGCAGGGGTTCTTAATTTTTTAATAGAAATAAAATAAATAGAAACAAAATAGTGGAGTTAATGAATATCTTAGAGTTGATGTGTGTCCTTGTATGTATTTTCATACCTCATCTGTTTATAAACATAATCTACAAAAAGTTAACTTGCTTAGCATTAGAGTTAAACAGAGGGACGTGACACACTCTGTTGGTGGTTCAAGGTGATTTCTTGGGCAAATTATGTAGCCTCTCTGTGCCTTAGTTGCATCTTCTGTGACTGCCCCCATGCCCCTCATCACAGCTGATTTCCTAGACTTGAAGTTGGGAGGGAGGCTGCTGAAGGGAGTAAGAGGTGGCAACTGCTAGGGTCACTGAAGAGAGAGACAAAAACAGATTAAAGCCGAGAAACTGAGTGCTAATACCCTCAAAGGAGAAAGAATCCCTTAGTTTTTTGAGCCACTTAGCCTAAGAGAACGAAAATCATGTGGATCCAAAGCTCTTGAGCATATGAGTATTGTGGGTGGGAGGGTTTCATCAGAAAAGGGTTGAGAAAAGGCCTTTTGGTTTCCTTTTACGTTTCCAGTAAGGATGAGGCGCAGAAGAAAAACCACCCGTTTCACAGTAGAAGGTGCTGTTTTGTGCGAAACTGTCCGAAGGTTGGAAACCATTCATCAGTGGTGCTGGCAAAAGAAGAGACTTCTGGATTGGGTGGGGCACTTGCTGTGACTTCCAGGTGACCTGCTGGCTGGGGGCTGTGAGGCGGGCAGTAGGTTTGCAGTGTGACCTGGGTATAATCCCTGGCATTGAGGCTGCTGATCTGACTAGCAGAGCTGGGCAGACACCGTCCTAACGGGGCTGCTCGGGATGAGGCCTGGGACACCTGCCATGCTGAGGGCGAGAGGAGAGCTCCCCTGAGGTTGTGTCCCTGTGAAGATTAGAAACGTCCTCCTGCAGGGGAGGAAGAGCCTCTGAGCAGCGGGCCGGATGCACAGGCAAGACCAGCCTGAGCACGGAGATTTCAGGAAGCCGGAATTCATACAGGCCCGAACAGCCTTGTTCCTGAGAAACTGGAGGGAAAAGATGCTGCAAATGCAGGCTAAGTTCAGACACTATTGTGTGTCATGAGTGATAGGAAAAGACTGTTCAGGCAGCCACGAGAGAACCCTGTGGTTGTCCCAGTTGGGCGTCACACAGGAGGGAGGAGCAGAGTTATATACTTTGCCACTTATTAGCTGTGTGACTTTGAGCAATATCACCCCACTTCTCTCTATATATATCTACATCTGTAAAGAGACACAGTGACAAGCTCGTGTCATCAGAATGCTTTGTTTAACTCTGATCCCCTTTGTCCAGTCCTGTCAGTGCTGCCCTGCAAGGTTCTGCAGCGGCTGCTCTTGCCCTGTGATGGGAGGGCATAAAAGGGCATTGTAGCACCCGAGGGCAGAAAGGGGTTGCTTTAAAAGCAGACATGTAGCGTCCTGCAGCTGCAGACCTGCAGGCAGTTTGGTTCATGGTCGTGGAGAGGACTTTGGAGGCCTTAGCGTCGTCTTAAGACTTGTTTTCCCTTGGGGACCTGATTTGCCTTTGCAGATTAATGTTGAAGATTTGGGCTTCTGGCAAAGCTGTTTTCAGAGATGGGTATATACGTAAAATATCATATAAAATAAAATGATTTATTTAACGTGTGCGACTTTGCAGCTGTTGGGAAGAGCTGTGTTGGCCTGGTCTCCACGGGGGACACCAAGGGTCAGCAGAGCGTGCGGGAGGGAAGGCAGCCTGCAGTGCTTCTGCGGGGTGTTCTCCCCAGCAGGGCGCTCTGCTGAGTTGTCTCTTCTCTGAGTTTGGTTGCCAGAGGAGCAGACAGCAAAGTAATGAGTTCTGGAGGGATTGTATAATGACAGGAAGAAATAGGAACCTGGAGATTTTCTGGACTAAAACACGCTTTTGGTTCCTGATTCAGTGTGTTCCATTACAGAATTGATGAGTTGTGTCTATTCTGGAACGTCATTGAAATAAACGTTCAGCCTAAATGTTAAGGGCTTTGATTTATTTGGCTGGAGGACTCGAGCCGGGATGACAGCCTCTCAGATCACTCTGAGGGACTGCTCCCAAGAGGTAGTGGAGGAGCTAGGATAAATAGAATCTTTACAACAAAGATCAGGTAATTGGAACAATAAAATATTGCTTGTTATCTAAAGAAAACCAGATATCTCAAGTTCAAGTATTTAGTGGTTTTCTATGTATGGTGGGAAGCAAACATTTGGGTCATTGAATTCATTCCTTTGGCAAGCCCCTGGCTATCTAGGGCCAGTATCCTGTCCTTTCTTGCACTGAGTCTGCTCAGAGGGCACCACTGTGAGTGGCTGAGAGGCCGGGCTGTAGGCATGAACTCGCTGGGGGTTGGCAGCAGCCGCTGATGATTTGGATTCAGCATTCTTTGTTTACTGACATGGTTGCAGTATTTTCATGCACATTGTAGTATTTTCATTCACAGTGTTCCCCCTTGGTCCTAAATTCGACCAATATTTTGAGAGACATTTCATGACCAATTTTGTCCCACGGTGCTAGGATGGCTCATTCCTAGTTCAGGTGAAGAATCTTCTGAGTTGCCATTCAAGGTGTTAGTTTTTTTTATCAGGCCCTGTTGATACTAAAAGTTCTCTGGATCACCTGTCTTACTACTCTATTATGATCCAGGAAGTGTTTACCCATCTTTGCTCATTCCCATACCTAGAATCACACTATTATATTTATTTTATTCAGGGTTATAAATTTTATCTGTTTCTTCAAGATGTTTAGCCATCATCCATCTTGTGGGCCTAGTTACACATTGGGAAATGTAACAGACAACAATTTTATAAAATAGACAGGATATAAGTAATACAGCTAGTAACGTTAATAAAGTCACGAGTAAGAATTTAATAGTCGAGAAGTTGTATTTTTGGGTTAAAATTTTGCTTGTGTTTCTGAGTTTGATCCTATGAGAAAGTTCATATTTATGGTCAGGGTCAGGGCAGGTATTAATTGGCCAGTTGAAATCTCCCACCTTGTAAGATCAACAGTGGCCTAAACAGAACTATAAATTCTTTTTAGAATAACGTTTCTGAGGGCTATCTAGTTAGAGCCTTGGAGTAGGGAAACCCACCAAGGTAACACAGAAGTACTAGACATAGGTAATTTATCATAAACTTAACAATTGGAGTAGTTCATAATCAAAGGTTGGAGAAATTATCAAAGTAATTGGTATACAGTCCTGGTCCGGTGTCTTGGGTCAGCAGTCTAGCTCAGATGTCGTCTTCTTCTCATCCAGGTATGGAAGCTTTTTCTCCATTTGGGCATTGTTTTAAGGTGAGCAGTGCTCTATAGGCCAGTGCACTGCAGGGGCTGTTTCAGATAGGAAATGAATCCGAGACTCCGTTTCCTTCAGCTTTGGTGTGTATGGTCTAGTTAAGAGTATCTGAAAAAGGGTCTTTCCATTCAGGTTGGAGACAGTTCTTTAAGTCATGCCTGTTGCAGTATGTATAATCCCCTGGCTGCAGGTCATGGGGCATTGGAATTTTACCCAAGGATAGATTACTGAGCTTCAGAATCAAACCTAGAGTATTCTTTTCATAATTCAATTAAACTGTACAGCAGTGTGACATAACAGCAAGGAATGATCTGGGAAGTGTCTTAGTAAATATGGACCTCAATTAACAAAACTAGAATTTAATATCCACTAAAATATAATTTTTTTCTCTCTAAAGTTACCCTCAGTTCTCTCAAATATAGCCAAATCAAGATTAATTTCTTTACAAATTAAATCTGATTATTTGATCATATAGGCTTTTTAAATTGACTGTGTTGGAAGTTTTAATACGGAGTCTCAGGGTAGAATGTTAATAAGGTTTTCTAAGGCCAAGAAAGCCACGTCAAGGCTTTTCATGGATTTTTGCCTTACAGATTTAGGTAAATTCTTTTCTCTTTAAAATCCTTAAAATACCTTTATACTCCTATATCTCTTAGGAGATGATCTCCCTAATTTGTCTGATAGAGCCACTGGGGACCTAAGTATTTTTAGTCTTTTGAGGGATCAGATAGAGAGAAAAGATAACTGTTCCAAGTCTGTATACATAGTTATAATTTATCAAATTGCTGTGAACCATAACTAGCTTAAGGAGAAGAGATTCTTTATGTCTGGGAAACAGGTTAAAAGGCAGTAGTATTTCAAACAATATCAAAAATTATAACCATATTCAGCTGGTTAATCAGTCCCATGTAACTAATTCTTTTAATGAGAGTTTTCATTAGAACTTTAAAATGTCTTACCCAGTTTAGTTCAGTGCTGTAGTTTGAAATTTATTAGAAATCAGTAAATCTCCTTGAAGAGAAAGCATTTTGCAAAACCATCAGAAGAAAACAATTAACTGTCTATAAATGACAAAAGATTTAAAAGCATGGTTAAACACCGTTACACTATAATCAATAAAGAAACCTGTTCACTATACCCATAATTATCACTGGTAACATTTCAGATAAACCAGAATTTTAGGGAGTCCATATAATTTCTACAATACCTATATTAATAATATTTCTCATTCAATATAACCTTAGAAGTTTTATGATTCATTTGACAATTCCATGTTATTTAAAATGCCAAATGAAACTTTATAGTTAAAAATCTCTCTTTGGGATGTTTCAGGGGCCTTCTGTAGCATCCCAAACTTAACTGGAGATTAAAAGAATTTTAATTAATTAAATTAATTTTTATTTAATTAATTAGAATTTTATATTTGGGGAGCTTTGTGAAAGATTTCAGAACACTTGATCAGATAAACATATAGATCACTGTAAAGTAGTACTAATTCATTAACAAGAAAATACGTCAAAAGTAAAGGCAGAACAGATCAGCTAAGTGGTATAAGAAGTTTTACAATCTGTTACTGAAGGTGGATTAATATTTTAAGAAAATTTTTTCCTCTTAACAGAGAGAAAACCAAATCTAATCTTGTTCCAGCTAACTTCTAAGATTCATTTACGTTGCCCAATTTGATTCTAAACTTAGCCAATTCTGACCACGTACAAAACTTTCCTCAGGGTTCCTTTTCCACAAGCCTTCCACAGCTTTCTATACTTATATTAGTGTGTCCCTTATTTTGTCTTCCATTCAGAGGTAACCAGCTTCAGGAGAAAGTCACTATTTTTCATTAACAAAGTATTATTCCATTCTTACATCTTCCTTTACGCATTTATATTACTTTCCTAGGATACTGAGATCATTCCCTTACTAATAGAGACTATTTCTGTGTGACACCAACCATTTATTAATATTTCTAAACACCTTTAGTTTCACTGTAAGAGGAAGTTAAATGTTAAGTAATTCATATTTCAATCTTATTTTATCTGAAAATGGCATAGATATTTAATAAAATCTTGTCATTTAACTTAATTTAGCACAACTCTAGAATTTAAAGATATCAAACATTTAGAGATTATTTTAAGCATACATTTTAAAAATATATTTTAAATATTTACCCAAAGCTCTCATCTCATTTGCATTTAATTTACTTAAAATTTTACCACAGCACATTACTTTTATTTTTTTTTGACAAATCTGCAACAGATATAACAGGATCTTATTTGACTTTCATTAAACCTAGGTACAGTAAAGGTATTATAGTTAAGATGGATGATTTTAAAGATGTCTACATTTATTAGAACATACTTAAACTAAACAATATCAAATATTACCTTAATATTGAATATTTTCCAATTCACATGACACTGAAAGTCAATTTGTTAAGTTTTTATTTTAAAAATACTTAATTTTTAAGCTCTTATATTTTTACATCAATTAAGCAGAGCTCTTTGACTTCGAAATTTTTTTTTTTAGCAGTAGAAATATCTCACTTCTATAATCTGTATGCAGGCTTATAAACAGACAAAAGCTAGAGATCTCATAGCTTCACTTTAAAACTTACTTATATTTATAATAATAGTTGGAGTAAGCTGAATTTGCTTGCTCAAATCACTAAGGCTTACTATTTATGAAACAGATAATTAAGATTTCCTCACAAAGTCTGAAGGACCCGTCAGAGTTCTGAGTTCTAAAATGCCAAAAATTTCATGGCCTCAAGTTTTATTTCGTTGAGCTAATTAGGCTCAGTCCTAGGTCACTGTTTGTTGTATTTATATTTCTGATCTGCAAGACAAAGACACTCTCTTCCAGGTCCCCAGATAAATGCTCTGTCACCCAGACCCAATTTTATCTCCTTAATTGGCATTTTTGTATCAGTGAGAAGAGCTGTAAACAAAGAATTCCATGTTTTAAAACTAAGGTTTTCTTTATTTTGTCTTCCAAAGCTTGCATAAGACATTTATTAAGGTCTCTTTTCCTTGAGTTATAAGTTAAACCCAGGGTAAACCTATTTTTTTTTTTTAGCTACTCAAATTACTTTTTAGATTTACGTTATATTGGACGTCTCAAGTAACTATATTGGTTTCCTTTAATTTGTTCAATTAATATTTTCAGAGGGATAGACATGTGCCCAGCCTTATAATACCAAGAAGGGGAAGCGTTTTTCCACTGAAACATATCTATCCCACAACATAAGCAAAAGGTTTATATAAAGACCATCTAAATATACCAATTTCACAAACTTTTATCTCAATTTTATTAAATCTTATACCTTTAATTTTTATATTTATTAAGTTTAATCAATAATTCTTATTTCTAGAAGGAGTGACAGAAACCTTTTTTTTGTGGGTGTACATTGTATATAATTTTATAGAAGTCTCTAGGATGCCCAAGTTTCAGCCAAAGAGCTTAGGCCCTTCTCGATTTTTAATTTCATTAATTGGTCTGTTGTCCCAATCCTTGATCAAGTATTTCAGTCTACATATAAATATATGTTAAACTGTGGTAAATAAAACGGACTTGTTTGAACTTTAATGTTGGGGGGGAGTAGGTGAACTCTTTGGCCCTTTTTTTTTAACTTTACGTAGTGTAGTATCAAAACCCTGTATGTAAATCCAAAAATGTCCATTTTATTTATCTCATTCAAAATAACCATATAAAAATATTTATCCTTTTGGGATAAGCCACTTATCTGTTTTTTTGACATTTTTACAATCCTTTTTCCAGTTATTCAACCTAATTAACATTAATTATACTAAGTTTTTATTAGCATCTCTAGAAACATTTATCAGAAAGGAAAAACAAAAATGTAGCTTTTCAAACCAGTTATATTTTTATATCTGAGTTCTTAGGTTAACCATTAGATATATTTTTCTGCATTTAAACTTTATTTTAATAGGTACCAATAAAACAGCCGTTTATGAGATCTCTTTAAACTTTCACCAATTAAAAAGTTTTTCCAAATTAAAAAATCCATCATATGGCCATCAATTTATATATATATTTATATTTATATATATAGTGATTTTAAACCAATAAGATGAAGAGGCCCTTCCACATGAGAGTCGGGGTGTTGCCTAAATAAAATTCAAAGGTTTACTCTCCAAAAGCTTAAAGCCTTCGTGGTCCAGGCTGATGCAACAAAGTTTAAGATGGCAAAATATCTGAAAATTGGTACAATCAAAGAATTGCTTAGAATCCCAATTTATTTGCGTGGCCACCATATGTACACAATACTTGAACTTTTGTATGGCAGAGTCCAAGGTTTCCTTTAAAAACTAAACTAAACATATATATACTTACATGCACACACTTAAAACATCCAGAGAAAGATAAAACGTTTAAATTTCAAGGACACAGGAAGAGAAATCCAAGTTCCCACTAAAGGGGATTTTGTTTTTACAAGTTCAGAATGCCAAAAAATGTTTTTATCAGGCCTGGTTATTTCCAGAGTGAGTTTTTTTTTTTTCTTATTCCCGATTAATGTTGTAAGTTTTGTATGTACATAAATCTGGCTGGGGTTTTACTTGGAGACTGGCAATCTGTCATTTCTTTTTCTTTTCTTTTCTGTTCTTTATTTTTTTTTTTGAAAGTTCTATTCCCCATTGTAAGGTCGGGTTCTCAGAATAAATTTGCTAGTAAGATTTCCCAGAGGGACAACTCTGTGGCATGAAGTCTTTGTGTCTACCACTCCTGGAAGATTCCCTGTCACCCGAGAATGCTGTTACCAGCCAGGAGGATGGTCCAAAATTTGGAGTTGAAAGTTTCCTCATAAGAGTTTTACTTTTATCCTGAAAAATTCAATGGAGGTAACCAAATTGAGGAAAACATTAGACCAGCCTCTTACCTAACCACTCAGTCCTGAACCCAGTGTCTTTCAACTTGGACCCACTCGGGATGTCTCCACTGGGTGGGTAATTCACCTCAGTTTCTTTCAACTGGAGGGCCACGTACCTGGATACACCGCCAGATAAAACTTAGGATCATCAACCAATATGTGAGATCTGAGAACCAGGAGAGACTCAGCCAAATTCATCTGGACCCCCCGAGGAGGCGGATGAGCACAAAGGGCCACTGCTGGTACCAAGGCTCTGGTTACTTGGAGAGTTCAGGTGGAGAGAAATCTGCTGTGGTGCTTCATGGTGTCCAAAACTGTTGACTGAAATAAACGTGCAGCCTAAAAGTTAAGAGTTATGTTTCATTTGGCGGGAGGACTCGAGCCAGGATGACCGTCTCTCAGAACTCTCTGAGGGACTGCTCCCAAGAGGTTGAGGAAGAGCTAGGATATATAGGAGCTTTACAACAAAGACCAGGTTGTTGGAACAATAAAAGATTACTTGTTATCTAAAGAAAGCCAGGTATCTCAAGTTCAAGAATTTAGTGATTTTGTATGAATGGGAGGAAGCAAATATTAGGACTCACTGAATTCATTTTTTAGACAAGCACCTAGCTATCTCGGGCCAGTAGCCCGTCCTTTCTTATTCTGAGTCTGCTCAGAGGGCACCATTGTGAGTTGCTGCAGTGGCTGGGCTGCAGGCCTGTCCTCGCCGGGGAGTGGCGGAAGCCTTTAATGACTTGGTATCAGTATTCTTTGTTTACTGACATGGTTGCAGTATTCTCATTCACATTGTAGTTTTTCGTTCACAGACCGAATATGGATCATCTGCAAACTTGGAAAGCAACCGAGATGGAATTACTGCAGATACCTTCTGCTTTAATAAGCCGTGTGCAAACATAAACACGGAGGAAGCATACACTTGGATTTGGAGGTGTAGGAAAGGGATCCTGCACATTGCAGGAGAACGCAATGCAGAATTCCTTAAGTCCAACTTTCTTTACTGTAGTGGTTTCTGAGAACAGTTTATGGTAATTAAACAACATTGACAAACGGTGGCACACATTGCTTTTAAGGGATGGCCGGCTGCAAACTTTTATATTGGACAGGTGGAATTCATAGGCAAGTGGTCAGGTGGATGGGAGAGAGATGGAGCCAAGGCCTGGGCCCAGATTCCGGTTTAAATTGCCATTTCTTCACCATAGGGCCTTGGAATAGAATGCATACTCTCAACCTGTTGGTGAATCTGTGAAATGGGCATGATAATATTCATTTCTTCCTGGGATTGTTGTAAGATCTAAAGAGTATTATAGCACACATGAAGCATTTAACACCCTGGCACTTAGCAGTGTTCACTGTGTGGGGCCGCCCCGCTTAGCGTGCGTCAGAGCCGTAAAGGCAGCATTTGTCTGTTGAGGATGCACTTGTAGCCCCTTGGCTAGGTTGTGAATTTGTTGATTTCCTTTAATACTTGTAACTCTGTGTGACATGGGCAGTTATTTTCATGGACAGATGAGGAATCTCAGGGTAAAGAAGACTGTGTAATTTGCCCAAGGTCAGACCATAATTTTGGGTGCAGGGGCCTCAGTTCAGCATGGGCCCCTGGGCCTTCTGCTCTCTCCGTTCAGCACCAGAGCCAGATATGGAGTTGGCTGTTTCCCTGCCCAGAATATCCGGCAGGACCCAAGACACACCTGGCCCTGTGCTGCTTGAGCAAAAACTCCGGAGGAGAGGGAGTTACAAAAGGGATAAACATAAAAACAGACGACAGCAAACTGTGATCAGCTCTGAGAAGGAAAGGAACACGTCTCGCCGTGCAGAGCTGGGAGCTTTCCCGTCTGGGCTGCTCTGGGGGTGTTCATCTCAGCTAAACAAGTTCTGCTGTTGCAGCAAGGCAGGAAGGCAGGGCGCATGTGGGCAGGTAGACAGGGCCTCATTGATCGTACTCATTCCCCATTAAGCGGCAGCTTTCACGGGCACTTACCTAGTAAACATTGGCCATAATCTTCACGCAATTTGCTTGGTAGTTTTATTGACCCCAGCTTTGAGATGAGGTCATTGAAGCTGGGGAGTTTGTCGCATGCCCGTGATTACCTTGCAAATACCCCCACTGGTCTTTCAACCTAGACTGGTGTGGCTGTCATGCCCCATCCCTGTGAATGGCATCGTGTAGCTTCTCCCAAGTGGCCCAAGTGACTGACATTGATATGCTTAATTCGTAGGAAATGGTATGTGGCAATAAGAGAAAAAGATAGTAAGAAATTGTTTGGAAAACAAGAAAAAAACCTATTCTTCCCCAGCTGGGGGAGCGTAACCTGTATCACCCACCCTAATCACTGCCTGTCACCTCCTCCCTGAGGATTCTGTGTTCAGAAGCCACTCTGAGCCTTGGGAGAACATTTTTCCTCATGACACTTTTGACTAGGACCCGCGACATCTCTGTCCCTGGTTAACACTCTCTTCAAAGCCGTTTAAATTTTTTGCAGGTTCCTCCACTCTGATGTAAGAATACCCTGTATAACTTCTTGATGCAGCTCCTTAATGAAGATCTTGTGATGGATACCTAGCCAAAACTGGGATGTATGCACATAGTGACTGCAACTTCAGCACATTGTGAGTTCATAATCAGAGGGGTGGGTGACTCAGGAAAGGCTTTTTTAAGGTAACAAGGGGAAAGTGAAAGGACGCTTGCTGTGTGAGAAAGAAACATCTCGGTCACAGCCAGCAAGACACCTGTGTTCATGATGGGGTGTGGCGAGTGCAGAGTTCTCACAAAGAAAGAAGTGATGTGATGGGAGGGAGGACAGTTGGGTAATTTATTGGGGAGGAAAAAGTGGGCTGAACATTTCCTGGTTGAACAAGAGGATTGTGACATGACGTGCTTGTATTTTGGAGAGAAGGGTTTTGTGGGGACAGGCCTAGGAGTACGCTGTATGGCTGGGGAGTCAGCACAACAGAGAAACACAGAGAACCGGGCAGACCCCAAGGCCCAAGCTGGGGGAGAGGCTGCCCGCAAATTGGAACCCTGGAAGCTGGTTCTGTCCCTTAGCTGGGGCCTCAGACGTCACTTCACAGCCCAGTCCTGTTGATACAAGAATAAAAAACGTTGGGCATGAGAAGGGCTGTGTCCCAGGCTTTCGTTGAGCCCCTGGGATGTGCCCCACCAGATTTTGTTCTTTGACTTCATGCAGTAAAGAATTCAAGAGCAAGCCAGTGTTGAGTAAAGGTATATATATTCAGACAGATACATTGAAATGCAAGAGAAACGTCACGAGGTGTGGGGGTTTCATGCACAGATTAGAAGTAGGTACACACCCCACAGACAGAAGGTCTGTCTTCTCCAAAGAGGGACAGAGAGTGGTGACCGCGAGGTGGCGCTGTGTTGCTTGTTTTCTTGGGCTTGGTGGTTTCATATGCTAATAAGTAGAAGGACCAGCCTTAGGGCAAGGGGCTAGGATTCCCAGGGAGTTGGCCATTTCCCACCCTTTGACCTTTTGTGGCTATCATTGGGACTGCCATGGTGCCTGGGGCATGTTATTCACCAGGTTACTATTACAATGGATGTTTACTGAATCTCAAGATCTGCTAGAAGTTAAATCTCTTCATCCTGAGCCTCAAGGCCTATTGGGGGTTGAATCCTTCACCATTTTGATGTCAATTGCTGCGGCCTTCCTTGAATGGCTGTGCTCTTCCCCCTTCCATCCTGTATCACTGTGATGACACAAAGACAGCAAAGGCCGGGCCCTAACCGTGCTCCTGCATTTAACGGCAGGAGGTGTGGTGTGGGCTTATGATGACTCTGAGTGGTGAGAAGGATGTTTCAGATTTTCCCACGTGAGACATGGCGACTTACCAGCAGCCTCCCCAGATTTATCTCACGGGCATTATCGCTTGTGTTGTTATGGAAACAAAAGGCCAGCCAAGAAATAAGAATCACACAGAGGGTTGGAGTACTGAGATTTATTACGCTGGCGGGCTCAGAGGGGTTTCTTTTCCAAAGCTCTGAGCACCTCCAAGACGTGCACATGAGGTTTTATAGGGTTAATTACAAGTATGGGGCTAATACCCAATAAGGCTCAAACAACAAAAAGCAAGGAATCAGTACACTGAAGCTTATCAATTTGGAACAGATCACGTTACTGACAACTGTTGACCTTGGATTTTCGGGTTAGCTTATTAGCCCAGTAAACTGACACTAAACTTCAGATTTACCAGGTAGCCCAGCAAAACTTAGATCAGGAAACCGACACTTATCACACTTTGATTTGTGACTTAGCTTGTTAGGCCAGCTGTGGTTTTCCTTCAGTGTCACTTATCTTTTGAATTTTTCTTTTTTTCTTTTTTTTAATATTTAATCCAAATTTAATATCAGGGTTCTTTGGGAAAGAAATTTCTCTTTTTCTTTTCTTTGGTGATCTTTTAGGGGGGCAGTTAATTAGATGTATTTACCTGTTAGTGGAAGCCCTGGGGCTTCAACCCAGGACCCCGTGCACGCTAAGCACATGCTCTACCACCCGCCCCATCATCTTTTCTTTTTGGTTTCGCTGCCAAGAATCCTACAGCTGAATTTCTAGTCAGCCTTAACACTTGCCCTGACTTCATGGAATCCATTTTTATGAGTTTACTTCCCCCTGGTTTCATTTAAGTATTGAATCTCCATTTTCTCTTCACTCTCCGTTTTGCCTTTTGTTGTTATGGTTGTTAAGCTGTGTTTAACAGAATTGTTTAAATTCTCTTTTAGCAAGAGGCTGAATGTAAATAAATATGTAAGCAAACAGCACAATTAAATGCTTTTATACAATCTGAGCTGTTTAGTAGTAACTTAAAAACCGAATTGAATATTAAAGTGATAGCATTTTAAAAATATTTTTTAATTTTTCATAAAAATATAGCTGATTTAAAATATGATATTAGTTTCAGGTGTACAATAGATGCTCCATTTATAGTTACTGTAAAACATTGTCTGTATTCCCTGTGTTGTAAGATACATCCCTCTAGCGTGTTTACATTACATGTTGCAGTTTGTATAAGAAAGTTGGGTAACGCAGAGTCTGGAACGTGGCTGTGTATGACTCAGGTTCACGCTCACCCTGCCTGTCAGAGCTCAGGCCTTCACTCCTTTCTGCAGGGGAGCGAGTGGAGGCAGCTCTCATCAGCGCTGTCACCACCCTCTGAGTGGCAGTGACAGCAGTGACTGTGTGTGGACGTGCAAATTGTTTTTCCAAGAGCTTTATATGCGTTTCTGCATTTAATAATTAAAGCCCTCCTGTGAGGAAGCGTTTTAAGTTTTTAATGCATAATACATTTTATTTTGATATTGATAGATTTCAAACCTCTGGAAAATTTACAGGAGTAGTACAATAAACGCTTAGATACAGTTCACTTTAAAGGGCACTATTTGGCTTTCTGTGTCTGGCTTATTTTAGCATAAAGTTTCAAGGTTCATCCATAATTGTAGCCTGAATCAGTACTTTATTCTTTTTGCTTGATAATATCCTTTTCCTTTGTTTTCGTTTTTGGTCTATTTAAAAATATTTTCATTGAAGTCTTGTTAGTTTATAATTTTGTG
Organism: Vicugna pacos; assembly: GCF_048564905.1. Lineage (NCBI taxonomy): Eukaryota > Metazoa > Chordata > Mammalia > Artiodactyla > Camelidae > Vicugna > Vicugna pacos. The sequence goes on along the minus strand of NW_027328740.1, from coordinate 71,549,287 downwards.
TTAGTTTCTTGTGTACAGCACAACACTTCAGCTAATTAGGAACCTACCTGTATTCATTTTCATCCTCTTTTTAAACATAAGTTACTATAAGATATTAAATATATTCTCCTGTGCTATACAGTATAAACTTGCTGTTTATTCTTTACATACTCAGTATCTGCAAATCTTGAACTCCCAGTTTATTCCTTCCCACACCCTCTCCCCACTGGTAACCATAGTTTGGTTTCTATGTCTCTGTGTCTGTTTCTGTTCTGTAGATAAGTTTATTTTTTTGTTTCTTTCTATTTTTTTTTTTTTTAGAGTCCACATGTGAGCAATCTCATATGGTATTTTCCTTTCTCTTTCTGGCTTACTTCACTTAGAATGACATTCTCCAGGTCCATTGATGTTGCTGCCAATGTCATTATTTTATTATTATTTTATGGCTGAATAGTAGTCTATTGGACAAATATGCTACAACCTCTTTATCCAGTCATCTCTCAGTGGACATTTCGGTTGCTTCCATGTCTTGATATTGTAAATAGTGCTGCTGTGTACATTGGGGTGTAGGTGTCTTTTTCAATTAGGGTTCCTTCTGGATATATGCCCAGGAGTGGGATTGCTGGGTCATCTGGGAGGTCAATTTTATGTCTTTAGAGGAACATCTATACACTTTTCCACAATGGCTCCACCAAACTGTATCCCCACCACAGTGCAGGTGTGTTCCCAATTCTCCGCAGACTTTCCAGTATTTATTGTCAGTGAACTTCTGAATGATGGCTATTCTGACTGGTGAGAGGTGATACTTGATTGCAGTTTTGATTTGCATTTCTCTGATAATGATAATGAATATTTTTTTATGTGGCTACTGGCCATTTGTACGTCTTCATTGGAGAAATGTTTCTTTAGGACTTCTGCCAATTTTTGAATTGAATTGTTTGTTTTTCTTTCTTATTAAGTGTAAAAGCTGTTTACATATTCTGGGAATTAAGCCCCTAGCAGTTTCATTTATTGTAAATATTTTCTCCCATTCCATAGGTTGGTTGTCTTTTTGTTTTGCTTACTGTTTCCATAGCTGTGCAAAAGCTTGTAAGTTTAATTAGATCCCTCTTGTATATTTTTGTTTGTTTTTCTATTGCTTGAGTAGACTGCTCTAGGAAAACATTGCTGAGATGTATGTCAGATGTTTTGCCTATGGTTGCTTCTAAGAGGTTTATAGTGTCTTGTCTACATGTTTAAGTCTTTAACACATTTTGTATTCATTTTTGTATATTCTGTGAGGGAGTAGTCTAACTTCAATGATTTACATGCAGCTGTTAAGTTTTCCCTACACCATTTGCTGAAGAGGCTGTCTTTACTCCATTGTATGTTCTCACCTCCTTTGTCAAAGTTTCAATGACCAAAAGTTTGTGGGCCTATTCTTGGTAAATGTGTTTATCCGTTCATTGATGGATGGATATTGTTAGTAACTTTTGGCTACTCTGAATGATACTGCTATGAATATTGATGTGAAATTTTTTATGAGAATATGTTTTCATTCTGTTGGCTGTACATTTGCCCCGCCATATCTGTAGTTTCCACTACATGAATCCAGATGGTTGATTGTAAAGGGACTCGAACATCCTTGGATTATGGTGTCCAGGGTGTGGGGTTCCTGAAACCAACCCCCCAAGGATATTGAGAGATGACTCTATATGTAGGAGTGGAATTGCTGAGACATATAACTCTAAGCTTTTGAGGAAATACCAGACTTCTCCAAAGAAGCTGCAACATTGTTCCTTTCCCCTGGCCGCATATGAGGTTTCTCTGCCTCCTGAACGACATTTGTTATTGTCCATGTTTTGGTTATAACCATCCTAGTGGGTGTAAAATGAGATCTCATTTTGTTTTTGACTTCCCTAGTGATGCTGAGCATCTTTTCATATGATTATTGGCCATTTGTATATCTATTTAAATTCGTGGTAAATTTAAAAATTGGGTGTATTTTTTTGTATTGTTCAGTTGTAAGCATTCGTTATATATCCTGGATACTACTCTCTTATTAGATACATGCTTTGCAAAATTTTTCTTCTATTCTGCACATTGTCCTTTAACTATATTTTTTTAAACATTAAAACAATTTCTTTACAAGGGAGGTAGTTTGATGTAAAGATTTATTTTATTTTTTTGCAAAGCACGCACTCTCTGACTTGAGATACCCTTTTCCCCTGTCATTTCACTTTCTTGATGATGTCCTTTGTAAGAAAAAGGTTTTAGTTTTGATGAAGTCCAGTTTATCTGCTTTTTCCTTCTATCACTTGTGCTCTTGGTTTTGTATCTAGGAAACCAAAGCCTATCCTAGGCCCACAAAGATTTATACTGTGTCTTCTTTTAGAAAGTTTATAGGTTTAATTTTTACATTTCTGTCTGTGATCTATTTTCAATTAATTTTATTTGTTATATAAAATATGGGTGTTCAGATTCCAGATTGATTCTTTTGCCTGCAGATACCCAGCTGTCCCTGAACCATTAGTTGAATAGACTATTCTTTCAATGGAGTGTTTTTGGCCCCCTAGTGGAAAAGTGTCTGTAAATGTAAGTTTTTCCCCGTGGGTTTTTATTGTGTCTCTTAGACTTATTTATCCAAACTTATGCCAGTATCATACTGACTTAGTACTATAGCATTTTAGTACACTTTAAAGTGAGTCCTCCAACTTTACTCTTCTTTTTCAAGGTTGTTTTTGCTGTCCTGGGCCCCTTGCACGTCCATGTGAATTTTGGGATCAGTTTTTCAATTTTGCATAGAAGTCAGCTGGAATTTTGATAGGGATTCCACTGAATATATAGTTCACTTTGAGGATTCTTAACATTTTTAATAATATTGTCAAACATTCCATGAAAATGGGATGTCTTCCATATATGTAGATCTTTTAAAATTTATTCTGGTGATACTTCAAAAAGTTCAATGTACAAATCTTGTAAATTTTTGTTAAATGTATCTCTCACTTTATTTTTAATGCTGTTGTAAATGGAAAGGCTGAATTTCTTATGGGTGGGACTATGTATCAATCTTCTTATTTGTAGAATTCCTTCACAACAAATACCCTTGGTATATATTTGCTACATAAATCTATCCACAACTATTCCCCGCCCCGTGTTATAAGAAACCAAGACCCAAGGTAAGCTACTTGAAAACACCTATGTGGAAGTGAGAAATGAGACCCTTGGGTGGGTCTTTGTGCAGATGATACTGAGAGCTTATTCTGAATGGCTTCTTCTTAATTACTTTTAAACAACCCTTTCAGTGTATTTAGTCAGATACATTAAGATTATGCCCTTTTGATGTGCGGAGTAGCTAAGACTATAATTTTCAAATAAATTCTAGTGAGAGTGTTGTACTTGAAACCTAATTTGCATCAATCTTTGAAGATTTATGTTTCAGGAGCTTTGACTAAAGAACAACTGTCTTTATTCTATAATGAGAACTAAATGCTCAAGCAACATGTAAGAGTTTGAGCAAACTGCCCCCACCCCGTAGTGCTGGGTGGCTGCAGCTGTAACTGGAGTCAGCACTTACCTCTCCCAGTATGCTTGTGCTGATCTGCTCAAAGTGGTTCGTCCAACAGTTTGTCAGTAGTCTGTTGGACAAAGTCATAAAACATTGATTGAAGGTTGCTAGAATGCAATATATTCTTATTAATATTAAGTAAGCACATATTGAATGCTTACTGTATGATGGAATTGTCCCTCAGCCTCACATGAATATTATTTCTCTTGAAACCTCACATATTTCCTTGTTATTCTCACTTTACAGATAAGGAGACTGAGAATTAGGTCTTCTCTCTTTGGGGGGAGCTCATTATTAATGATGGGCAGTTGTAAGGAAAAAGATATTGATTCATCATGAGAAAACATTTTTGTGAGAGTCAGCAATGAAGAAGATGAACACTGAAGAAGGTGATCATTGTTCGAGTGAGACAAGCCCTGGGTTGTGCGGAGTCAGCATCCCTGTCCTAGACACGGCACGTGTAGAGCTGCGTGGTGGGTGAGGCGGCGCGGCCGTGCAGGGAAAGCGGATGCTGGGGCCTTAGGCTGTGCTCAGGCCTGGTTGGGCTTTCTCCTAAGGGGAGTGAACCATCATTGACAGATTTTAAGTAGGAGAGTGGGGTGCTCTCATAGTTCATATTTGTCTTCTAGAATGTTTGGAAACATTTAGAAGGCTTGGCAGGAGATGATGTGATGAGTCAGAGTAGGGTGGCTGCGAGGTGTAGCAGTGTCCAATTTTCAAGTGGTTTTCAGGCCCAGGCTTGTGGCTTAGTAGCCGTGTCAGTTTGAATGACGCACGCAAGGAAGTGAAACAATTTATCTAATCAGTTGAAGCAGTGATGTACCCAATTCCCAGGACTATTGTGGAGATCCAGTGAGATACACTGTGCAGTGTGCAGCGTGGTCTCCAGCAGAGGGTCAGTGCTGAGTGAGTGCCAGTGAGTATCTGGTAGGTCAGTTGAGGGTAGTGGGACTCGGTGTCTGAGGATATCTGGTCCCTGAAGGAGGGGTCCATTCACATCTGTGAGTGATGGGCCTGAGTTGGGAGACGCAGGGAGACCTTACCCTCCGACCAGGGGCCCTGGTAAGGACGGCTATGGGAGGAACACCGTGAAGTCAGCTCTTTGCATGTGGAGTTGGAGCTGCCTTTGAGACAACTAACTGCAGTGTCACGAGCTTAAAGAGGAGATCTGGGCCCAGGTTGTGCATTTTCCTAAAATCTCAACTCCTAAGGACGCCGAAGTATTGATCACTGAACGTGAAGTCATACTTTAAAGGACAAACGAATAGTAGTATTATCTCTGTCATCAAAGCTCACGTCTATTTATTCATCACTCACTTTGCTAATTGGGTACTTACAGAGCTCACTTCACCGTCCTCCCGTGGGCTCAGGCTCCACAGAAAAGAGCTGGTGAGACTCCCTCTTTTCTAGAATAAGACACATTTAGCTTGTAGACTTCTGTACCTCGCCAGACTTAGGAAATTAGTTTGTTGGTTTAATTGTATTTTCTGTTGGCCATGTCCTGACAGGAGAGAAATTTTACCTCATGGTCATGTTTCAATTAGCTGTTACTGAGAATTGCTGATCTGATACATAGTGTATGTATTACATTAACTTTGTAGAGTAGTTATCATTTTTCTGTCTTTGCCCTTTAATTTTGTTTGCCCCTTCAGTGTTCTATTCTTTTTGGGGCCTTATTTTTTTTTAATTAAAAAATGTCTGTTAGCAGTTAAGAAAAAAAAAGCACAGAAAAAATGCACATGAGAACTAAATTTAGAAAATGTCTAGTGTGTTTTCTGTCTCGGCAATGGAGGGTACTAGAAACTCCTGAAAACCTTCATTACACAAGTTCCTTAAAATGCTGATTGAGAAATAAAACCTTCCTTCCTCATCTTTCAAGCTGCACAACTCATTGTCAAGAAAGTGAGGGAAAATTCTCAGAAGCCAAGACAAACGAGAAAGCAGGGTTTCTGAGAGATACGTGAGCGTTAGAAGCCGTGGTGTGCTGGTTGGCTCCTGAACTGATTTTCAGTTGCCTTGACAGGAGGGAGGGATGTGAGCCCCAGACCTCTCACACTAGGAGTTGGATGGGTGATCATATAATGGGCCAAGCCCATCCTGAGAATCTTGCTTTACTAAAGGGTGAAATAGGAAAAAAAAATTCCTCAAAACAAGAAAGTAAGAAAAGTCAATTTTGTTGGAAGAGGGGAAAAATAACAAATCCAAAGTAAGGATATAGTTTAAAGCTGTTCTGGCATGAGAGTGACCACAAACACCTGGCAGAAAAGCACAGCTACTCCTTGATTGATAAGTTGTATTTTGAATGAATCAGTGAACAGCTATTCCGAAAAAGGCCTCCAGAGTCTTGTGGATCAAGATACTGGACAGCAAACACCTCTCTTCCAAGGTCTCATTCAAATAACCAGAAAGGTTTTAAAGGAAACTAACAATAATCTGAGTTGTATTTATTGACATTACTATATGCTAAGAATTCAGAGGTGACTATGGAGTTGTCTCCTATTTTATGGACCTTATTTTCTCTTTGGGGAGAAAAATGACATAGTTGGGTATCTTGGTGGAGGGAGGTGTTAGTCTGTTGCAATTAGCCAGGAGAGGAGATTAAGAAAACAGTGAAAGATCGGTGAACTTTTTAGCTGAGGACAGTCTTGTTCACTTGGCTTTTAATTGCAGGCTCAATGAGCTGTCACTGGAGGGAATAGATCTTACGGAGGATGGACTTAGCTCAGGCCTCTTTTGAATGGACAAGTGAACCTGGAAAAAGACAGTCAAATCTGTGCAGACATTAAAGTTCACTTGAACGTGCTGCATCCCTGAGCCAAAGATAGGACAAATATGCAGCAATTCTTGAGGACAGAAGAGTGGTTTTTAAGGTTCTCCAAGAATGAATCCCATGGAACCGAGATGGCCAGTTGTCAAACTGAGACTTTGTTCTTTGGACGGTGTACCCAGCAAGGGTATTGGCCTTTTATATGTTTCCATTTGTCTTTAATACATGTCTGTTGATGAGGACATGGGCACAAATGTTTGACACCTTGTCGAGGCGATTTTGGATACCTGCCTAGAAGCACGGGCACAGTTGTGGCTGCTTCATACATCTTGCAGCCCATCCCTTTCCCCGGCTCCGTGATCACGGCAGAGTGGTTCCTTGTTGACCTGTCCGTTTCCTCTGTGACATCATAACCCATGAAAAGACCGGAGCATATTAACTTGGCTTTGTTAAAGTCAAAGAAACAGATCAAATATGGAGTCAGATTTGTTCTTTCCTATTTCAGTAGTACCATGGAGATGGCAGTTTGGGCAGCTTTTTGTAGTGTCCTGGAGGCTTTCTCTCTCAGCTTCTGGGTGCCTCTATTGAAAACCCTTCATTGCTGTCTGGCCTGCTGGTAATGCACACTGCCTGTTTTGCCCTGAAGATGTGTTCTGTTTATAAACTCATCTCTACTCCTTGGAAAACAACTCAAGAAAAACTCAGTTGGTTTTCCACCAGCCATGGGCAGGGGTGAGGTAAACCGTGTTATTATTTCATAAAATAATAGTAATAATAGTAATAGTCATAGTAGTAGTACTTGTAGTAATAGTAATAATAATAATAATAATAATAATAATAATAATAATAATAATAATACTATTAATAGAAGTCTTAAAACAGGACAGAGCACATTGGAGAGAGTCAAAAAATGCTTTCTGGCTTAAATCAAAAGTGATGACTAATGATTCCATGGCTGCTGTATTTGCTAAGCTAATTACTCCTTTGCTCCATTACACATTTCTTTTATCTGAAAAAGAAATACAAGGAAATGGTTTAAAAAAAACTCAGAGAACAAAAATACACAAGTGAAAGAAGTTTTCCCTCATCCTCTGTTCTTTCAGCCCTCTCTGGAGATGCCTCTGTTTACTATCCTTTGGGTGCTTTTCCAGATATGCTTTGCACATTCCCACCTATGTATGTAAATTCCTTTAAAATTTTAGTTATTTTTAACTTAAAGGGGTTTAAATCCTCAAGTGGCATCTGGCCGGGTAATATAACAGAACAAATCTGACTCCATATTAGATTTGTTCCTTTGAATTTAACCCTATGCTCTGTCACCTAGGCTTCATCTTGCTTGTAAAACAATGTTGCCTAGAGCCTGAAATAAACAGGAGACCCTATTCTGAAGGCTCTGACCTTTACGGATATTTAACACTTTTTCATTCATTAAAAGATAGCAAATTGCAGAATAGAAAATAACGTTTCTTTTGTTGGAGGTTTACAGGGATCTGACCCACGCAGATAGCTGCAAGAAGAAAGGATTCTAACAAGAAGGAATTCCTACACTAAGAAGTTTGCACTAACCAAGCACATAGGAAAGGAGCCTGAATTGTGACTTGGGGAGATGGTTTTCCAGGACTTTAGTTTGCCATCTAGGTCTACAGAAACTTGCTATTCCATGCCCCAACATCTGGTCTCCCAACTTATTGGCCTGTCCTGCACTGAGGAGAATTAATTTCGACTTGGTAACACTCCTATCTACCTAGAAAGCTGGGCACTGGAGCTGAGTGTTATGGAAACAGGCCAGCCAAGACAAAAGCACCAATCGGAGTGTTGGAGTACTCAGAATTATTATGCCGGTGGGCTCAGAGGGGCTTCGGCTCCGAAGTTTTGAGTACCTCCAAGACGTGCACATGAGGTTTTAAAGGCTTAGTTACAAGTAAGGGGGCATTAGCCAATAAGGCTCAAAGAACAAAAAGCAAGGAATAAGTACACTGGAGCTTATCAATTTGTAACAGATCACATTACTGACACTTGTTGAGCTTGGAATTACGAGTTAGGTTGTTAGGCCAATAAACTGACACTAAACTTCAGATTTACGAGATAGCCCAGCATAATTTAGATCAGTAAACTGACACTTATCACACTTAGATTTGTGACTTAGCTTGTTAGCCCAGCTGGACTTTTCCTTCACATGAGGACAGCTCTCCCACACCCAGGGAACTACTGTGAGCCCTTGATGTTTCCACTAGGGTGGGGTATGGTTTACCCAGGAGGGATGGGGACTATGCACCAACACTCAGGCAGTCTGCTCTGTCTGGGGCTCTGATCTTGTACCATCCCGCTCCCCGCCAGCCCAACACCTGGGACAGTGGAGCTAAGGCAGAGATCCTGCCTGCCTGTTTCCCAGCGTGTAAAAGGGGAATATGTGCTCTTCCCAAGGTAGTTCTGAGCGACAACACCTGCGGGTGCTTGGTTCTCAGAGCAACAGAAAACCCAGCTCCGCGTGGGGGCAACGGGTGTGATCTCCCTAGGGTTTCTGCAGAAGCATCGGACGGAGGGTTGGATCACGGTGGTAAAATTGAGCTGCGGGGCTTGAAGGGTAACAGAAGGGTACAGAGGCAGGTCTGCCGCCTAGGGGTGCCCCAGAGGTAAAGCTTTTTTTCTCCAACTCCTCTAAGACCCTCCCTTCTCCAGATCCCTTCCTTCTCTCTGCTCATCCTGTCCATCTGTATCCCTCCAATTTTCCCGTCCTCTCCACCCGCTCCCATCTTCTCCCTCCCTCGCTGTCCCACCTTCTCTCACAGAACCCAGAGAGGATCGCTGGCCCTCCTGCGCATGCGCAGTCAGTGCCAAGTGGTCCGCTGGTTGGGAGCTCCATATCCGAGCCGGGGATCGGGCCCAAAGGCTTCTCAACTACGTCGCCCGGTAGGCCTTTGGTTCCTGCCTGGGGTCGGGGCCTCTGACTGTGGAAGTGCAAGGTGGGGGGCTCCTGGGAAAGGGGTCAGGCGGCTGCGGGAGGGCGGTCCGCCTGTCACAGACCCCAAGGGCGCTAGTCAGCCCGTGTTCAGATGAATTGCTCAGGCCAGACCCCTCTGCCAGCGCCACCTGCCCCGGCGTCCCGGCCACAGTGTCCAGGGCCTGGTGTGCACCTGCCATCTCTCACCCAGCCGGGATCCCCTCAGTCCGCGGCTGGCGTCCCCTTCCCCTCTCCCTCCCGCTAGTCCTCTCCTCCCGGGCTTCCTCTTCTCGTCCGGCGGCCCGTCCCCGCCCCTGGGCGGGCTGTGTCCCGGGCGGGCGGGGTCTGCGGACCCGGACGGGGGCGGGCGCCTGGGACTGTGGCTGGGGCTGTCCTCCGAGCGAGGCTGCAGCCCGCGTCCCCCTCCCCGCTTTCCCTGCCCCGCGACCCCGGGGCTGCCCTGCTCTCCCTTTCCCGCTCCCTGAGGACCAGCTCTGTGGCGTGGGCGCTGCTACCTGGGCTGAAAGCCTCCGGCTCTAACGCCCAGCTTCTCCTGGTGGAGTCGGGAAAAGGGAGCGTCACTGCTAAGCGAGGTTCTGTCTCCCCCCTCCATGTTTCTGCCTCAGGTAAGTACCTTGAACACTTTCAGGTGTTATGATGGCGGTGCTTGTTGATGTCACGTGTTTTTATAGTGAGAGGGATTGCAGTGGTGAAAGCAGGGCTTGGTTCTGTTAAAAATGTGCTGAAGGCATGAGGCTGTGACATCCTCCTTCCTTCCCTCTCCCAGGGTGAAAGGAGTGATCCTCGATTTTCAAAAGATAGTTACAGTCCCTAACTAGCCCAGCCCAGCTATTGTGCGTTAACAGGAACAGCACCACCAGAGGCCTTGGAGACCCAGGGATATTGCAGTCCTAAAGTGCTCCTGGCAGAGTTTGGCTTGTTTAGGTTTTTTGTTTTTCTTAAATTGTGGGACAGACTAGTGTATAAACTGAAAAATAATTGTCAAGAAATAATTTTCATAGGACAGTTTTATTGTGATATAGTTCACAAACCATGAATTCCATCCATTTAAATGGTACAATTCAGCAGCTTTTTGCATATTCACAGTGGTGCATCCATTATTATTCCAGAACGTTTTCATCACTTCAGAAAGAGCAGTGGAAATGAATGACCTATCCACCCCTCCCAAGTGGTGGTTCTAAAGAAATTTCTTGGCTATTCCTGACCATAAATTAACTTGTTATATTCCAAGAAAAATCTGGTAGGAATTCTAACCAGAATTGAAATGAATCTGTCTATCAAAACAGGAAGAATTTATAACTTTATGGCATAAACTTCTTCTACCCATGAATATATCTGGGACCCTATCTTTTCATCTGACCAGAGCCTGGCCCATGTGAAGTTCTCACTACTTTTTGGGCTTGTGAATGATGAGATTCTATACATCGTTAGTTGCAACTGTAGCCTTTCACAGAAGAGAAAAGTAACCTCAGTGAAGCAAGTGACTCTCTGATGGTCAGAAAGAGTGACAGCCAGTGCTGGAGTGATCCAGTGGACTTGGTGTTTGCAGCTAGATTTCTCGACCACCTACAGTTAAGGGGATTAGAGAGTTCTTTTATTTTTTCTTAATGGCGTTGCATTTATTTTTACTTATTTTTTAAAATTATTTTTTATTTAAGTGTAGTCAATTTACAATGTTATTTTCAAGTGTGCAGCAGAGATTCAGTTATAAACATATGCATATGTATATATATATGTTTTAGATTGTTTTTAGTATAAATCACTACAAGAAATTGAATATAGTTCCCTGTGTTATATAGCAGGCCCTTGTCATTTATTTTATATTTACTAATTTGTATCTGTTAATCCCCCCTTTCCTGCCTGCTAAACACAGTTTGCATTCTATGTCCATGTGTCCATTACTAGGAGCACCGTTTTTCCTAGTAATATATGCTCTTTGGCTGCTTTCAGTTTCAGTAATTCCATCTTATCTGTGGGCGCTTTTCTTCTGGTGGCCTTAATGTGGTTTGCACACGTGGTAATAGAGATCTGTATTTGGGAGAACCCCAGGCCTCGTGTAGTCCCTGGTACAGAGTGCCCACTGAATTGATGCTTGAACTGGGAAAAAAGCACAGTAAATGTTGGAATTTCCACTATGGTTGAGAATTCTATAACCTCTTTTGACAAACTTAATATTGGCTGCACCCATTCTGGGTAATTTGGTGGAAATTCATGTTATGGTGGTGAAGAGACGGGGCCTTGTATGCTTCTTCTCTTTCTGTTTTCTAACACTCATTCTCCTGGGCCTTCCAGATCCTCCCCTAGAAGTGCCAGGTCTGGCTTGGTGCTGCACTGAGGCAATATTTGTTAATAAGGCCCTTTCCTCATCTCTTCTGAGCCTCCGGTTTTTTCTCTGCACAATGAGGGCTTAGACTAGATAACTACTTTTCAGTTTCTTTTAAAGCCATGTTTCCTTTGAGAAACAGAAAATGCAAATCTCTCCTCTCAAACCAACCCTTTAGATTTTGAAAAGTCCTCCAAGGAGTGACATAGCTCTTTGTGGAAAATGAATGTGATTGTGATTCCAGGTGACACAGAAAAGACTCTTCAGAGATTGATTGCAGGGAGAGGGCAGGAAAGGGGCAGTATGTCACACTTTCTAGTGTGAGCACTGGAGCAGGGGCTTGGATTTAAATACGGTGTCTGACGTGGCCTCTCTCTAATCTTGTAGAATGTGATAAACTTCTCTACCTCAGTTTCTTGATGTGTCAAGTTGGGGTGATAATATTTTAAGGCTTTTGTGAAACATTATGCACATAAGCCATTTGTGTATGGGTAGAAACAAGACCTGCTAGGGATTCAGGGATTTGTTTAAAAAAAAAAATCTTGTCCATAGCACTCTGTCTGTGTGTATTTAGTAGTTCCTGAAGGGTGAGGGTGAGTCTAAAGTCCATCGTGGGACAGGTGGCCCATGGTTCTCTGTGCCCCTGAATGCCCCCTCCTCCCCAGTCCTCTTCCTCAGTCCAGGATGAAGTTCCCTAGTAGATTTACTCAGAGGTCTTGTGAAAATGGCTATTCATTTTATTGTTTCACCAAGAAGGGCTGCCATCATGACCTCAGCCCTCCCCGGCCGCCACACCAACCCGGATCCCACCCCGGTCCATGTCCACTGGCCCCGCCAACGGCGCTGCCGTACGTTTACCGTCTGTGAGACGCCGCCCCAGAAAGGATGTCGGCCGCCGACTGACGCGGCCAGAACTAGTGGCCCGGCCAAGCAAGCCGCCATCCCCAGCAGCAAACACCGCCATGGCCCCGGGCAGCTGCACACTTCCGGAGCCCGCTGCCTGCCCCAGAAGCGCACGCCAGCCCGCGAGGAGCGCGGCGTCTTTATCCATGGCAACGCCGCGGGGCCCTCCCCTAGCGCTTGCGTCTGCGTCCTCCCGACGCTAGACGTGCAAGGGCAGAACTTTCGGAGCCAATGGGAGCAAGGGCGCGGCCAGGACGGGGGTGGGGGGAGGCTTATGGGGCAGCTGGGCGGGGCCGGGGCGGGCGGGGCTGCGCGGAGGTCCTCAGCTGCAGGTGGCACCGGCCGGAGGCTGGGGCAATGCTGCCAACAGTGGGCGCGGCGGCGGGGCAGCGGGGCGGGGGCACCCTCACCTGTCTGTGTGCGGGGCTCAGCCTGGGCTCCGCGGCCTCCGCTTGCACCGGAAGTGGACCCAGGCTACCTGTGGGCAAGATAGAGGACTGAGCCCAGGCAGGCACGGCTGGCCAGGTAGGGCACCTGAAGTGCAGATCCGCCAGGCCGGCTGCCGGCCTTGAATACGCGCTGCTAGGCAGTTTCCAAGAAGACGGGATCTGTCCCAAGAGGGGAGGTAGGGCAGGGTGCCAGATGCCTGGTTGGGTGCGGTCTTACAGGAGAGCCACGTTGAGAGGGTGCAGAGCAGCCCCTGTGTTGGCGGGGCTAGGAATTTGGGGTATAGGGTGGGGATGATGTGTGCCATTCCCTGTGGTCTCCCAAAGAACTCGCACCCCCAAGCAAAGGACCCTGCTCCCTCCACCCTTCACTGCATCCCCTGCCTTCCCCAGCACCACCGCCCCTGCCCCCGGAGTGTCCCATGACCTCTCCCCACACCAGGCACCGTCCCTGTTACAGGTACTTATCTCCTGGTGGTTCCAGCCCAAGGGTGGGGGCTGTATCTAACCAGTTAGGATGCCTGGAGCCTTTGTATGAAGCCTCAGACTATAATGCAGGCGTGCACAGAGGCCCCTCAAACAGGATTCCCTGCATTCCCTCCCCACCACGCACCCACAGCGCAGCTGCCACACCAGGCCAAGCCTGCAGGAGGACCGCTGTTCCCTCTCCTCCTGTCCCTGATCAAGAGTGCACCGCCCACACTGCTGGGTATTTAGTGGGCCTTAGAAGAGCAGCTGGTATTTTCATGGACAAATATTTGCTCTTTTGGGAAGAGTTGAGTGCAAAGGGATGTAGGGTATGCCTTTTCTGTTGTCCTGGAACTGGTGACTAGGATGCAAACTTAAGTCAAAGCAGTTTTTAGAGAGAGCCGCAATATATCTTACCCAAAGATCACTGTTCCCCTACAAAGGCAACACCACCTGGCGGGTGGGGTCCTGGTCCCTCTTTCTGGAGGTTGGGCTTTGCACCCTCCAGCTGGGACAGAGCCCGAAACAGCTCTGAACACGCTCCAACAGGCTTTCCCAGCACAAACTGCCTTTATTTTGAATCTGGCTGAAGGAAGCAGCTGAGAAATCTGGGTAAATCTTCCTGGGTGTAACCATGCCTTTTGTGCTGAATGAAAGAGCGGCTCTCCACATGCTAACAGCTTAGAACTGAATGTGTGTCGAAGCCTTCATGCATGTAGCATGTTGGGAACAGCGTTTCATGGTGAGGGGAACTCTATAACTTACATGTGTATGGGGAAGCCCTCACTCCAACAGGGTTTTCCTGCACAAACTGCCTTTATTTCGAAATTGGCTCTTGCTGAGAAATCTTGGTAAGTGTTCTTAAGTGTAGCCATGCCCATTATGCAGGATGAAAGAGCGGCTCTACACTTTTTCACATCTCAGAAATGAATGTGTGTTGAAGCCGTCATTCATGTAGCGTGTTGGGAACACAGAATTTAGTGGTGAGAACTATGTAAATTACATGTCTATGATGAAGCACTCTCTCGAGCCGGGTATTCCAGTGCATACTGCCTTTATTTCGAAACTGGCTTCTCAGAAGCCTGTGGTCTCCACTGCAGGTCTGTCTCCAAACCCAGGGCCAGCATGGTAACTCTGCTCCCCCTGTCTATTCTGGAAGTTCTAGGTGTCCTCCATGGCCCTACCACCATTATGTTTTTGGAAAACCCCGCAGATGGAATGGGCCTGAGAACAGGAGAGCTGGATGCCAGAAGCCACTGCCCAGTGTGAGGCTCCTGGGAGGGGCATCTCCTCTCCGTGGGCTCTGATCTAACCTCCCCTCTCCCCCACCCCCACCCCTCTCCTCCTGCATTTCCTGATTGATCCCTGGATAATGGTCCATACCAGGAATGACCTGGGAGAGGTTTTATGAGTCTTTAAGTGGAAAAAAAAAAAGAAATCTTTAGACAAGTTACTGAAAGTAACTTCCAGCTTTACCGGGAAAGACCTCATTCCAATGTTTAAGGCTAGTTGACAGGGTGTCAAATTGCTTAACCACTCACATCTGAGCAAGTGCTACCTCTCTCTCCAGCTCCCCGCAGCATCCACCTGTGGCAACTTGGCCAAAAGAAGGCAAGAAAGCTCTTTCCCCTCGCCAGCACCAGCGTGGCTTTGGAGTCAGTGGAGGCTGAGAGAAAGAGCCCCGCCCTGAGGTTTGAGGGGCCTCCAGCCACAGCCAGAGGAGCGGGGGTTTTCAGAGTGGCCCAGCAGGGAAACCAGGCAAGGCCACCTGGCCCAAGTCTTCCCTGCCCAGAGAGCCCCATGAACTGCTTTGGGCCACACTCCCCGTTTGGGCCCCCTGCAAAAAGATACCACGGGAGCCACACCTGAGAAGGCAGAAGGACAGCCCTTTAGCCTGGGGTCCCAGCAGGTGTGTCCTGTGAGACCTGTGGCCACATAAGTTCCTTGTCTCTCCAGGTCACTGAAGGGACTGTGCTGGGCATCTTGGTGGTCAGGGACATGGGAACACCTCTAAACTCTGAAGAAGGACAGAGAGACTCTTCCTGGAAGCAAGGATTCCAGGGAGACACCTTGCCCAGAACTGGGGGACTGTGTCCTGAGCAGACCCCTGGGAGGCAATGTGGGGCTGTGGGGTCCTCTTCTGAGAAGGGAGCAGGTGAGTTTTCCGGGGGTGGGGTCCTGCTTTGTCCAGATATGTCCTTGTGTAAGACTCATTTACAAACACCTCCAAGTCCACCTAGGGGTGGCCCCAGAGGTGGGGGTAGAGGAGGAGAGTGAAGGGTGCAGACTTAGGGCCCCCTGAGCCACCCAGGGAGCCAAGGGTCAGTGGGAACATCTTGGGAGTCTAGTGCAGGGGTGGAGGACGAGCACTAAGAACATGCCAAGTCATGCAATAAAGTGACCCGT
This sequence comes from Vicugna pacos, assembly GCF_048564905.1. NCBI lineage: Eukaryota > Metazoa > Chordata > Mammalia > Artiodactyla > Camelidae > Vicugna > Vicugna pacos. The sequence continues at coordinate 71,533,486 of NW_027328740.1, read as the reverse complement.
GACCACGAGACACAGGTGGCCGTACACCAAAAGAGGCAGATAGAAATTTAGACCCAGGATCTGAGAACCTTGAGAGGGGCTGGAGGGTCCCAGGAACCCTCAGGAACAGCTCTTCTAGGGGCACAGACATCCCAATACACACATTTCTCATGGAAGCTTTTTGGGGTGCAGAGTGAGTTACCAGGATCCTGAACTTAGTATGGAATCACGGTTCCTGGCAATAAATTGCTGTCATTTGTCCCTGGACATGCACAGGGGAGCTGACTGCTGTGGGGGTCACTGCAGGACTAGAATCTTCTGGTGTCTGCTCTGTGACCACAGAAACCCAGGGGGATTTCTCAACAGGAGAACCTGGAGACCATGCCTGCAAGGACCACCCTCATGGGATGGCCAAGGAGCTCGTGGTACCCAGGTCACCAAGTGACGAAGTTGTGAGGTTGCCTGGGGAATCGTGGGGGCATGTAGATTTCTGAGGTCAGCACGTGGGCCCAGCACTGCTGGATGGTCTGCACAAAGAGGGGCCTGCCCTCCTGATGATGGCTCTTAACACCTGCAGGGAAACTGCTCCCAGGGCTCCTGGAGGTCCATATTGAGAGTGTCCTGCCAGCCTTGTGGGGTCACCTTCCCCTGATGCAGAAGCAGACCTCTCTCCCTTGAGGCCCAGGGGACACCTGGCTCAGGTGCCACCTCTGTGCCCTGGACACGCAGAGCCCCAGAGCTCTGGCACAGCCTGGGGTGTGGTGGTGTCCGGGCAAGAAAGGCCCTGGGAAGGGGGTCATTCAAGGGCAGAGGCCACTCTGCAGGGATGCTGGACCTGGCAGCAATGCACTGCTTCAGTACTCCCTTGGGTTGGGTCTCCAACCTGTGGGATGGAAGGGCCACTCCTTCCTGTGTTGCAGTCGGGGGAACTAGATCCATCGTCAAGGTCAGCCCTGAAAATGGAGGCTGCGCTACCTCCATTCCTGGAAAGAAAATCAGTCCCCTCCAGTCCAGGTGATTCAGAAAGTCATTCAGCAATGTTCGGGGCCCCCACTTTAGGCTTTGAATTAGAGCTGAGCGGCTTAGGAGGCCAGATCCCTGACCGTGGCTCCAGGAGCAGGTTTTCTGCTGGGGGACAGGATCCTCACAAACACCTGTGTCTTTGTGGGACACTCCCCTCTGACAAGCTGGGAGGCAGGGTGCAGTTGTGGGAAATCGTGTTTACATGAGCAGAGGGCCACCATGTGGTGGGGGCACAGGAGACTGTGAGAATGAGTCCCACAGCCTTTCTGGAATCAAAAAACTGGCAAATGTGAAAAAGTGCATAATTTGTTTTATTGAACAGGCTGCTTATGTACGTTTGGAGGACCAGGTTCAATGACTCAGCATCCCTCCAGGACAATAGCCTCAAGAGAAGAACAGACAGAGCAGGAGGAGATCTGGGGTTTCTCCCAGGAATGAGGTGGAACAGGGATTTCTGCAGATTTGCAAGGAGTCCCCGACCACTGAGCATGGGGTTACAGCCCCACGAGACCCCTGTCATGTTTGGCTTGGGCTCTGGTTCTGGCCTGCTCATGTATTCTTCCAGCAGAGTTCCAGAAACTCAGAGGGTGGACTTAGAGGGGCTGCGTTTGGAACCTAGTGAGGAGTTGGAGGGTCCTTTATATTGAGTCCCTTCATCCTAATCACCGTAGCTGAAGCCCAACACCCCCCAGGCCCCCATGGTTGCCGTGGAGGGAGAACAAGCCTGGCAGGTGACCTAGGGGTCCCACTACTGTGTCCTTCCCTTGTCTTCGTTCCCTTTCACCCCGGAAGGTGTGATTGTCTCGTGTCATGGTGGCCTCCACAATGTCCCTCCCGGTAATCTCTCTTCTCCATCAGGTGGGGTTCCCAACCCCGCTCAGCCTTCTCTGCATGGATGCTGAAGGACCAGGCCCACCTGAAGTTCTGAGCTCGAGCAGTAAGGTGGAAACAAAGAAACCAATGGAAAAAAGAAGCAAGTGATTGTGGCAAAGCTCCCCACCACAGAGAAGCTGCCCTGAGTGGAAGGGAGAGTGTGGGCATGCCCGTTTGTTTCCTATCTCCCAGTGCTCTTAGCTTTCTTATTGCCTACCTGCATGGTTACAACAAAATGATCTGCAAAACTGAAAATATTTACTCTCTCGCTTTTACAGAAAAGGCTGGCCAGCCTCTGGTCCGGTACCAGGCAAGAGATTGGAGTTCCTTTCCAGTTTGGAAACATCTTGGCAGGCCCAGGTTTGCAAAGGTCTTTAAGAGTAGTTACGGAGTTTTGCTTTTAAACTTTTTTACGGCTGTATATACTTGTGTGATGTGGTTGTGATGTATAATTCTGAGCCGGGATTTTCTCAAACTGTTTCTCACTTCTTATACCAGACATTCCTAAATTCCAAGTGGAACTGCATATTAAGGAAGCCATGGAATTTAGCAAAAGGATACAGATCTCATTTCCTTTTAAGCATCGGTGTACCTCCATCATGGCAGTATTTGTTATGTGTTATTGATAGGGGAACTAAGTAGTAAACAGATTAATAGAAAATAGGGGATTTTAGGTACACAGGTTCATCTTTTCAACATTGTTTGTAATATTTGCAGTTTAAGATGACCATTCCTGAGAAACAGGCAGCCTCTTAGAATGAAATAGCATTTCCTCTGAACCATAATTAATTTTTATTTTGTAGACAGCAGGAAGGGTAATAACACGTCACACATTTGGGGACGTCAAAGAGAAAATGTAACTTTCTGGGAGCGCACTCCCCCGCCTCCCCCTGCCCTTTTTACTGTCCCATTCTCCCTGGAAGGCTCTTTCTTATCTTCTGCTCATGGCTCCAGTAACTCTTTCTTCCTCCTTGTTCCTCAGCTGGTAAGGTTAGTTTTCTACTTTGAACAAGCAAACAAGCCAACAGAAGAGAAATTTCACAAGCAACTCCCAGCACATCCGCTCGCCTTCTGATGTCTGTGACCTCACTCTCGGTGCCCCACCGCTTATTAAAAGTGGCATCGAAAGCCAGTTCCTCCAAAAGTCCCCGAGGCCCCATCCCTCCCATCTTCTCTGGGTTGTCACTCCCAAAACCATCCTCTCTTTCACTGCCTCATCTATTTTGTTCTCCTGCTAGTTGGCACCATCAGTATATAAACGTCCATCCTCTTAAACCAACAGCACTCCTTGACCCTAATTCACCCCCACCAATTGCCACCCTGTGTCTTTGCAGCAAATCTTTAAGGAGTTGTTTAAACTCACTGTCTGCATCTTCTCTTGAGCCATCCCCTTTTACACCCATTCTGGCTTTTCGCCTGATCCCTCGCTCTATGGAAACTGCCCTGTCAAGGCCATCAGTGACCCCATGTTGCTAAATATAGTGGTCAATTTTGACTCCTCATCATGCTTGGCCCCTCGGCAGCATTTGACCCAGCTCTTCCATCCCTCCTACCCCGTGTTCCTGCTTCACTCAACCCCCAGCCCATCTCTCTGTCTGTTTCTGCTTTTGGCCTGCTGGCTGGTCCTTTGCCAATGTCTCCTGTTTTTTCCAAACATATACTGTGGGTGTTCCCCAGGGTGGGTTCCTGGGCCTCTCCTCTCTCTCTCTGCTATTCCTTTGGTGGAAGCAACCCAGCCTTGGAAATTGGCATGCCATCAATTTCTCGATTTCTCCAAAATTCCCTGATTTCCCCTTTCCATCTGAGCCTTTATCCCTGAGACTCACATCACATTCTTTTCCTTTCATTCATCTTGCTTTCACATTCATACATATGTTCTACTATGAAATTACTTTTCCAAATTTTGAATCAGTACATATATATCATGTAAAATGCTCAAATATGTATTATTTCCACTAAGATGCTAATTCTACCTTAGAACATTTCTGCACTTCTGTATTTATGTGAATAAAGCGAATAGTATTTCTACAAGCCTCATAGTTAAACACTGTTAGTTTGGGGCTATTATGTAACATGAAATAATGGTACATCAACATAGTCGTTTTTCATTTATTTTTATGTAACACCGAGATGAGGTTTTTGCCCTGAAGACTGGTTTTATTGAAATTTTACCTACGTTACGGACAGTCAGTTTATGTGAAAGCCCTCATTTCTCCCCTTTTTGATATATGCTCCATTTGGCTATATATAACATATAACTTGGCATGAAACAAAATTCCCAAATCATTCACATAATACAATTAATATGTTTAATTATATTTTTTAAATGTTAAAAAGAAAAAGAAAACAGATTCCTCTACCTATTAGGCACTTCTGTGGCAATATGTAACACACCCCTTAACCATGACATTGAAGAACTGAGCTGATACCAGCCCCTTTCCACCTGCTCAGCCCCACCTTTTCCCATCCCCTTTCCCATCCGGAGAGGACATCCCTCCCATTGTCCAGGCCCAGATGTTGGAACCATGTCCTTTCTCTCTCTTTCTTTTACACTCACAGACAGCAAATCCAGCTTGTTAGAAAATTCTGGATATTCTGTCTTAATTAAATACCTGCTCTCTGCTCCCCGCCCTCCTAAGAGCCACCTTCAGCCTTTCCTGGATACCAATAGCCTTCTGTTTCCATCTTTGCTTTCCTACAATCTCTCATCCACACAGAGTCAGAGGGAGCCTGTAAAAACATACATTGGGGGTGGTGGGTGTTGCTCAGTGGTAGGGCGCATGCTTAGCATGCTTGAGATCCTGGGTTCAATCACCAGCACATTCATTAAAATAAATAAATTACTTCCCCCCAAAAAACACAAACACAAAAGCATAAGTTGGACTACATCACCCCTCCCCTCAAAACTCACTAAACGGGTCACCATGTCATTAGGAGCCAAAGTCGTCACAAAGGCCTCAGGACCCGGCGTGCTCTGCCTCTCTGCCCACACTCTCCCCCTCACTCTGGGGGCCTCTGGCTCCGGCTCTTCCTTCTTCCTCCGGATCTATTCTGCTTCAAGTTCATTACTCCGTGAGATCTGCCAGGATTGCCTTATTCTCTCCTGCCTGCCTCCCACCCCACCGCCATCACCCGAGTTTGCTCATATCACTCTTTTTTAAAAATTTATCCAAACTCTTGCTACCCCAACATGCTGCCTGTTTCCTCTGCTAAAATTCTGAGCCCCCAGTGATGGGGAGTCATGTCTATTTTGTTGACTGATAAAGCCCGAGAGCCTTGGGAACGGTCTAGTTAGGAGATTCCCGTATGTAGTAGGAGCTTATACACATTTGCTGAATGAATGTAGATGCCCTGGTCCAATCCGATGGAGCACTTCTGTGACGTGCTCAAAGAATAACTCTCCTTTCCACCTGAGAGGGGGTGACAACTTCCCTGCTGATTAAAGGCAAGAACTTTTTGCTTTATGCTGTTAACCTTAGGCGGGGAGACTGGGGGATCTTCATATATATTTTTAAATTTGGTTCACTCTGCAGTTGGTCTTTGGTCTCTGTATAATTTTGAGAAACTCTTTATAAGTGATCATTCTTTGATCAGATTGAACAGGTTCCAGGGGGAAGGACCAAGCCTGTCCCATCAGCCATCCTATGTGTCTTGTCCTGGGACCCAGTGGATGCTCAGCATGTAAGTGAACCGACAGGAGTGAGTGAAGAGATGGGAGCATCTCATTATTGTGGCGGATCTCTGTCCAATGCCTTGAGATTTGGGGAAGGGTTTACGAGTGCAGAAGGGAGAGGTCAGGTCCTCTGTGCTTTTCCTGAGTGCCCTGGCCTTACCCATTCCCCCAGCCCCCTCTGGGCAGCCAAGCCAAGGAGCTGGGCCACCAGGGGTTGTGCTGATCAATAATCCACCTTCACCCCAATTCCGGGGGTAGGTACACATGGTTGTAGACACTGGAGTCAGGTCCTTGGAGGAATTCCTCACCGAACTATGTTTTGGACCTTTTATTTTTCTCTAGAACCTCCAGCTGAAGAAGATTGTCTTAGACACATGAAAGTTGAGGACACCTTCTGTCCCCTCGCAACCCAGGTGGGCCTGGGAGTCTGCTTTTTCTATTGCCGATGGGCTCGTGTTGATTTGGGCATCCCTGTGCCTGAATTCCTGCAGTACACTCGGTGGTAAGGATGGGGGTGCCTGGCAGGGAGGGAAGCGGGTTGGGAGACTGTACAGCTGGGCTGATGTTAACCTGGGGTGAGCGGGAGCTTGCTGATGCATGGCATCTCGGGGCAGGGAACTCTCCACACTCAAGAGGGGTTCCCACTCCCGCAGGGTCCCTTTGATCAGGGTGCTGGGCTGTCAGGGGACCACAGGGGTCCCAGTGAGGATTAGGGTGCCTTCAGGCAATGGGAAGTGTGGGGTCCAGTGGCAATTGAATTAACTGTGCACCCAAACCCAGCCCCCACCTCTTTCAGCCTGTTTCCTAATCTGCAAAACTGGAATGTTATTAAACATCTCGCGGGGTCATTGATGGGCTGGGACAGACTACACAGTCAGGAGCTGGAATTCTTCTGTCCCCTGATTGTTTGCCTTCTTTCTGACTATTTGCTCTCACAAGCTCAGTCTCTCTGTCTCTCGCTCTTTCACTTCTAAGTTTCTCTCATGCTCTGGTTTCATTTGATTTCCAACCACCGCCCCTCCCCTCCGCCAAACTCCAGATGAGTGAACTTGATTTCTATGTGTCAGTTCCAAATTCCCAGGAAAGATGCTCTGTCACCCTCTGGATCTTCTGTCCAACCCATGAGTTGTGGCCAGATGAGCGAGTCCCTCTGGGACCAGCAGAGGGTCTCTGCCCAGCCCCCAGCCACCACTGTGGGAGCACATAGCTCTCCGTGGAGGAAGTACTGGCTGTGACCTTGTGTCACTAAGTGTGAATTTATGTCTTCTCTTGAACCACCTTCATCCTCCTAAACAAAGATGAAAATTAAACACTCCCGGGATTTGTGTCATGGAACACTCAGGGTGGGGGCTAATGGGGCTGGAATTTCTGCTGTATTTAAGGGGCTACAGTGAATCCCCAACGAGAGCCTGCAAAGGGAACAGCACCGGCCCCACCCGGCACTTAGGGCGCTGAGTCTGCGTGACGTTGAGCCAGGCTTCTGACCACAGCTCAGGGGTCTGGTCTGACCAGTTAGCCTTTGAAACCAACCAGCTTTGGATTCCTCAATCCCACCCTGAGGTTTTACCTGAACCATCAGCTTCTGTATCTCTGAAGACAGATGCTGAGGACCCTTCACGTAAGCCGTTCGCACAGCCCTGTTCAGGCCTTTGTGCTGCACGGTCTGCCCGGCGAGCTGACCGAGGTTGGTATTTTACTGATGTTAGAAGTAGTCTGGTTTCCCGATGTACTGTTTCACTGAACAAGCAACAGAAGCCACTTCTCGCTGATAAAAGCAGAAAAGGGACATAATGAAAAGATACTGGGAGGGTGTGTGGAGTGGCCAGGACCGGAGCCAACCCAGGAGCTGTAGGAGGTGTTAGGGAGCCCCAGGCACCAGGCTGGGAGGGGTGCTACCGGGCCCCCTGCCACCCCAGAAGGGACCCCCCCTCCACCCGACCCTCCACCTCACTCACTGCAGGTTCATGTCCCGGCAGGGCCAGGTCACACTGAAGCCACCAGCACACACCTCAGTTGGGGAGCTGGCCCCGTCTGAGCTGCGGGCGTGCCTGGTGTGGGGAGAGGCCCAGTTAGAGGAAGGCAGTTCCCCTACTGTTCCGAGTTAAGGTGCAAGTCAGTGCCCATCACTCAGGAGAGCCAGGCTGGACGGACCTCATTGTGGTGACTAGGCTGTCTGAGTTCACTTATTACTTTCTACGTTTGAAGGCCCTGGAGGGAGAAAAAGTGAAGGTTCTAGTACTTATTTTGTGTTTCCCACGTACCAGGTGTGGTAAACAAGCCACTTCAGACAAGGCCCGGAGCAACCACGTAAATAGGCCACGGAGCAAGTCGTGCAGTCAGGCCTCTGTGGTCCCGAAACCCGTGTCCCCATCGGCTCCATAGTTACCAGTGGAAACTAGGGGGATTTATGGGACTGTGTGCTCCTGTGAGGGCTGGGATATGTGTGTTTAAGTCCACATCTTCAGAAACTCGGCTAGAACCACAGCCACTGATTGCACGGTGGCAGAGGAAGGGAGGATTCCAGCCTCTGGTCCAGCTCGTGTGGAGCTCAGAAGTTCTTCCTCCTGTCCTGAAAATAACACCAAATCTGAGGGAGCTGCAAACCCACTGCTCTTCTTAGATCCCAGAAGACTGAGGGGGAAAGCTGCTTCCAACCCAGAGAGGTTGCAAAGGGAACAGCGGGCAGGCTTGGAGAGTCACAGCTCCCAAGGCAGAACCTGCTTTTGTAAGAACCCTGGGGGCAGGCAGATTTAACAGGTCCCTGAGGCCAGCAGGAGGCTCAGTGTGGGGAAATCAGAGTGTGACAACTCCAGGGGGCCAGTCAGAGGGGCCCCATGCTCTTTTTCATGTATTTTACATCCAGGACCGTGTCCTGTTCTCAGAATGAAGGTCAGAGGATAACTCCTCATGCTTCCTGCCTGGAGAGGAGAAAATAACTGTATTGAAATACACCCAGAACATTCTGTTTCATTGGGGGAAGTTGTTTTTTGTTTGTTTTTTTAATGAGAAATTATTTTACCAGAGCCTAACCAACCTGGGAGAAGGGAAATCCCTTCTGTGTCACCCAAATTGGGGTGGGGGGAAAGAGACACACTTGTGGAGGTCACAGCTCAGGGCACAGGCTCAATGAGAACTAATCACAGGACTGCAGATGCCCTGCTCTGTCCCGCTCCCCCAACACCTTACCTCCATGTCAGTAGGGCCCGTGTGTAATAACAGGAATAATACTAACAGAAGTAAATGTCTCAGGAGTGTCTAGGGAAAACCCAAAGACAGCGGGGAGATGAAAACAAGGACACACAGGCTGTTTTAGCCTCTCACACCAATAGCTGTAGCAAACTACACACAGCCCAGCCCCAGTAGATAAACAGACAACCTCACAGAAGAAATTATTTATTTTGGTTCTCTTACCCAGTGCATTCCATGGTGCATCCTCGCCTAGAATTGAGTGGAAGCAAGTCCATCTCAGAAGGGACATAACTGAAGAGGGATGGCTTCCCAGACTCTGAGGGGCAGAGAGAGCACCAGCCTGGGTTAGAGAAAGGTGAGGGGTGGGGTAGGGTGTGGGCTGCCTTCTTCCCCATATAAGGAACCTTCCTGAGGCCAGCACAGTAGGAGGGAGGGCCATGGGGTGGAAGCAGCCAGACTTCATCCTGAGAACTGTTGGGATGCCTCAAAGGGACCATTCAGGTGCCCAAACTGGGCCCTGATTGAGGGAGCCAGTCGGTCTGACTCAGAGCCCAGGACTGAGGTGGGCTCACAGCAGGCCGGTATTACTTGGCCGGATCCATTTCACTTCTCCGAAGCCCTGTGTAAAACATGAAGCGTGGACGGCCTGGTGAGCACAGCTCTGCCCTCAAGACCGGTTTCAACTCCTCTCTTCCCAGAGAACAGCATCTCTGAACCCGTCCTGGGTGACCTCACAGAGATCACCCTAGTGGCCCAGGCTAGTGACCGGGAACATGTACCTTCCTGCAGGCAAACCCTGACGTCCACTGATGCATCATATACTGGCAAAGAGTGAGTCACTGTGCATTGGTCTAACAGCAGAGACTCTGCCAAAGGCCCAAGAGGTGGTGTGTGGGACATGCAGGGGTGCAGGAGTGTAAGCAGTGCAAAAGTGTAACTGGTGACAGGGGTGCAGGGGCTGTGGAGGGCGCAGGCATTTCAGGGGATGTGGGGGTGGAGGGGTGCAGAATTGCAGAGAGTAGCAGGGGTGCAGAGGTGCAGGGAGTGTAGGGATGCAGGGAGGTGCTCAGGGACCTGGCCAGGATAAGAAGGCAAGTGCACATCCTTGCAGTCAGCCTGACCCCGGTAGGCTATTGCAATGCTTTTGGGCTGCGGCGGCGGCGGTGGCGGTTGGGAGGCTGCCCGGGCAAGCCGATCGATTTCTTCTCTTCCCTGCAGCCTGGCCTGGGGTGGGGCTTGGCCGCCGGAGATTCGCCAGATGTTGCACTCCAGGTAAGCTTGCTCCTGGTAGGTGGGGCGGTTAGGTCAGAAGGCAGTGGCAGCGGCAGAGGGGCGGAGCGGGTCTACCCCTGGTGAACGGGTGGAATAGCTGCCTTGTCCCGGCTGCTGGGCCTGGGAGCGGCCTCTTCTTCCCCAGGTCGCCGGACACTCCTGTCCCACTCAGCTTGCTGAGTGCGGAGTGGGGGCGGGGCCGTTAAGGTGCGGGACCCACGGGGGGAGGGAGGCTGCCGCGGGGGAGCCGATCAATTCGCTCCGCTCTCCCCAGAGGCGGAGCCAGGGGCGGCTTCTGCTGCCCTAGAGGCGGGACGCGGGTCTCCAGATGATCTTGCTCCTGGGAGGCGGCGGCGGAGGCGGCAGGGGCAGGGGATGTGTTCCAGGGAGTTGCTCCATTTCTTCTCTCCCCCACGGCCTGGCTTGGGGGCGACGTCTGCCGCCGGAGATTTGCCTCAGGTCCGACTCCAGGTGAGCTTGCTCCTGGGAGATGGGTGTGGTGCGGTCAGGGGGCTGGTAAGGTGGTGGCTGCAGGCATAGGGAGGCTGCCCCGGAGGAGACTGTGGATTAGCTCCATGTCTGCACCGCGTGGCCTGAAGGCGGCCTCTGCTGCTCCAGGTCCCGGGACACCCCTGTCCCACTTTGCCTGCTGGGGGCGGGAGGCAGGGTAGTCAGGGTGCAGGGGTGGCGGTGGTCGGGGGCCTGCAGCGGGGGTGCGGACCATTTGCTCCCATCTTCCCCGCGTCTTGTCCTGGGGGCGGTCGCTGTTGCCCTGTGTTATGAGACGCGTGTATCCTAGTCGGCCTGACCCCGGGAGTTGGACTTGGTACTTTGGGGGTGGTGGCAGCAGCGGCAGGTTTTCCCATGGAACTTGTCCATTTGCTCCCACTTCCCCCCATGGTTTGCCCTGGGGGCGGTCCCTGTTGTCCCAAGTTCGTCGGACGTCCATCTCCAGGTCAGCCTGCTCCCTAGAGGAGGCCACTGTGAGGTCATGGGCAAGAGTGGTGGCTGCTGCGGGGGTAGGGGCTGCCTTGGGGAGCTGGTGGATTGGCTCCCGTCTCCCCGATGGCCTGGTGTGGGAGTGGCCTCTCCTGCCCCAGGTCACCAGACGCACCTGTCCCACTCAGCCTGCTGGGGGAGGGGCGCCCTGGGCGGTGCCTTTAAGGTGCGGGGGTGGCGATGGCGGGGGTAGAAGACCTGCAGCGCGGAGCCTGTCAATTTGCTCTCCTCTTCCCCGTGACCAATCCTGGGGGCGTCCTCTGCTGCCCAAGAAGCCGGATGCCCGTCTCCAGGTCAGCTTGCTCCTGGGAGACGGGCCCGATGCGGTCAAGGGGCAGAGGCAGTTGCGACGGCCGGCTGCCCCGCCTAATGGGGCCACTTCTTCTCCTCTCCCCTGACCTGGCCTGGGGACGTCCTCTCTGGCGCAAGATTCGCCTGACACCCCACACCTGGTCTGATTGCTCCTGGAAGGTGGGCGCGGTGAGATCAGGAGGTGGAGAGGACAGGGGCTGCCCCTGGAGAGCTGGAGGATAAGCTCCAATCTCTCTGCAGGCCTGACGTGGGGGCGGCCTCTGCTGCCCCTCGTTCCCAGGTCACACTTCTTCGGGTCATATTTCCCCGGGGTTGCGGTAGGGTGCGGGGGCGTCGGGGTGTTGGCGGGGGTATGGAGCCTGTCACTCGGGAGCTGGGGGTTTAGCGCCCATCTTTTCCGCAGATTGGCCTGTGGGCAGCCTCTGTTGCTCCAGATCGCAAAGCAATTTCCCTGACAGCTTAGCCACCAGAGGTGGGCAGGATGGGCTGAGAGGGCTGAGGCAGCCGCCAAGGCAGCGACGGAGGGGGCTGTCCCTGGCCAGCTGGTCAATTTGTTCCCATCTCAACCTTTGCTGCCCCAGTTTCGCAGAACGCCCTTCTCCAGTTTATTCTTCTCCAGGGAGGTGGGCGCAGTGCATGCAGCCCGAGGTCTGGGCTCTCCCTTGGGAGGGGCAGAACTCTCTTGTTCTCCTTTGTCTTTATTCTTCAGCGAAGTGGTTACTGGACGCAATTCTTAATTCTGAGAAAGTGTAGCCTGTGTTATGGAAGAGCTGCTGGACAGTGAGGTTTCTGGGTGGATTTTCACATCAGCTGATGCCCCAGGCAGGCAGGAAAGCTATTACTCAGAGCTTCTTAGTCTGGGGTTGGGGATGGCCCCGCCATCCTTGCCATGCTTTTTAAAAATGTGTTACTCCCCTCTTTTTCCTAGGTGACATTTTAGGTTATTGGGTCTCAGATTGCTGGCACACTCATCCCTGTTCTCAGACATCTTTTAAACTTGGGTGAAGTGATAAGTAGGGGAAGATGATTTACTGAAAGGTAAGAATACTTAAATTCGCATTAAAGCTACATTCTGTCAATCTTTCTAAAATGATTTTCCTCTGATTCTAAATCCACGACCTAGTGAATGTTGTACTCCTGTGTAAAATCATTGATCTTCACATCACATTTGTTGAGTGGTCAACGAGATTTGTTAATTAGATTATTCCTGAAAGGAAAAGTTCAGGCTTTTCAGAATTCCTTGTCTGATGTCACCCAGGCAGTCACAGTAGAAGACAGAGCTGATATAAAAATCCCTCAGCTGCCTGAACTGCAAAGCTTCTGGGATTACTGATCCCTGAAATGCAGGTGACTCTTGATGATAATCTGGGGGATGGTTTAAATGATCAGATTCTTCCAGTCCTATAAATGGGTTCTGTGGCCCCAGCCCCGGGAGAACTGGACATAAGGGCCATATCGTGTGTGGTGGGATGGGAAGGCAAGGTGTAAGAGCTGGAATCACTGAGATTCCACACTCGCTAAACACAGACTCCAGAGCCTAATTGTTGTCAGGTTCTGTTCTGGATTTGAGAGTGTGTTCATACATGATTCTTGCCCTTCTGGAGTCACTGCCTGGGTGGAAGTAACCTTTACATAGATCTGTGGAGGATGACATTTAAGTAGATGGGCTGTTATGGTTCTCAATGTGCCCAGGCTTGCTCTTCCAGGCACTCGTGGGACTAACGCGAGTCATGTTATTCACTCATTCACTGATTTATTACCCTTGAATTGATCACTCGTCCCACAGTAAGTGAAACAAGGTAACAGGAAGCTGAGTTTTGTCCCCTCTCCTATCACTGATTGTTTTTCAGTCGGGCGCCCTGCGTATGCATTGTGAAACGGTGGTATTTCGTGCCCAATGGGGCAGCACTGTCAGTTCTGAGAATCAGGGGAGACACATGGGTAGGACAGCACCCTGACACACATGGCACCCCCCATCCCGTGAGACAGAATTGTCGATGCTCAGGTGACCCGATGTAGACTGCGGTGCTAAACCTGAGCATGTTTAGTTATCCTGGTGGCTATGAAAATACAGACTACCAGTCGCTACCTCTGGAGACTCTGAGGGTGTGCACCCCAGGATTCTGCATTTTAAGAAGCACTTTAACGAATCCTGATGAAGAGATCTGAGTGTCCCACGGAGAAACACTGGTGTGCGAGGCACCAATATTGAGGATTCTCAGGGAACGATGCCTTTTTAGGATGGTCCATGGGCCCTCACTTTAGACTTTTGCCTTGAGTTTAATTTTATGTGTTCAGAAGTGATGTCTTTCAATTCCAGTGCATGTCAGCATGCTCTGTGCAGGGATTTACTCTCAGTAGATGGCAAAAACTATGATTCTTCAGGTCACCGAGCTACACTGTGAACGATATTTTATTTTGGTTTTCTTTGTAGCAATGCAGAGTCTCCCGAGAAGAGATTTAGACTCAACAGCTTTGTGTCAGACTTTGGAAGACCGCTGCTGCCCAAGGTGTTCTCTGGCAGTGCAATGACGAATCTAGGTCCCTCTTTCACTGCTACATCAATGAAGTGGACCACTTGGACAAGGCCAAAGCTGGTATCCCTACCATAGCCCTTTACAGTGTTATTCGGCTCCAGGAAGCCATCAGATGCAGCAGGTGGCCAGAGGAGGAGCCGAACAGACTCATGAAATGTGACATCCCCAACTTTATCAACACGGACCAGAACTCTGCCTTTGTGGAAGATGATTTCCTGATTTTGTAACTACCGATTGTTCTAGAAAATAAGCCAGTTGCCCAGAACTCACACAAAGACTTGAATTGAGAAACGTGCTTTCTCAGGTATCTTTCTGAAGATGTGAAGTCTGTCTTTGTATGGAAGGAAGTCCCCTTTCACAAAACTGAATGTGTTTGTGTCTGAGAGAGGGAAATGGAGACAGAAAGACGAAGAAGCAGAAGAGAGCCCCCTCAGAAGAGATCTAGTTAAGGTGAGTTTTTGTGCCTTTAAAAAACATTTGGGGTTTTAGGGGGAACAAAGTATTTACACTGTCTTATTCTCCTCATTGGAAACCTTGGCCCCGTCGTCAGAGTCAGCGGCCTTGAACGGGGGTTGCACGCTGCGTTTCATCTGGCACTGCCACTTCCACGCTCTGCCTTTAGCACGTTGCTTTGCCTGTCAGGGTTGCCACCCTTTTAACTGTAAGGTGAGGAGTCTGGAGTAGATGATCCACCCCAGCTCTGCTGTTTTGCAAATTTCTGATTTCGTATTCGGATGAGTCTGGGATACACCCAGAGCAGTATAAACCAGGCCCTACCTCCTGCCTATTGCTGGGGCATCCCTCAGGTCTGTGCCTTCTACTCAACCCTTTACTGAGCCCAGCTTTTGTCAGGAGCCCAAGTGCCTACCGGGATGGCAGGGGACTTGTCTTTCGTGGTCACGGTGGCCAAGAATTCTATTGGTGTGCTGAAACAACTCTTCTGAGATCCTCCACCCACCCCTGCTCAAACCTAATGACAGCACTACGGTTCCTTTCCTAGGAGGAGGATCAATCCATGGTGCATTTTATGACAATCCTGTCCCCAGGGATGCACGGAAGTTTATCAGCTGAGTGAGGGGAGGTGCCTCTGTGTCCCTGTATCTCTGTCTGCTGACAGTTCGCTGCCACCGGCTACTGAACAAGAAAAGTGCTATTCACCATGTTGTGTGTTTTCCAAATGTGTAGGTGATGGTCTTGTGGCTCGTGCGTGGGCTTTGATTTGGGATGGTGAAGGGCTTATAAATACCTCATCAACATGTATTCGAGGTGGCCTGGTGCCACACAGATTTGATTCATGAAGGCATCAAGCCTGCACACTGGTTTGGAAACAACTTGGTTTTGATCATTCACACTGCATGCATGACTCGCTGCTAATCTCTGGGTGGTTTTTTCATTTCAGATTTATTCACCCCATGTCTTGCTTAAGCTGAAAAATACATTTATTTCACCAGAATATTCCCTGATTCTTTGTTTACACACATCCAGTTTTTTTAATTCCTTTAAAAATGATTCTGTGTTTATAATGCCTCCTAATTTCTATCATCTCTATGTTGCCAGTGGCCTGAGACATGCACCAGATTTGATGCCGGAACAGTTCCACCAAAAGAAATCCCTTTGCCGTAATATCTTTTGAGGAAAATATTATTCTTTAAGGCTCTAACAGTAAATCGTAGAAGAAAGCATGGAACATTTCTTGTAGTTAATACATGTTCATGTGAAAAGAAATGATATTTTCATTAAACAATGTTGATTTTAATAACTTTTACAAATGTGAACATTATTATTCATAATTTAAGTAACCAGATAAAACCACAGTTATTTATTATGAAGATTGAAAACTATTTACATGGTCTCTTAATTAGAAGTAGCTTTATTAGAAGACTGAAGGGTATTTAAAAGATGGAAAAATACCCATGATGACACCATCATTTTTATTAACTAAATATCAAGAACTGTGCAGGGATAAGATTTAACCCTCTGCAAACTGCCAAGTTAGCATGAGGTAGTTTGTGGATGCTGCCAGAGGACAGGACACTCCCCCAGGATCAGAGACAAAGGACTCCCTGCCAGCACAGAAGGCAGCCTGTGGTTCAAGTTCATATTGGTTCCTGAGTTCCTTTCCTATTGCTGTTGTAACAAAGGACCACAGACTCAGTGGCTTAAAGCAATACACATTCATCTTCTCACTGTTCTAGGGTGCAGTAGTGCAAAGTCAATGTCAGTGGGCTAAAACCAAGGAGTGGCCAAGGCTAAGTTCCACACCTAGGCTCTTGGGAGGGATTCATCATCCTACCTTTCCCAGCTTGCAGAGGTGCTCACACTCCTTGGCCCAGGGCCCTGTGTCACTGTGACCTCTGCTGCCACTTTACATCTCTGTCTCTGACTATATAGATATAGAGGAAGAGTCTTCTACATCTGGTATGGACCCTTTTTCCTACATGGACATTGTATCCTTATTTATGTGCAGATGAAAACCCCTTCCCTCCAGGGTGCGGTGGCATCAGCTCACAAGATGACCACTCTGGGCTTTAAGTGTCCTCTTTGTATTGTCATCAGGGAACTTCTCTTTCCATAGTTAGCTCTGTGTTACTTTGTTGTTATATTTTACCCAGAATTACTGAAAGTTTTACTTAAAAGGGATCCTAATTAGCTCTGTTTACCTGTTTCCAGAGCTGAAAGCTTCAGTTCTAGAGTATCAGTTTGATTTTTCCTAAAAATACATTCCAGTATATTTCTCTGGTGAAAGTCTCTACCCTGTTATCTATTCTCCCATCATTTCCTTATTTTCTTGAATATATTAAAAGTATTTTATAGCCTTTATTGGTAACTCTGATGCCTACATCACCTGGGGTTTGCATCCTTTGTCTAATGCTCCTTATTCTCATGTTATCTGTCATATAGTCTGGACATGTTGCATGTCTAGAAATTCTTTATTACATGGCAGACATTGCAAATGAAAAATCCATGTTATCTTCTGTGAGAGCTTTTCTACCTTCCCGTTAGGCAGACAGTGTGAGGGACTGATCATGTCACTCCAATCAGGCGCTGAGGTGGATCAGGACTAAAGTGCCTTTTTTCTTAAAACAGCTTTGAGGTATACTTGGCAAAATAATTTTCACACGTTTAAAGTGTACAGCTTAATATGTTTTGACGTAAGAATATCCCCAAGGAACCATGACCACACTCAAGACAGTGAACATACCCATCACCCACAAAGCTTCTCTCCTGACTTTTTTTGTCCCTCCCTCCCTCCCTGTCTCTTCCCCTGGGAACCATTGATCTGCTTTCTATCACAACATATTGGTTTGCATTTTCAAGATCCTTATATGAATGGATTCATGCAGTATCTACTCTATGTTGTCTGACTTCTTTCATTCAGTGTAATTATTTTGAGAATCATCTGTGTTGCTGTATTAATAGCTTATTTGTCTTATAGTAGAGTATTGTTTAGTGCTGAGTTTTTACTGAAGAGTTTATTGTGAGCAGTGTTTGTATAGACCATCATTTCTTTCTGCATTTACTTCTTGATGGATGCATGGGTTATTTACAACTTGTGCTATTATAAATAAAATAGCAGTGAATATTTGGTTATAAGTCTTTGTATGGACATATGCTTTTCCTTTCTAAAGCACCAGATGAGGAATGTCTGGATTATATGGTACATAGGTGTTTACCTTTTTAAAAGAATCTGTTAAAGACTTTTCCAAAATGGTTGTACTATTGTAAATTCCTCGTGGTGTGTATCAGTTCTGGTTGCTCTACTTCCTTGCCAGCACCTTGTAAGGTCAGTCTTTCTAACTGTATTCATTCTAGTATGTATGTGAACTAGTATCTCACTGTGGTTTTTAAAAGTATTTCTCTAATCATTAATGACACCTTTAATCAGCATCTTTTCATATGCTTATTATCCATCTGGATATCTTTACTGAAGTGTGTTTTCTGGCCTCATTCATTCAGGTGTTTGAATTATTATTGAATTTTGAGACCTCTTTATTCTGGATCAGATACAAAGAGAGACCATTATCAGATATATGATCTGCAAATAGCTTCTGTCTATGGCTTGTCTTTTCATTTGCTTAGCAGTGTTTAGAAGAGCATTGAAGAGTCTTCATGTTCATAAAGTTCACTCTATCAGTTTCTTTTTAAAATAGATGATACTTTTGGTGTCATAGCAAAGAAAAATTTGCCAAACCCAAGGCCATAAAGCTTAAGCCTATGCTTGTTCTCCTAGCTGTTTTATAGTTTTAGATTTCCTATTAAGATCTATGATCCATTTTGAGGTAAATTTTGTATATTTTGTGAGGTGTGAATCAAAGTTCATTTTTTTTTTGCGTATCACTATCTAATTGTTCCAGCACTACATGCTGAAAAGATCCTTTCTCCACAGCATCCTTTTTGAGAATCAATTGTCTGTATAAGTCTTGGTTTAGTTCTGAACATTCTATTGTGTTCCATTATTCTATTTTCCTGTTTTACACCAACACCCTAATTTCTGATTACTGTAGCTTTATAAAAAAAAAGTTTGAAAATCAGATAGTGCAAGTCTTCCAACATTGTTTTTCTTGTTCAAAGTTGTTTTGGATTTTTGGGATCCTTTGAATTTTTATATGAATTATAGAATAAGTTTTTAAATTCCTTACATCCTGTTCTGCCAAAATTCCACCCATGTCTTTGGCCGTCTCCAGAGCCACATTTTCTGAAGAAGTCTCTCTAGATCCCAGGTGAAAGGAATTTCCCTTTCGTCTGTGCTCAAATCACATTTGATATTATTTGATTCCATTTAATCATATTTGCCTGTATGTACTTGTCTGATCTTTCCAGCCATTTAGTAAATCTCAAAAGATTAGGAATCTTGACTTGGTTCCCTCTGTGTGCTGAGAAACTAGTTCTATGCTTTGCAGGAGTGAGCCCTGCAGTAAGAGGTATCTGCAGCACACATCTAGCTCATTGCTTGAATATTGTCAAGGAATTCTGCAGATTTAGAATTGTTTATTGATTGTTGTCTCCAAGACGGCTCAGTCTTTTTTATTTCTATTGCTACTGCTGCAGTTTCAAAGAACAATGGGCTAGTTATTTTGCAAATATCAAATCATACTCTAATTGTGTTGTCACGCAAATTATGTGCTGCTGTGTCTTAACAACCTGCTTAGTGTTCACAGGCTCCTTCACTCATGGAAAATTTGGGAGAATGTCATATCCTTAGAGATAGCAATGCTGTCTTTGGCGACCTGAGCAGCAGTATCTGAATTCACTCCTGCTATTTTTCCAGTGTCCCCTCTAGACCTCCTCCAGCCCTCCATGGGGGGCCCTGCAGTTCTGCCCTAGAAAAGCCTGTTGCTTCTCAGGAAGACTTCCCTATGAAACATAATCATGTCCTTCTTGTGGGGACATTCAGTCCAGAGACCTGAAAGCAGGGGAAAATGTTCAGCCTGCTTTTGGTAGAACCTAAATTCTTCCATACTTGTTAGAAGCAATTTCAATGAGGAAACTGTTTTGGCATCTAACAAATCAGCATAAATGACTGATGAGGAAGATCAGCTTCCCCATCCCACTCAGTCGTCATGTTGATGTGACACACACATTGGCAAACATTTTCCCCTGTGAGCAACGTAAAGTTCAAGACGTTATGAATGG
This sequence comes from Vicugna pacos, assembly GCF_048564905.1. Classification (NCBI taxonomy): domain Eukaryota; kingdom Metazoa; phylum Chordata; class Mammalia; order Artiodactyla; family Camelidae; genus Vicugna; species Vicugna pacos. The sequence continues at coordinate 71,513,995 of NW_027328740.1, read as the reverse complement.
CTTTTTATTTTTATTTCTTAGTCTTTCCACATTCACTGTGTCTCGTGAGATTATATGAATCCTGCTTATTTTCAGCCCAGCACTAAACTTTTTAAAAGGATCACGTGTTTAAAAGGCTAGTGGACACTTTTTTAGAAGACAGAAATCCTTAGATTTTGGTCCCAGAGTTGAATCTTGGTTAGTGGTGAATGAAAATTCCCGTTAAAATTTTAAATTCAGTGATATAAAGTCTTAAAAATAGTTAAATATTAGTCAATTTCATTAAACACTATAAGAGTTATTTACCTTTAAGCCTGTTTCTGGGGCAATTTTGCAATGATTCCCTCCCTTTATCGATTCCCTCTTTATCAGAATCCTTGAGAGGCCCCTGTCATCATTGTCAGTATCATCATTATCATCATGGAACTGATTCTTCTGGAAGATTCTAGGAAAATAAAGAGATGGACGGGATTATGTGTAGGTCAGTGTGTGCATGTACAATAAGAACAGCTGTCAGGCATTAGATGCAAGATACCCATTTCATTTAGGGGAGAATGTGGTCATGAAATCCTGATGTGGTGAATGAAGGAAGCGGTGGGAACAGGATAGTCAATGCAAAGGAGGAGGAAGTGAGTGAGTTGGAGAGCATAGATCCTTGGTTAGTTGATCAGCACATTGGTAAGAATGAGGGGAGTGTGATGGCAGAATCATGTCCCTCCCCGGCCACAGGGTAGCCACCTGTGACATGTTACTGTACATGGCAAAAGGGATGACAGATATTTTAGGATTAAAAATCTTAGAGGATTTCTGTCTCCTAAATTGTCTATTAGTTAGCCTTTAAACCCATGATACATTATTATAGATTAGTGCAGGGGCACAAATAAAAAGGATTCATATAATCTCACCAGACAAACTGAATGTAGAAAGGATAAGGAAGAAAAACAAAAAGTCACTTATAAGTGCCTGGAACCATAAATTGCTCATGAGGAAATGTTACACAAGGTGAATGTCACAGCCACATACATACTGCCTGAGTGGGATGGGACAAGGGGATCCTGAGATGAGACAATAGGGTGAGTAGTCTGGATTGTCCAGGTGGGCTGAATGTAATCACAGGGGTCCTTAAATTGGAGGATATTTCCCAGCTGAGTTTAAAATCAGAGGGAGGTGTAGCGATGGAGCAATGTTCAGAAAGGCTGCTGACCATGAAAATGGAGGAAGTTGAGGGGCACAAGCTAAGGAAGGTGGGTGACCTCTGTAAACTGGAAAAAAAAAAAAGGAAACATTCTCTTCTAGACCCTCTAGAAGGAAGGAACCCTGCTGGTATCTTGAATTTATCCCAATGAGAACTGTGTTGGATCTCTGACATCCACAGCCATAAGCTGATAAGTCTGTGCTGGTTTAAGCTATTAAGCTTAATGGAATTTGTTACAGTGGTAATAGGAAAATAACATAGTGAGCGGTAGTGTAAGGGATTAAAGGTCTAGGATGGGGTGTGGAGAGAATTCTGACATTTACACCTAAAAAACAACCAGGTGAAGTGGGAAGGTGTTTTAAGGAAGTCCTACCTGGCAGGGCTGTCAAGCAGACTGGAGTGAGCGAATCCTTGGAGTTAGAGGAATCAATTAAACCTCTACAAGGAAAATAAGAAATAAAATGTAGCAGGGCTTCAGTGTTAGTAGATGTAGGAATGGAAATGGGCAGAGAGATATAAACATTATTTTGAAATTAGCTACAGGTTTGATGACTGCATGTTTGGGAGAGTTAGCCGATGTGTGGACTGAATGCATCCCCTCAAAATCCATATGTCGAAACCTCATCTCCCAGGTTGATGATATAAGGATGCGGGGCCTTTGGGAGGTGATTAGTAGGATAAAATGAGGTCATGAGAGTATTGCCCTCATGAATGGTATTAGTGTTCTTATACAGGGCCCCAAAGTGCTTGCTTCTCTCTCCTCTCTGGGCCATGAAGATAGTGGGAAGACAGCCATCTTCGAGCTGGCAATCCTCTCCCAGATACATTGACCTTGAAAGCCTCAGCCTCCAAACCATAAGGAATATGCTGGTTGTTTAAGCCACCCGACACACGGTAATTTGTTACAGAATCCCAGACTGACGAAGACAGTGGAGAATGCCACTGCGTTTGGCACTGATTGCCTGGAGAATGCTGAAACCCAGGGAAGTGGGCAGCACAGACGTTTACTCATTTAATCCTGCCAACACTGTAGGGGATAGAGTCTACATTTTCCTCGCTATTTAAAAGGTAAGGAAAAAGAGGCACAAATAATAACAATGACAATGACAACAACAACAACAACAGCAACAATAATTTGTCCAAGATTCACACAGAACTCCCTGGAGGGAGAGTGAGAATTAATACTTATGCAGGCTGGCCCCAGAGCCCCTGCTCATAACTACTAAGTCAGATCACCTTGCTTATTTAGATCAGTTTTTTTTCAACTGTGATATGAGTGTACTGTGTCCAGTAACTTATAATTTCAAAATACCTCACTGTAAGGGAAACATTAGTTGCAGGCATTACAACCCACAGAAAGCTAGACATACAAAAATAACTTGTTAGGGCAAGATAACCAATAATGTTTTTAAATATTATACCTGCTGACCCTTTGCAATAAAGTGTTTATTTATAATTCTGTCTGGCTACAGAATAACATCATTATCCTGCATGTGGCTGGTGGCTCCCGTGTTGGACAGCACGGGTCTAGAGAATTTAAATGACTTGCCCAGCCTTGCCCAGGAAGCTCGTGGTGGGATCAGAGCTATAGTCTGGGACTGTTCCTTCCTATCCAACAATTCCCTCATGGAAGTTTAGAAGCTTCTCCTTTGGTGCCCAGCTGTCTATCCGTACTTATGACATCTTGTCAGGTGCCCCGGCCTGCTCCTGAACATCAGCCAGAACCCACTTCTGCTCTTTTTTGGCCAGGTAATACCTTCTAGCAACTTCCATTGCCTTCTTGGCATCAGTTTTTACATGGAAGGGTAGTGGCTAGAGAAGGAAATGTGTCCACATGACAGGTTTTTCATAAATATAGTAGGAGTGGTCAAGAGAAGAAAACCTCAGGAATACGAGTGGAAGCAGGTCATTTAATATACCAAATGCGTACTTTCAATGTATGTTTGTGTTTCCGAGTCCACGCTTGTTCTACTCGTGCATTATAGGCCAACACATCAGGAGACAAGGATTTGGGGCAAGAAATAGCGGCTTTAATTTGTAAAGCCAGCGGAGAAGATGGTAGACCAATGTCCTGGAGAACCATCATCCCAAGTCAGAATTCAGGCTCTTCTTATATTAAAAAGGGGAAGCGGGAATGCTTGGTTGTTGCAAACTTGGTGTATGAATTCTTTGTTGTTAGAATCCTTTGTTCTTGCAGCTCTTCACCTGGGTCAGATCCGTGTAAACCTCCAACAAGCAAATGTTATTTTCTATTCTGTATCTTGTTATCTTTATACGAATGGAAAAGTGATAATATCCTTCAAAGTCAGAGCCTTGAGAATAGGGTCTCCTGTATATTTCAGGATCTAGGCAACATTGTTTCACAAAAGGTGCAGAAACAGCAAGACTAAGCCTAGGAAACAGGGCACAGGTTTAAAGTCAAAGGAACAGATCTAATATGGAGTCAGATTTGTTCTTTCCTATTTCAGTAGTGCCATGGAGAAGGCACTGTGGGCAGCTTTCTGTAGGGTCCTGGAGGCTTTCTCTCTCAGCCTCTGTGCGCCTCTATTGAAAACCCGTCATCGCTATCTGGCCTGCTGGAAAACCAGTCCGCCTGTTTTGCCCTGAAGTTGTGTTCTGTTTATAACTCATCTCTACTCCTTGGAAAACAACTCAATAAAAACTCAGTTGGTTTCCCACCAGCCCTGAGCAGGGGTGAGGGATAGCATGTTATTATTTTATTAAAAAAATATATAAAAGAGTTTTAAAACACCACTGGGCACATAGGAGAGAGACAATCAATGCTTCCTGGCTTAAATCGAAAATGATGACTCAGTGAGTCTATGGCTGCTGTATTTGCTGAGCTAGTTACTCCTTTGCTCCATTACACATTTATTTTAACTGAAAAAGAAATATATGCATATGGTTAAAAAAATTCAAACAGAGCAAAAAATACTCAAGTGAAAGAAGTTTTCCCTCATCCTCTGTTCTTACATGCCTCCCTGGAGATGCCAATGTTTACAATCCTTTGTGTGCTTTTCCAGATATGCTATGCAAGTTCCCACCAATGTATGTAAATTCCTTTAAAGTTTTACTTATTTTTAACTTTAAGGGATTTAAATCCTCAAGTGGCTTCTGCCACAGTAATAGAAAAGAAGAAATCTGACTCCATATTAGATCTGTTCCTTTGACTTTAACCCTGTGCTCTGTCTCCTAGGCTTCTTCTTGCTTGTAAAACAATGTTGCCTAGAGCCTAAAATATACAGGAGAGCCTATTCTGAAGGCTCTGACCTTTAAGGGTATTTAACACTTTTCCAATCATATAAAGATAACACGTTGCAGAATAGAAAATAACGTTTGTTTTGTTGGAGGTTTACAGGGATCTGACCCAGGGAGATAGCTGCAAGAACAAAGGATTCTAACAAGAAGGAATTCCTACACCAAGAAGTTTGCAAAAACCAAGCACATAGGAAAGCAGCCTGAATTCTGACTTGGGGAGATGGTTTTCCAGGACATTAGTTTGCCATCTAGGTCTACAGAAACTTGCTATTCCATGCCCCAACACTTGGTCTCCCAACTTACTGGCCTGTCCTGCACTGAGGAGAATGAATTTGGACTCAATAACACTTCTACCTACCTAGCAAGTTGGACACTGGGACTGAGGGCAGCTCTCCCACACACAGGGGCCTACGGTGAGCCCTTGATTATTCCCCGAGGTTGGGGTGTGGTTTACCCAGGAGGGATGGGGACTCTACACCAACACTCAGGCAGTCTGCTCCTTCTGGGGCTCTGACATTTTACCTCCCGCTCCCTGCCAGCCCAACATTTGGGACAGTGGAGCTAAGGCAGAGATCGTGCCTGCCTGTTTCCCAGCGTGTAAAAGGGGAATATGTACTCTTCCCAAGGTAGTTCTGAGAAACAACACCTGCGGGTGCTTGGTTCCCTGAGCAACAGTAAACCTAGCTCCTTGTGGGGGCAACGGGTATGATACCCGTAGGGTTTCTGCAGAGACCTTAGCTGGAGGGCTGGGCCAGGGACGTAAAATATGAGCTGTGGGCAATGACGGGTAAGAGAAGGGTGTATAGGCAGGACTGCTGCCTCCTTCGGGGTGCCACAAGAGGTAAAACGCTTTCTCCCCATCTCTGTTACTCCCCTCCCAATTCCAGATAACTGCCTTCCCTCTGCTCCTCCTGTCCATGTGTCTCCCTCCACTTTTCCCCGCCTCCCCTCCTCCTCCCCTATTCTCCCTCCCTCGGTTCCCCTTCTCTCTCAGGACCCAGAGCGGATCGCTGGCCCTCCTGCGCATGCGCAGTTGCTGCCAGCTGGACCGCGGGTTGGAAGCTCCAGCTCCGAGCCGGGGATCGGCCCCAATGGCTTCTCAGCTCTGTCGCCCTGTAGGCCTTTGGCTACTGCCTGGGGCCGGGGCCTCTGGCTGTGGAAGTGCAAGGTGAGGGGATATCGGGAAAGGGGTGAGGCGGCTGCGGGAGGGCGGTCGGCGTGTCACAGCCCCCCAGGGCGCCAGTCAGCGTGTGTTCAGCTGGATTGCTCGGGCCAGACCCCTCTGCCCGCGCCACCTGCCCCGGCGCCCCGGCCACAGCTGTCCAGGGCCAGGTGTGCCCCTGCGCCTCTTGGCCCAGCCGGGCTCCCCTCAGTCCGCGGCTGGCGTCCGCTTCCCCTCTTCCGCCCGCGAGTCCTCCCCTCCCGGGCTTCCTCTCCTAGGCCGCCGACCCGTCCCCACCACTGGGCGGGCTGTGTCCCGGGCGGGCGGGGTCTGCACACCCGGACGGGGCGGGCGGCTTGGGCTGGGGCTGGGGCTGGCCTCCGAGCGGGGCTGCAGCCCGCACCCCCCCTTTCCCTCCCCCCTAGGGCTGCCCTCCTTTCCCTTTCACCCTCCCTCAGGACCAGCTCAGTGGCGTGTGTGCTGCTCCCCGGACTGAGAGCCTCTGGCTGTAGCGCCCAGCTTCACCTGGTGGAGTCGGGAAAAGGGAGCATCAGTGCTGAGCAAGCTTCTGTCTCCTCCCTCAGTGTTTCTGCCGCAGGTAAGTATCTTGAACACTTTCAGGTGTTATGATGGCGGTGCTTGTTGATGTCACGTGTTTTTATAGTGAGAGGGATTAACAGTGGTGAAAGCAGGGCTTGGTTCTGTTAAAAATGAGCTGAAGGCATGAAGCTGTGATATCCTCCTTCCTTCCCTCTCCAAGGGTGAAACGTGTGACAGTCAATTTTAAAAAGATAGTTACAGTCCCTAGCTAGCCCAGCCCAGCTAGTGTGTGTTAACAGGAACAGCATCACCAGAGGCCTTGGAGACCCAGGGATATTGCAGTCCTAAAGAACTCCTGGCACAGTTTGGTTTGTATTGGTTTTTTGTTTTTCTTAAATTGTGGGACAGACTAGTGGTATAAAAAGAAAAATATTTGTCAAGAAATATTTTTTCATATAACAGCGTTATTGTGATATAGTTCACACACCATGAATTCCATCCATTTAAATGGTAAAATTCAGCAGCTTTTAGCATATTCACAGTTGTGCAACCATTATTATTCCAGAACGTTTTTATCACTTCAGAAAGAGCAGTGGAAATTAATGACCTATCCACCCCTCCCCAGTGGTGGTTCTAAAGAAATTTCTTGGCTAATCTTGACCATAAATTCACTTGTTACATTCCAAGAAAAATCTGGTAGGAATTCTAATCAGAATTGCAATGAATCTGTCTATCAAAACAGGAAGAATTAACGTCTTTATGGCACAAACTTCTTCTACCCATGAATATATTTCGGACCCTATATTTTCCTCTGTCCAGAGCCTGGCCCATGGGAAGTCCTCACTACTTGTTGGGCTTGTGAATGATGAGATTCTATACATCGTTAGTTGCAGCTGTAGCCTTTCACAGAAGAGAAAAGAAACCTCAGTGAAGCAAGTGACTCTCTGATGGTCAGAAAGAGTGACAGCCATTGCTGGAGTGATCCAGTGGACTTGGTGTTTACAACCAGAATTCTCCACCACCTACAGCTAAGGGGATTAGAGTGTTCTTTTATTTTTTCTTAATGGCGTTGCTTTTATTTTTACTTATTTTTTAAATTATTTTTTATTTAAGTGTAGTCAATTTACAATGTTAGTTTCAGGTGTACAGCAGAGATTCAGTTATAAACATATGCATATGTATATACATATGTTTTAGATTGTTTTTAGTATAACTCATTACAAGAAATTGAATATAGTTCCCTGTGTTATATAGCAGGTCCTTGTCATTTATTTTATATTTACTAATTTGTATCTGTTAATCCCTCCTTTCCTGCCTGCTAAATACAGTTTGCTTTCTATGTCCATGAGTCCATTTATAGGAGCACCATTTTTCCTAGTAATATATGCTCTTTGGCTGCTTTCAGTTTCAGTAATTCCATCTTATCTGTGGGCGCTTTTCTTCTGGTTGCCTTTATGTGGTTTGCACACGTGGTAATAGAGATCTTTATTTGGGAGAACTCCAGGTCTCGTGTAGTCCCTGGTACAGAATGCCCACTGAATTGATGATTGAACTGGGAAAAAAGCACAGTAAATGCTGGAATTTCCACTATGGTTGAGAATTCCAGGTTTCAATAACCTGTTTAGACAACCTTACTATTGGCTGCACCCATACTGGGTAATTTGGTGGAAATTCATGGTATGGTGGTGTAGAGACGGGACCTTATATTCTTCTTCTCTTTCTATTTTCTAACACTCATTTTCCTGGGCCTTCCAGATCCTCCCCCAGAAGTGCCCAGGGCTGGCTTAGTGCTGCACTGAGGCAATATTTGTTAATAACGCCCTTTCCTCTTCTCCTCTGAGCCTCCGTTTCTTTCTGTGCACAATGAGCGCTTAGACTAGATAAATACTTTTCAGTTTCTTTTAAAGCCATGTTTCCTTTGAGAAACAGAAAATGCAAATATCTCCTCTCAACCCAACCCTTTAGATTTTGGTATGTCCTCCAAGGAGTGACATAGCTCTTTGTGAAAAATTGATGTGATTTTGATTGCAGGTGACACAGAAAAGACTCTTCAGAGATTTATTGCAGGGAGAGGGCAGGAAAGAGGCAGTATGTGACACTTTCTAGTGTGAGCAACGGAGCAGGGACTTGGATTTAAATACGGTGTCTGACGTGGCCTCTCTCTAATCTTGTAGAATGTGATAAACTTCTCTACCTCAGTTTCTTGATGTGTCAAGTTGGGGTGATAATATTTTAAGGCTTCTGTGAAACATTATACAAATAAGACATTTGTGTCTCGGTAGAAACAAGATCTGCTAGGGATTCAGGGATTTGTTTAAAAAAAATTCTTGTCCATAGCACTCTGTCTGTGTGTATTTAGAAGTTCCTGGAGGGTGAGGGTGAGTCTAAAGTCCATTGTGGGACAGGTGGCCCATATTTCTCCGTGTCCCAGTTTACCCCCTACTCCCCAGTCCTCTTCCTCAGTCCAGGATGAAGTTCCCTAGTAGATTTACACAGAGGTCTTGTGGAAATGGCTTTTCATTTTATTGTTTCACCAAGAAGGGCTGCCATCATGATCTCTGTGGTCAGGTTTTGAAGGGCTGCCATCATGATATCTGGTAAGAATTCTATGCAATTTGGAGTTCCAATTTAATGAAAAGAAAAAAATTACAAATAGAAAATTAGAACAAGGGTGGTGACAGGGGCTCTTTTAAGTGGACACCATTAGCTTTGTTAGCTTCAGGTGCTGTGGCCTGTTGCCACGAGGACCCATCCTCTTGCTCTGAAGTTGGAGGGACTAGTGGGCTCAGTGGGAATGTTAACTGAGTGTATCTCATGGGCTGGGCATTGTCCTATTTGTACTGTGTGTTCCTTATTTGAGACAGTGAGCTCACCTAACTTCGATAACCTCTTTAAAATATTAGACTTTTAATTTTGAGATGTAATGTAGATTCCCATGTGGTAGTAAGAGATTATATGGAGAGGGCCTATGGGCCCTTTGCCCAGTTTTCTTAATGGTTCCATCATGCAGTGTTGGGGTACAATTCATTACTGACTCACTAACAATTTGAGGTTTGTGTTATTGCCCTTATTTCTATTCACGATTAAACTGGGGCTTCGTGAAGCACGCAGGCCTGTCCAGGTCACCCACATTGTTAATGCAGAGTCGGGTGAACGTGGGCTTGGGATTTCCAGGCAGTACCATTATGATGGTTTGTGGCAGGGAGCAGCATTCACTTTGCTTGTTTATTCATTCATTCAACAAACATTTATTGAGTAAACTCTGTGGGTCAGATGCTTTCATAGAGTTATCTGATTCTTCAGCAGTACTGAGAATCAGGTAATGTTTATATTTTTTAATCTGAGAAAATTAGCTCTGAGAGGTTATAACCTCCCCAAAGGAAGTATAACTCATAAAGGAGGGATAGAACATGTGTACAGTCACCTCCTTTTATGCAGGTGGTACCCTATGCATTTTACATTTTCAAACATCCGTAATCCAGATATATTCTTGTAAGGCAAGGCTTTTTTTTTAATTGAAGTATAGTCAAGTTTACAATGTTGTGTCAATTGCAAGGTGTTTTTTGACTTTTGAATTAAAAAATACTTTTTCAGGAGGGAAATTAGGTGTATTTATTTGTTTGATTTTTTAAAATGAGGTACTGGGGTTTGAACCCAGGACCTCGTACATGCTAAGCATGTGCTCCACCAATGAACAGTACCCTCTACCCCAAGGCAAGTTTTCTTATCCATTATTATGAAGCTTAGGAGTTCAAATAAATTGAATAGGAATCCAGATCTTTTGATCCTACTGTGGTCCTTCTCTTTATATTCTGCTGAAGGGGGTTGGGGAAGCATTTCCTTTGTTCATTTCTTTATTCAGCATTTTTGAGCAGTGACTTTGCATCAGGGCCTTGCTAGGTGCTTGGAAATAGAAAATAAGAAATGACCTTTCTCTGCAGAGGCAGGAAGCCTAGACCAAAAGCTGGGTAATGTGATCCGAGCTACAGTAGCCATATGCAGACTCTGAGGACAAACTGTACCCTTGGATTTGCTTTGGCTTCCCTTGTCTTCTGGCTGGTACACACCAGGTCACCGCAACCCAGATGGGCCCGTAGCACACAGCAGAGAATGTACCTCGATCTCCTCTCCCCTCTCGGCAGGGCCTGCAACATGAGCATCCCTGACTACGTGCAGTGTGCTGAGGACCACCAGACTCGTCCCGTTGTGGTCCAATCCATAGAGATCATCTCAGAGGAGAATTTCTTTTGCATCTATCAGCTACTCACCTCGGTTAGCCATATCAGCCCTTGTGGCTCCCAGTGGACACTCTGTATCCACTACAGGCACCGCTATGTGCCCGAGAATCGGTGGAGCGTCTTCCAGAAACACCCCAAGGTCGTGGGCCTTGTCACCATTACCGAATGTCTCTCTGCCAAGGCCTTCGAGAAGCTCCACATGCAGAGGAGCTGTATGGTGCATCGCTTAATGACTCTCAGCTTTTTGTCTTTGTGCAGCATGGGGAGGTATCCGAGCAGACACGCACCGACGTTGCCTTCAATCTAAGAGTACTGCAGGGTGGTGGAGAAGAGGACCGAGGACTTCACTGAGTCACTCTTCATCTTGCTCAAGTCCAAGTGTCTGGATGGTGGCCCCAAGAATTCTGGGGACAAGATCCCCCTCCCCTGCATCCCGTTTGAGAAGGAGGACTTCATGGGACTGGACACAGACAGCAGGTAAGTTTACCTGGAAGCCAGTCCACCTTGGCTGTGTGCTGGATTGCTTCCCTACATCCAGAAAGGGATCAGCAAGGAAGAAGTCTGTCTTGTAGCCAAGGGGGGAGGGAGGTGCAGCCCGCCGGTTTCCAGACATTTCAAAGTGAATCCGCCTTTATTTCAGAGAGATCCTTTTAGGGTTATTGTGGACACTTACTCCCGCTTTACAGCCAGGAACATGGTGGGACCCCTGGAGTTGCTGTCCAATAAAGTAGCCAAAGCCACATGCTAGGAGCACTGGGGAGGAGGCTGGACTCAGCTGAGATGTACTGTAGGTCAAATGCACATCAGACGCTGAGGCTTGTCTAGTAAAAGTACATAAACTATCTCTCTACTTCCTATATTGATTACATGTCAAAATAATAGTATTTTACATACAGTAGATTAAGTAAGATCTGTTCTTAAAATCACATTCTAGTATTTGTTTTTTGTTTGTTGCTTTGTTTCTTTGTTTCAAATTTTAAACGTGGCAACTGGGAAACTTTCTTTACATGGCTCTCATTTCATTTCTGTTGCGCAGCCTGTCCTGGTACATGCTCATCCCTTTGCTTATAGATGAGATGCTGAGCCCCGAGAGGCAGAACGAGGCGCTGGTTGAGCTGCGGCTGGAGCCGCTGTCACCTGCCTCCCAGGCCCAGCACCTTTTCAGCTCAGGCCGTCTCTTCCTGCCCGACAGCCACCATGCCAAGTTAGGACATCAGAAACACCGCCAGGGACTTCCTAATGAACTCCTTATGCAGGGAAAGGCGTATCACGGTGTATGGGACAGAGCAGGGAAATGTTCATTCCCACTTTGTCCCTGTGATTAAGTCAATGGCCCCACTTTGCCTCGGAAGTACAGATGAGCTCTTCTGGGCTGCCTACCCCCCACCTTCTGCTCTGTTTCCCCGTATATCTATCATGTTTTCCCTCGGGCTGAAGAGGGTGAGATGCCTTTGCCGAGACGTGGTCCCCCTTTGCTGGGGTGAGTGAGGGAAGCTGTGTCCCCCCGGCCTACGGCCTCGGTCCTTGAGTCTGGAGAGGGCTCATGGTGGTCCCACAGGTGGCGGTCAGAAGACCTGGCATGTGCTACCGGGCCCGCTTTGGAGGTGGTGCTCTGTGATTCTTGAACTTACCTAAGATCAGATCCTACTTTCTGGTTGTTGGTAAGTTGGAGGAGAAGATGCTAGGGAATTAATAAAAAGAATGTCTAGACCAGCCCTGTGAGTGAGAAGCACAGGGGACACTAGTCCCACCTGCGAGAGCCCACCTAGCAGGCTCTGGATGAATTTTCTGTTCCTCCCCAGAAATACCTCTATGGCTTAAGGAAGAGGAGAGGCATGTCGTGGCCATGATCTGTACTTGTCCTCACAGGGCCCTGTGATCTACATGCCCGCACTCCCCATCTGCTTCTTGGAGATGAGCTGGCATGTTTAGGAGCCTGGGCACTGCTGAGGGCATAGCTCCCAGCACCGTGCTACACAGAGTCTCGCTCCGTTCACCTCATCTGTCAACTCCTGCTGAGGCCCCAGACATTAGTCAAGTAGGTGCATCAGCGAAACCTAAGCAGGGACCACCTTCTCCCCCTGGACAGACTGGTGAGTGAGCAGTGGAAGCCTGGAGCCCTGCCCCAGCCCCCACGCCAGTGCCACTTCTTTTGTCATAGGAGGCACTGGTGACATTTTTGCTCAACAAATGCTTGTCTCTGAGTCTGCAGACCCACCAGAGAATGCCAGCTTGTTTTTGCCTTTTGAAGTCTGCCCTTGGGACTTGGCGGAGTAGCCGGATGTGTACTTAGCCCACAGTGGTTCAGCGCATTAAACCTGCCTCCTTGTGGGTCTGTCTATTCTGGTACCATAAGGGCTCAGCCAGCATCTGAACGTCATTGAGATAACGCGGCCAGTGAGCTCGGGTCAAGCACATTCTCCTCCAGTCACTTTTACTCCATTGTTTCTTTTACTATTCCACAGTCATTAATTTTTTAAACAATGCTTTGGTGCAGGAGCAGAGCCTCATTCTCTCCTGCTACTCTTGGTGGAAGTGAGTAAAACGGTTCAGACTGAAATGCGACAATAATTTGTAGCTCAAAAGCTGCCTAGTCGCTTGTAGGTCGAATTTTGGTTAGGGGAGCTGAACACGTTGTGGTCCCCCGGCAGCGCCGCTCCCCTCAGGCCCCTGCTTTCCCTTGAGCAGGAGGTGAGGTTGGGCCTCACCATCCCCGCGTCCCTGGCCTCACACACTCACATAAATTCTTGTACATGCAGTCAAAATTATTTTTGTTCTTGTGTGATTCTAATTTTCTCTTGTTCCTCTTTTCCTTTTTCTTTACTCCTTTTTCACTTGTACTGCCCAGTGAGCATGTTGTTGCTTCTGAAAATGTGGGCTGTGCACACCCTGCATTGGAAATAGCCAGATTGCCCTCCGTACAGTCTCCATCGCTTTAAAAAGCAACAACTTAACAGCTGTTTTGATCCATCTATTATCTTAGTCATTTTTTATTTTCTAATTTTTTGGAATATTTGCTTTGTTAGCTCATCACCCACTGGTGTTTGATACCTGTTGAAATCCTTGCTTTTGAGGAACATGTTTGGTCCTCCTTTTATTTGATGACAAATGCACCCTTATTAAATTTGTTTCATTGTTTTGAAGAAGTAAGATGTGAATTGATTTAGTCGGCTGCTCAGGGATTCTTTTCATGGAGTATTTAAACTTGTAAGGTCAAACTCTGCAGCATTTTGCTCGATTCCTGCTTTTACACAAACGTGCTCAGCACGCGGTTCCTGGCTGTCGCTGTGTGACGTGCGTGACGTCGCTTCCTGGCCGGCGGTCACTGGTGAGGATGTGGCCGCCACGGAGGTGACAGCTGCAGGGGACGCTGTTGGAGGAAGAGGTCACCGTTTGGTTCTTTAATTTTTTTTTTTTGCATTCAACTTCCCCGTGCCATTTACTTTACTTTGCCTTCATAAATGGGCAGAATTGGGTCTAAAATCCATGCCACTATTTTTTCCCTTTACGAGGCTGGTTTTTCTGAGTATCAGGACAACATGGCCTTCTCCTAAGTAGCTGGCTTACCTGGATCTGTTGGGCAAAGGGACTGCTAAAAGGGCCGTAGCTTCCTCTCTGCTCCAGCCAGTGGGCATTCAGAGCTGGGTCTGTGGTTTGCCTCAGCAGCCGTGCAGACCTTCCTGCCTCGGCCTTTACTTTTAACCCATGTTGGCAGTAAAGAGCTGAATCCGTTTCTGTTGCAGCTGACGCCCACCACGTGGGCCCCCTAACGTGTCGTTAGTTTGTGGTAGTCAGTCCCCAACACCCCAGTCAACAATGAAGGAAGATGATTTGTCCAACCCAGGACCTTGGATTCTCAACCCTACCCTGGTTCATCTCACCTGGTGGAATTGTTTGGCCACCACCATCATGCTGACCATGAGGCCTTGTTTCTCCTTTCATGCTCTGGTCCAAATGTGGACACTTCATTTTTCACTGAATTTGTCTCGCTTGAGACAGGCCAGAATATCTGAATGAGTCCATCACATTCTGGGTGGGGAACAGAACAGAAGTAAGTGTCGCAAGTAGATGGAGTCTAGGCTGTCCGGGTTGGCAAATGCAGGCTGGGATCTGTGATGGCTGGGCTGTACACTGGACACAGGCCTTTCCCATGGCTCCTGAGAGCCCATGAGTTGAAGTGATAACAGCCTTGCGTGGGTTCCCCCATCCTCATCTGCTCATTGGCAAGTGTGTCTGCTAATTAGGAGCTCCCCCAGACCTCGGGCCCTTCAAAGCTCAGACCATGGGAGAACCTTGAGTCCCTTCTCCTGGGCCTCCTGTGTGAGAATCCACTGCCTTCTGAGGTGACCAGCGGCAGGAGATGCCTCCCCATCCAGGGAGCACCCTACGGAGGACTGTTAGTGCACCATGCTGTGAGCTTGTGTGTTTCCGGCCATGGTCCCTACAGAACTACACTTGAGATGGGCTTATTGATGGAGATAACAGGACTGATTCCAGGGCAGGGCCTGGGGGAGGGAACAGTGGAAATTGAATGTGACCTCAGACACCTCGGTGGGTGCTGGGGCTGTTACTAAAATGGGGAGTCTGGGAGATACCTGACAGGAATGGAATTCCAGAGTAAATGGTGGACATGAGGCATTTTTAAGATGCCATTTGTCATCCAAATTAGGACTTCAAAGAGGCACTCGGGTCGATGAGCCTGGGGCTCAGGTGAAGGAGCCGGACTAGAGATACACGTTGGGAGTCGTCATTCTTAGCTGGTGTTCACAGCCTTGCATGTGAATTAGATCATCTCGAGAGCTGCAGACTGAGACTGAGGGGGGCAGGGCTGTGTCTTGGTTGGAGGAAAGCCCAGACCATACAGCTCTGGTGTGTCAGTCAGTGGCGTTTGCCATTTTCAAAGCAATGCCAGTTATCCTTAAGGGGCCAGGGGCTGGGCAGGGCCAGCCAGGAAGAAATCTGAAGGGAGGGTCGTGGCCACGTGTGCGTCTTGGGAAGGTGCAGAGGCTGCAGGGTACGGGAGGGTAGACTCCTCAGAAGCTAGAGTTGCAGTGAGGAGTGGGGAGAAGTTAGTCACAATCACCTGTGAGGGAGGGAGGGAGGCCTAGGGAGCCCCACCTTACCGGACTCGCTTTCCCATGAACAGAAGGCAGTCAGACAGAGGATCTGAGGTGAGAAGGGATGGGCACTGGGAGGGGAGCCAACCTGGAGAATGGTGCTTGCAAAATTCTGGAATAGTCTCCCTGAAAAATAGAGTTAAAAATACCCAGACTCTTAAGAACATTGTTAGTGACTTGGGAGGAGGCAGTTGTTTTTCTGGCCTCCTAAGGGTAAGGCATGTATCCAGGGATACACAGAAGATACGGGCAGTCTGTTCCGGGGGCTTGATCGTTACCGGGGGAACAGTGCAAGTTTAAAAGGGGAGAAGGGCAGCGGAGGGAAACTAGCCAGGCCCCGTGTCAGGTACCAGTCGGCCGCCCTACTTGCGTGTTTCATTCACAGCCATGCCTCCCAGGTGGGCGGCGGCAGCCCCCTTTTGGGGATTGGGAAGCCTTCTCAGAGGGGTTAAAGAATTGGTCCATTTAGCGACTAGTAAATGCTGTAGCAGGATTCAAGCAGGGCCTTGTCAGAATTCAAGGGCATGTTCTCTCTACTGTTTCCAGTACTTCCCTGTTATACCTGGAATGGTGAAGTGGGTCAGTTTTGGAGCCTTTCAGAAAAAGTATGATTTAAGCGCCTCTGGACTGTTTCACAAAGCTCAGCATTCTTTGATGGTTCTGAAGCACGCAGTGATTTTCGTCCCAGAGAGGTAACGTCTAACTCCTTTGATGATGACGTGGTTGCAAATGGTGTACAGGTGCAAAACCAGACTTTGCAGCTTCTGAAGGGAAACTCTCCAGTTCTCCCTTGGTCGGCTTTCTTCCACGGGATGTAACTGTGCTGCAGCGTAGGCCTGAGCTTTCCATATGGAGTGAGAGTTTAATATCCGATGTTAGCATAAAACGGTCAGATGAAGAAAATCGAAGTTGACAATTTATTTTTGGGTTTCATTAGTCAAGATATACTATCAGTTAATGGCCCATATAGCAAATGAAATTGAGTACAGGACATTGCATTTCTTACTTTCTATTTAGAGTTCTCTTACAGAATAATGTTGCCTGCTTTGGAACATCAGCTCCACCACTCACGGCACCTATCAGTGTGTTGGTGTGATTGCATTTACAGAGTGAATGTAATCTGGGCTTCCTCAGCCCCAAACACTTCAGTGCAGAATCACGGGCTGTAGACGTCTGTTAGTCACGCAAATACTTCTAAAATTATATGATTCCAGAAAAGAAAGAAGAGAGAGAGAGAGAGATTGCCTTTATCAAATTTCCTTTCAGTTCTAAATGAAAACTGTTGTTGAGCAGCTCTGGTTTCCTTTGGATAAGAATATATACATTTCTTTGCATGTAACCTGGGTTTTGGGCTAGAACACCAAGTTCTTGCTGTCCACAAGCCACAAAAATAGTAGCCAAATGGCACACGTGTGAAATATTTTATACTTTTTTCTGAGAAAGTATCCTTGAATTTGGGACTTGGGCTGTGATTTCTGCTTTTTGATTCCCCCACCTGTCTTGTAATCTCTCACTCCTTCCCACGTGGTTCCCAAGTGTTCGTGGTCTCAAAGGAGCGGGCAAACACCCAGTTGGTCACCATGTACTGCTGCTATAGATAGAGCCCAGACAAGACTTAAAGGACATTATCAGAGAGAACTTCCTGGAAGAAATGGGCTGTACATTCAGTTGTGAGGACAGAGTAAGAGTCAGCCAAGAGAAGGAGTCAAGAATGTGGCTCAGGTCGCAGGTGCAGCCCGGGCAGAGGCCTGGAGGCTTTTGGCGTGGGGACCCGGGGAGAGTGCCCTGTGCGGTCCAGGGTGGAGGGAGCCCCTGCTGGGGAGGACACTGGAGAGAGTCCGGGGTGTAGGGCTTTGGAAGAAGTTGAGTTTTACTAGAACTGACACAGTAGGCAGTGAAGGGTGTCAACAGAAGTGACCCTCAGGGAAGGTACTTCTGGTTTTGCTTCTGATATACTACAGACAAAAGGGTCGGGACGGGTGAGAGCAGGTATGTCTGTCCCTTTGAGATCCAACCCGTCATTCATTTATTCATAACACGTGCACTTCAGTGAGTCTAGGGGAGAGAGAGTGTAGCCACATAAATAAGCAAAATGTATTTGCTTCTTGAGAGCTTAGCGTTGTCAGTTAGCCTAGAATGTTCTAGGAAGAGAGGAACAAATTGTGGAGGTTGGAGGGAGGGAAGGCTTCCTTGGGAAACAGTCAAAATGAACCTGGAGGCAAGTGGGAAGTAGGAGCAGGTCAGGGGGCTCCTGAGGTCACTGGGGACCTATGTACTGAGATGAGGCTGGGCGAGCAGGGTCTGGGGTGGGGCTAGAACTCTACCAGGGAGCCTCTGAACTGTTTGAAGTGGGGTTGATGTAATCAAATTTGTGCTTTGGGAAGGCTGTCGTGGCTTTGTGTGTGTGTGTAGCGGGGAAGAGGTGGAGGGTGCCACCAACTGGGGGATCATTTGAAGACCATTCACAGGCTGGGATATGGGCTTCGGGGCTACTTGGGGACGGCAGGGGCAGTGTGGATGCCGGCTTTTCTTATGGGGGACTTGTTAGCGGGGCTGCCCTAGAGGCACCTTGTGGCTGGAAGAAAACTGATGGAGGCTGCCAGGGGGACATTCCTCTTCTCTCTTTCCATGCCTAGTGTGATTATCTTAGCTCAGCCAACATTTGGAACAAAAGAGCTAATCTCCAGGGTTGCCCAGGCCTTTGTAGAGCTCCTTCGAGTGAGATCTGATAGGATTTAGGTTTGTGTTCAGATCTGGATGTTCACTTAGCTAGAAACGTCCTGTCATTTCGATTTCCATAGGGGTTTTTATTCCTGATAAAGATTGCTTTCTTGGTGAGAGGAAAATTATTACAGCTGTTGTCTTTTTCAAAAAAAATCATATGTTTTAAGAGCTTTAATATTCAAAAGAATAGGAATATATAAAATATTTAAGGAAGTCTTTGGTGTGGTTTCTTTGCTTTCTGAGCTAATGTGGACTTAGAGCCTTTGTATTACTTAATAGCACATCCTTGTCAGTATTTAAAGAGCTGTTAGTGAGCACCCCAGGCCCCACCTCTCAAAGAATCGTTAAAGTTTGCTCTGAAATAGTGAGGTCATAAACGTCTTGTTTTCAGAAATCAAAAGGTTTTAAATACGCACCATAGCTCCATTTATAAAATAATAATAAGTTCAAAATTAAGAAAATGGAGGATAATTGATTTTTTTTAAAGCCTAAACATAAACTTTCTTGTGCTAATTTTGCAACTGGAAATTTTGAAAAGAAAAATCCTACTGCAATATCATCTACGTGGTATATATATATGAGTTTCACGTTTGAAAAGTAACTGCGCAGTGGTTTTCAAAGTCAGGAGCATTCCAGCTCAAATACTGGCAGTGGTGGCTGCTGGTTTTCAATGGAAGAGCCTAAATTTGCCTTCTTAGCTTTTTTTTTTTTTTGTACTGAGAAGGTTGAGTAGTGCTTTGCCAGCATGATTTTCGGGCAATTTGAGGGCAGCTGTCGTGTTCCAGCAGTGAGATATTTCCATGCATTTTATTTTCTGGACATCACCAGGGCACATGTGGGGTTTGTGCCTGCAGGCTGGAATGCTGCAGGACTCCCTAATCCATCACCATTATGTCCTGGTGCTGCTCCGGTCAGTGAATGATTTTCTGTGACTTGGAGGTAATGTGGTCTGATGGTGATGATCAGACGTGCAGTTAAATGCTATTAATTGAAATAAGAGTAACCTAGAAACATTGCTCTAACAATACAGGATGAGGGAGGAGGATTGGCTGAGCTGCTTGCAGTGGGATGTCTTCTCAGGTGACTCCCTCACCGTGATTCCTGCCAATATCCGCCCCAGCCCTGCACGGTAGTCCTGCCGAAGCAAGCAAGCACTTTGCTCAGAAACGCACTGAATTTCCTTGCGCCTCTGTTTGTTGGCTTTTTTTTGAAAACACATTTTGCCCTTTGCTTAAATGCCATCCATGCTAGTCACCCCTTACACTCATTCTTCTGGACCTCGTCCATACATAGCTGCTGAATGGATGAACAGAATGTAGTATCTCCATGTAGTGGAACATTATTCACACGTAAGAGTGAATAAAAAAGAAAAAAAAAAGAGGAAAATGAAAAATGCCACCTGTTTTGGGAAGTCCACCCTGACTGTTCAACCCACACTTTTCCCTTTGAAACACAATCACTTATGCTCCACTCTACTCTTTTTGATAGTACTTACCACCTTCTAATAATCTTTAACGTTTCCAAAAAAAATAAAAAATAAAGAGATGCTGATGCCACTTCAAAATATACAAGCCTTGCTAACAGCATGTTAATTGAAAGGAAGCAGACACAAACGGCCAGATATTGTTGATTTCAGTGATCTGAAAAGCCCAGAAAATGCACATGCAGAGGCAGAGAGCAGGTGATGGTTGGAAGGGGCTGGGTGGAGGGGGATTATGGAGTGAATGCTAGTGATAGGGGGATTCTTTTGGGCTGATGAAGTGTTCTGGAAATAGAAGGTGTTGAGGGCTGCACAACTGTGATTGTGCAGAAGACTGCTGAGCGCTGTGTCTGGGAGTGCCTGTTGTTGGGGCATCTTTATTTTGTTCACATCCTGCAATGTGAAGGGCCATCTTCTGCTGTGGTCATTCTACTCCTGTGAGTGGTGAGGGTCAGGACTTTGTAGAGTCCTGTTTCTTTTCTCCCTCTGGCTGAGTGTAGGCAAAAAAATTTAAGCCTGAGAAAGTGCTCCATCTACAGAAATGTCTTTCAGTTTTGCCTGGTGTAAAAATCTTGAGAGCTTTTAACCGTTGAGGCTAGTCTGTGGGGGTAAATAGCCTATGAAGCCTGGGTGAGCCCGGGAAGAGCCGCGCTTCCCTCCCAGACACGGGTGGGGATTTCACCCCCTTTCAGGCAGTGAAGGGCCCAGACCCGTGGGCAGACTTGACAATCGTGAATATTTACGTGTATCCGCTGCTTCATCTTGGATATTAATTTCAAGCTGAGTCAGTTTGTGACGGCAGCCTCATCCTACAGCAGGAATTTATAGTATCTGCTCTTTGAGGTGAAGACCTGACAGACTTGATTATTTAACAGTCTGCTTTGAATTGATATCTCAGATTCCTTTGTCAAAAGCAAAACAGCAGAAATACAGACGTCCTTTAATTCCAATGTGGCCTGGAACGGGTTTAGTGTCTGTGCCTCAGTGGCCTTATCTGCGGGTGGGGAAGATGATAACAGTGCTTCCCTCAGAGGAGCTGGTGAGGGGAGAGTGAGAAGCACAAATGGAGGACTTACACGAGATGCTCATAAATGACCGAATTTAGTGCTCTCCGCCTGGTGAGGCCTTAGGGGTAGAGATGTCAGAACAGAGCAGTCCTAGCCGGAGCTCGATACGTGATGGTAGCTGTTATGATCAGTATCACCACTGTGGGTTATCAGGTAGTTTTAAGACTTGGTAATATGATTTCATGAATAATGTTAAAAGACTAGACATCTCAGATCCAGTTTACATAGTCCTCAAGATTTCTTCTGAGAATTGGATGGTTTCTTCCCTATCTTAAATCTGAGATGAGTCTCTAAAAATTTCCGTATTCCTCCATCCTTTTGCTTTAATTCTCTATTTCTTAAAAAACAAAGTTTTTAGATGGAGTTACTGGGGACTGAATTGAGGGCCTCATGCATGCTAAGCACATACTCTCCCAAATGAGGTATAATCTCTTCCCTGATATTTTTTTTAAATTTACATCTTAATTTTCAGAGGTTAGAGGCCTCTAATTATTTTTCTGGAGACTTGTCCATGAACCTGTAAATCTACAATTAATGGACAAAATTTGGTTTATTAAAAAAAAATCTATAGAATATTCTACAGTCCACCCAAAAGGAAATACTCATGGACTTAAAATGTTTCTCCTTTAAGGTGATTTCTCCTGTTTGGTCGAGCTTAATTTGTTAACAGCCATCCTCATCATCATAATGACCAAACTCGCTGTGAGTGGACGCCTAACTGAGGCTAAAATGCTTTGCTCATATTTTACTTCATAGCAAGTGTTTGATTGTAGGTATCAGTGTCTCCTTTTTTGTAGCTGAGGGATTGAGAGATGGGTCAGCTTGCCCCAAATGACACGCAGCTGGCGGTGGCTAGCTCGATGCTGGAATCCAGGCTGCACAGGATGAATTCTCAATTGCTCCTCTAATCAGCTTCCCGTTGAGTGTTTTCCCGAACTCCTGTGAGCCCATAAATGACCGATTTTAGCTATCTCAGCCTGATGAGGTCTTCAAAGGAGAGACACCAGTGAGAATGAGAGGCAGAGTGGCATAAATTAAAATTGTACATTTTCACAAATGTTTTATTCTCAGGTAATGACTGTAAAGGAAATAGTTTTTTAATTTAGTGCTTTGTGAGAACTAAAAACAAAACATTTAAAATAACTATTGTGCAAGAGAGAAGTGGTCTTTGAAAGTCCAACTGTTGCTAATGATGTTACTTGTTTTTTCTAGTGGTGCTTATTTACTGAAAAATTTCCAAACACTGAATTTGTTTTATGTAGTCTTAGTATGAAAGAAAACTTTGTCAGTGAGTATTGTAAGTAAAATCCTTACTCTTTTCTTTCCTGATGATGAATATCTTAGTTGTTTACATGGCTTAAGTATATTTTGTCATTTGTGAAATTTGAGTAATATGGTTTACCTTGTCTGACTGTGAGAGCTGGACGCCTTGTATACAAAGCACCGTAGAGGTGCTTAATAAAAATGTGCTTTCACAGTGACTGATAGTTTAGAAGTATCAACTCTGAATACTAAAAAGGGTAGCTTATTTCTGATGCATATTCAATATGTGTATATATGATATACATTAATATGGCTTAAAGTAACTAGGATTGTTTTTTTTTAAGTGCAGTATGAAGCTTTAATGAAATCTGTGTCATTCTAGTGAGACAGGGACTACTTAAATTGCCTTAAGCAGACGACCTTGAAGATTATTTACACAGAATGTAAGCTCAGAATTCATGTTGCCGTGTAACCATCCATCAGACATTTAATTTCTCGGGATTCTGACCAGAACCATTAAGTTTAGAAAAATCCACATTGATTATTATCAGGGAATAAGCTTCTCTCTTTTGTGACTAAAGAAAATTTTGATTTTTTTCTGCACTCTTTTCAGGTTTTAAAATTTCAAAATTTTGATTTGACATGTCACTTTTTTAATAGAGAGAATAAAGCTCATGCTGTTTTAATATGTAAATAAATGTTTTTGTATTTCAATACCCTTCTATGATTTCCTGGCTCTTTGAGAAGTATTTTGCAAGATACTTAGATTACCTACTGTTGGAAAAATACAGACGTGACTTTTATGAATATAGGCCTAGTACAGTTCTGTTGGTTTTTACTACAGTGCAAGACATGAGACCTAGGAGAGCTTTGCTGCTGATTGCCAGGAGGACAGATCTCAGGTCTCAGTCTCCCCTCGTGTAAAATGAAGTGGCTGGACTGGATTCTTTCCTCTTCTAAGATGAGCTTCCATGAGCCTATGTCTTTTGTTTATATTTAGGAGTATTAGCAATATCAGATTAAATACTGAATACCCCTCCATCCCCCCGAAGCAAAGTGCAGTATATGCTACATAAGCTTCTAGTTATCTGATTCTCGTTTCTCATCTTACAGTCAATTTTTGTGTTGCATGTTTCCCGGCAACCTGGAAGGTCTTTTTAGCCATAGGTGGCGCTGTTGCAACTTTTTACAGTCTTAATTTTTCTGTTTGTAAAATAAGGCTTAAACAATGTGATTTTATTTTGATTCCTTTGCTTAATGCTTCAGAATAGCACAACGTCCATTATGTCTTTCTACCTGGAAAATTTTTTCTGCTTATATCATAGTTTTATTCTTTTATCTCGCTGTGAACATTTCAGACTTGCTGTGCAAACAATGGCAAAATCGGGCTTTTCTTCTAGTGTTAGAAACCAGTGAGCCGGGATATTATAAAACAGCTAGAAGCTGCCTCTGGAGCACCATAAAGCTGAAAGGTGTGTTGAGTTCCCTGAGTATTGACCCCGCCGCTGTGTGTTAATTGGTGGGAGTTGATTTGGTACATATATGATGGGGTGTAGTTTCTTGACTTGGGTTTGCCTGCACGTGCTGACACTGAACCATGTGATCCTGAGTCAGCTCGTTCTGAGTTTTCCCCTCGTCTGTGAGAAGGGGACACTCATATCTGCTTTGTAGAATTGTGAGAATTAGTAATTATGTAACATGTTTACCACAGTGGGTATGTCAAGAGAGCTCATAAACTTTAGCTGCTGTTTTGTGTGCAGCCATCATTTTATAGTCTTTGGTAATTACAAAGAAACAAGAAAATAAGAAAAGCTGATTTTATGATGAAAGATATTTGAGGACGTTCCATAATTCCTACACCCATAATTTAGCATCAGCAGAGTCAGAACTGTTACACAGTCGCCCTGGACCAACGTTAAGCCACAGAAATTTTTGTTACTTCATATATGTTGGGGCCTAAGGGGAACCAATACTTATACACATGTTGTCTCCAGCAGCCAACTGAGAGATGACACAAAAGAGTAGGCAGGCGATAAATGTCTTCTTTGTTACTGATGAAGCCACGTTCTCCATGAACTTCAGGGCTGTGGATAAATGAGTGTCATGATACTGTGTCCCAGAAGTAGAGACTCACCCTGTCCCAGGTATCTCTGGGCCACAGCAAGCCTTCCCTTGAGAGAATGAGCCCCATCATGCACAGGGCTGTTCTGCAATGGAGCTGAGCATCCAGGGTGCTTCCCTAGGGTAGTCAACACTGGAGGGAAAGGAAGGGTTTCACATGCCCTGCTTGTCTCCCCGGAATCACAACTCAATCTGTTAATGTGAGGAGGGCTAGCTGTGGGCCAGGGGTCAGGGCTGTGAAGGGAGTAGCACTCTGCATGGCCCAGAGGAGTGGGGAGGAGGTATCCCTTCCATCAGTTTAAACAGGTGGTGGGATGGAACAGAAGGGTTCATCCCATGAGTTTATAAAAGGAGAAATAAGAATTTCCTTTGGGTATTAGTCTAGCCAGGAAACACAGAAGATGATTAGGAAGGAGACTTGTAAACCACTGTAATATTAATTTGACATTTGTTGAGCACCCAAAATGTGCTACATTCTTTTCTGAGCGTTTTACAGAAATGAATCCTTCAATCTTCTCAACAAGCGAGTAAGGAAGGTTTGATTGTTATCCCAGTTTCACAGTGTGGAAATTGAGGCACACAGAGGGTAAGTTGACCAAGGTCACAGAACTAGTAAGTGGCAGAGCAAGTATTTTAACCCTGGCTGTATGGTATTGTGGCTCCCAGAATGGGCTTTGGGTGTTTAGATGTATCTGCATCCCTCGATTTCTGTACGTCTGTGCATCAATTAGCCCAGAAAGGACAGGGAAAGGAGAGTTACACAGGTGCTCACAGTCGTGTCTCGGCAACTGTCCACGAAGAGTGCACCGTGATTAGAATTAATTGTTTTCCAGGCAGCAGATCTGTTGGTATAACAGAAATTTAGTCCATTGAATTCATCTAGAAATCCTTCCTGCTCTGCTTCTGTCCACACTTGCCATGTGACTGCCTGCCCGTGTTTGGGCCGTGGAGGAGAACATATACTCATGGTTGAACTCTGATATTGCAGTCTGGTTCATAGTTTCACATCTTCTGTTACATTAATAAGTTAAATTTCTGGTTTTCTTGCATCAGTGTCTCATGAGTTTGGTTAATGTGAAACCAGTCCATGGGAGCCCAGGGGTTATGATGGTATAAATTTTTAGCACGTTGTGGCACTTCTAGCCATGCAGACATGACTGGGGGATGTACGCCTTTCTCACTGATTTCTCCCAACAGCAGGGTCCTCTCACGGATGTGAGGCTGGGAGCTCTCTGAGTAGCTCAGTCAGAGGCCAAGTCCACCAATCCGAAAATGATGAAGTACCTGGAAGTGGGTTTAATAAAAGTAAAGGGCTTCCAGGTAGTCCGATGGGCTGTTCAAGAAATTTGGTGAAAAGCTGTCCACTGTCTGTGGTTTAGCTGCTGCTTTGCTATTGAAAAGTCTGGAGTAGATGAAGGGATTTTAAAAAGCAGAAAGGAGTGATTTCAGGTGGTACATCCACACCGGTGAGAAGTGATGGATGACCGCCTGTGTGAGGCACAGACAGAGTCTTACAAACTTCATAAACCAGCTTCAAATGCTCTGCCATCTGAGTGCGCTTCATATGGGGTCCAGTTCATCACTGGTCACGCTGTGAGGGCAAGTAACTGACGATGGCAGAAAGGACACGGAGGCATCAAAAAGGTCTCACTCATGTTCCCTGTTTAAAGAATGTGGCACAGTGTATTATATTTGAGCTGGTTTTTCACTGAACAGTTTTTAGTGTTTTCTGGGACTCCCCAGTGCCCCAAGGTTCCATGCAGCTGGGTGTCCCCTCATTGCAGCTCCGTCAGCGCTTGCCCTGGGCTGATGTGGTGTCACGGGAAGCAGGACGGTCAGCGTCCCCGGCTCCTCTGAGCTCCGTCTCCTCATCTGCAGAGCCTGGTTTCCCATCCGTGTCTACTTAGTAGGGTTGCTGAGAATCACACGTGA
Source organism: Vicugna pacos (assembly GCF_048564905.1). Lineage (NCBI taxonomy): Eukaryota > Metazoa > Chordata > Mammalia > Artiodactyla > Camelidae > Vicugna > Vicugna pacos. The sequence goes on along the minus strand of NW_027328740.1, from coordinate 71,487,919 downwards.
TGGTTATCAGGTGTGATTTCTGGTTGTCTCTGCGATTGGCAAATAGCCAATAATTGATAGAAACTCTTGTTTTTTTTATTGTAATTGTGTCTCCTAGATTGCAGTGGTTTTTAGTCTGCATTTTTTTATAACTTTACTCATTTTTAAATATGCCCTTATTTTATTTATTTTTTTTTTGAGGTACTGGGGACTGAAGCCAGGACATTGTGCATGCTATGCAGGTGCTCTACAACTGAGTAATACCCACCCTCCTTTTCTGCACTTAAAAATAAATATTGCAATACACAAAATAGCTCTTAAACTCCATCATGGGACCTGGTCTCTGTATAGGCAAATGAACACGTATACTATTTCAATAAGAATAAATGCTGTTGAGACATAAGTTTCTGAATCTGTTAATGTGCTTAAAAACGATCATAGCTAGTGATAAACACGAGACTTAGATCAAGGACTTTTTAGGGTATGTTTTGCCATCATGGGAAATTACATTCTACCGAGAAGGCTAATTGGGTCTCTTTGATATTTGGATGGTTTAGCAGGTGATCAAGGCTTTCCAAAGCTGACAGTTTTGTATTTTAAACTAACTACAAAGTTATCTTCTAGAAGATGGAAATCCTAAGCTTGTGAATTTCCCAGTAATCCAGGGGGTATGTGTCTGTGTCTGTGTCTGTGTGAACGTTTGTGTGTGTGATTTCAGGAATGTAGAAATAAGTTCCATATAGACTTCTGATATCTTTCTCTTCCAGTTCAAGGTTTAAGCATATACTTACACAAATAAATTGATTTTCTTTTGTCATTTGGCATATTGGCGGGAATAAGAGGTTCTCATACTTGTTTCAGAAGGGTTGGGAAGCATGAGCTTAGAAAACGGGAGGAGAAAGAGGCAGGGAGACACTTCACACTTTGTGCAGTATATGAGAAACGGTAGCTTTTCTTTTCTCTTTTCTTCTAAAGCAAACTGGCTCTGAATTGTAACACACTATTACTCAGAATTGCTTTTCTAATCAGATACAAGTGCCTCAGATTTTTCAAGGCAACATGAATGATGAAATGTGTTTTAGCATTTATCTTTAAAAGTAGTTTTATTTCTCAAGTAAAAGACTATAGCCTGTTTCTTCCAGCGTCTCAAGAAATTCTCATTGATCTATGTACATGTTCTATGTGCTTATTTTCTTTTCTTTTTTTTTAAGTGCTTGTTTCATTGTGGTGTGAATCAATGTTTAAAATTTCTGGATTTTGATCTTTAGAAAATGCTGATATATCAGAACTGTTAAAAACCTGATTGTTCTTTGGTCCTTGTTTGGTGGGGCACCCTATTGATTACTCTTGTCTGTTAAAGAGAGAAATTCTTCCTCTAGCCTGCAGATCATTAAGTGTATGGTTTGCAGCATGCCTTTAAATTTCATTGAATGCATTGAACATGATTGTCCAGTGAATTTTGAGTTGACTCATAGTAATGACTTTGCTTTGATTCTGTGGCTTTTGCTCCTCTCCACAAGAGCTTGAATTCTCTGTTGCATTTTGTATACGTGTTCTTCACAGTGGAAGAAATTTTGCATTTTTTACAGAGGTGGTTTTTCCTAACACCTCTGAATGCCTTCTGTAATTGATACAACAAAAATCTGTTATTTCAATGCTTAATTATTTCATAAACTAGTTTTTGGCTTAATCAGAAACAATGACAGAGTGATAATAAAAAATAGGAAAACTTTCCTTCCTTTGAAGAATAGAAATCAGGTGGTCAGGCTCACCCATGCTTTGGGCCTGACACACTTAATCTCATGTCATTGTGTATCATGATTCGGAGATGGAGTTGCTTCAGGTTTATTGATTTTTGTTTTAACATTTGTGTTGAATTCTTTCTCCAGGCTTATGTATCCTGTTGGGTTTGTTGAAACTGTAGAAGGGAAACAAAAGCTTTTTTTGGTTTCCGGAGGCCTGAGTTGCTGATGATAAGGGTTGAGGGTGGGCTGAGGAACAGAGTGACACTCCCTCTGCTCCCAGCTGAAATTGATGAACAATGAAATCAATTAAGTGTATCGGTATTTGACCAATAGAAGTTAGCGAGCCCAAACTGGCTAGTTATGCCCAAAGAAAGTACTGAATTCACCTGCAGAATTAGGTGCTTTACCAAGAAGAAGCAGCTTAGAGCAATCAGAAAAATCAGTCCTATGATGAGATATAAAGTAAATATAATATCTTTTATTTCTGAAACTTTTCTACGTTAAGTTGTGTAGAGCTAAAATTAAGTTTCAAGCACCAGGAGTTAACAGTGTGGGTGGTTCTGTATGATCATTATTCAGGAATGTGCCTAGACTCTGCTAGAGTGGCTGAAGCTGGCAGGAAAAGACCCAGAGCCAGGATTTGTCACCTTAGGGTGTCCTCCATAATGGTTCCATGTGGGAGCCCATGATTGGGTTAACAAATTGTAACAGATCCCAGCCGCCTGTCAAATTTAAGAAGAAAACGTATGCTTAGTAACTGCTTTGCAAGCAAGTGCCTGTGCATCCTCACTCCTGTCTCCTTGCCTTAAAAAGCAGAGATAATGCTTTGCTTGCGTAGATGATGTTTTAGATAGCACTCTGCTCATCGCAAAGCAATGACCCAGGCCCACAGCTATAAAGGCTGGGCTTGTGTGCAGTTAGATACTCTATTATCCCCCAAGCAAGGACCTAGCTGGTCTGGTGGTCTGCTTTGTAATTCACATGTCTAAAGGATGTATCTTATTCCCCTCACCCCATGACTTACCTAAAGATACACTAAGCCTTTGTACTCATGGTGGATTCTACAATCTCTGTCTCATCCTTCTTTCCCCAAGTTCCTGCTTACTATCACACAACTGTTAATGACGTTTTCCTTTGATTATACACAATAAATATGGGATCATTTGAGAGGCTCGTGGAGTTGGGTCCCTACGCCCTCTCTCTTTCGTGACTTTTTCCACAGAGTCTTGAGTATTCATTCCCTGTACGTAAGACTTCTGCCAGCCAGAACCCACAGTTCCAGGTGAGAAGGATGCAGGCTTTATCTCTCCTACCCGAGGGAGAGAGAGTAGAAAATTGAGATCTGCTCTTCCGTGGTCCCTTCCTGCCCCAGGTCTGCTCCAGTTCACCTGCAGCCTTCTGGCCTCTGCTCACACTGCCTCTGTCCCAGGACTGACAGCAGCCTTTTCTTCCCTGGTAAACATTTCCTGTGCCTTTTAGAAGTTGGTCTCTTCTCTGCAATACAACCCTGGCAGATGTGATGGTGGTAAACGTGCTGGAGGGCAGTCACTTGGGGACTGCCAGGAGCCATGCTGATTCTCCTGAGTCTCTCATTCGGGGTTACAGAACTGTCGAGCAGCAGAGGAAGCCCTTTAACGTGAGGCCAGCTCAGCATTGCATCACTTTCATTTTATTTTTGAATTTTCAGTGGAGAAATTATTTGTAGCAAACTGTTCCAGATTTTTGGCTGCCTGCTTTCCTCACCACCATTTCCTTGTTGGCTCTGGTGCTTGTTGTAAGAACCAGGTTTCTTCTCTGGTTATTTCTAGCAGCTGGGCTTGCCGAATCCTTGATCTGCATTTGAAGCAGAATGCTTCTTCGTGATGTCAAGCTGATTTTCCTATTTCTGAATATTTCGTGTACACTCAGCAACTCTTTCAAGTGAAATGCTCTTGTCCAATTCTGTTAACCCATATTTGCCGATCTCCTGCTTTCATGCTGAGGGCAGTTTCTTCTTCCTGTAATAAAAGTTAGCAATTTGCATTTACTATTTGAAGGTTCTGGCCCTAGGTGCTTTTGTCCTTAACAGTTTTAATACAATTCACCCATTAAAATGTGCAGCGGTTTTTACTCAAAGCCCAGAATTGTGCATCGCAGTCAATCTTAGAATATTTTCATCCCCCAACAGGAAGCCCTGTATGCACAAGCAGTCATTCCCATCTTCCTCATCCTCCCCCAGCCCCAGGCAGCCATTGTTCTCTCTCTATGGATTTGCCTGTGCTGGACATTTCATGTAAAACAAGTTATTTCATGTAAATGGAACTGTCTATTGTGACTGACTTCTTTCACACTGAGTAAATTTTTCAATGTATTTCCAGGTTGTGGCCTGGGTCAGTACTCTATGCTTTGCTATTGCTGAATTATATTCTACTGTATATCTGGGCCCTACTGTTTACCCATTCATCAGGTGATAGTCGTTTGTGTTGTGTCTGCTTTTTGTTTGTGAAGAGTAATGGCGCCGTGAATACTCCTGTAGGAATTTTTATGTGGACATTTGTTTTCAGTTCTCTTACTTGTGTGACCAGAGAGCAGAAATGCTGGGTCATTCATAAACCAAATGTTCAACTCTCTGAGGACCTGCCAGGCTGTTTTCTAAAGTGGCCACCCTGTGTTACATCCTCAAAAGCAAGGGCTGCGCGCTCCGCTTCCTCTGTGTCTTCATTAGTGCTTGTTACACATTTTTTTTTATTATAACCTATTGTAGTAAGTGTGAAGCGGTTTCTCCTAGTGGTTTTGACTTGATTTCTTTTACAGCTAATGATATTGAACATCGTTTGATTGTGCTTATTGGCCATTTGTATATTTTCTTTGAAAAATACATTTTCAGATACTTTATACACATTTTAATTGAGTTCTCTTTTTCTTGTTGAGTTGTAGGAGTTTTTTCTTTTATTTGAAGATACAAATACTTAATCAGATAAATAATTTGAAAAAAATTTCTCCTCTCAGATGTTTTTTCACCTTCTGGATGGTGTCCTTTGAAGCAAATTTTTAACATTTGATGAACTCCAATTTATCACTGTTTTCTTTGTTCCTTGAGCTTTTGGGGTAATATTTAAAATCTGAGGTATTTTATTTAAACTTTTATATAAAAAATAACTTAATTCTTAAGACTGTTCTAGGAGATGGGTGCTGTGGCTGTCCCCAGTCTATGGATAGGAGACTGAGGTGCAGAAAATTTCACTGAAATATCAGTGTCACAGCTACCCAGTGCTGTGGGATTTCAGACCCTCATGTTTGTCCCCAGCATTTGTGATCTTCACCACCATGCTCCACTACTGCCTGGAATCATTAATGAAAAAGTTTTCCTTTTTTGATTTCTTGATTGTTTGTTTTCTCATTGGGGAACTCACCTCTTCATTTTCCTTGCAGAGATCTGTGTAGGTTTATTTTAGATCTCATGTACTTATTTATTACACAGGCTCCAGCGATGATTGTGCCTAGTTGATCTAATCAATTCATACTCAAGTCTTTCCTGCTCATGACACTAAAAAGAGAGTCATGATTTACATAATGCTCAAAGAAGAATGTACTTGAGTGATTTTATTTTTCTAACCAATCAAACAAATCAAATAAAAACCCGGTGTTGGAACAGATTATAAGCCCTGCAGAATAGGGTCACTGTCTTCCTTGTGTTTCATTTGATTTGTCACAGTGTCTGGATAGTGCCTTGCTGTCCAGCAGTTTTGTGAGTATACGGTGCTCGTGAATCATTGTAAGGAAAGAATTTTGACAACAGACTGTGTTGTTCATTTCACAAGGGAAAAGATCATATAGAAATACTGCTCAGATTTATTTTAAAATTAAGCTTGGTGTCTTGAGAAGGGTTCAAGAAACCATACAAAAATCTTTTTCACTAATTTTAAATCTATCTTAGACACATTATGCATACATGGCAGAGTAACTTATCAACTAGTTTTGACAAGAGGAGTGTACTATTGATTATCTATTTTAGTTGAAATATTCTACCTGGGATAAAGTAATCAGTGCCCATAAATGAACAAATATGTTTGTATTTCTATGCAACGTGGGGGCAGACTTCATATGTTTTTATATAATATATATGACTGTGTGTTTTAATCTGTCTGTCAGTGTTTTTATAGTTTTTCATCAATGTTGTAACTTTAGAATTCTTCTATGGAAATCACCCCCAATTCTAGTGCAGTTTGTACTGTGTATCCTGTCTTATGCATGGGATTCCACTGTCCCCTCACTGAGGAATTTCCTCTCCTATTGAGTTAGTAGCAGAGTTAAAGGAACTGTGATTTCTAGGCCTTTGCTCTCCATGTGTTTGCAGTTGGCTGTCAATCAAGATTTTCTCTTTCGTGAGTTTTCATTGTTCAATTAGAATTTTGGAAATAACAATTAATATGTTGCAACACTCTCCCTAGAAACTTGATGTGTTTGTGCTTTTCCGTTTCCAATTTACAAAAAATGTAAATGCACTCTTGTTTTTAAATAGTCCTTTTTCACTAGATATTTGTTTACTTCTTTATAGTCAAAATATTTTTTTCCCAATGAATGAATAGGTTTGCATGTTTTAAAAGATACCTTACTTTTTAAATTTCTTATTCTAACAGGTATATTCGTTGTACAGAATTTAGAAAATAAGGATAAACACAATTATAACTTAAAAATGGCCTCTAATCTCACCTGGAGATACAGTTGTAAGGTTTGAAATTGAGAATTACAAGTCCTCTCAAACTGTTCTTCTATTTCAAGTACGGTTTGGTTACTGAGATCCTCGAATTCCCATATGAATTGTAGCAGCAGATAGTCAGTTTCTGCAGAGGAACCCACTGGGATTGTGATCGAGTCCACGTTGAATATATGGATCGCTCTGGGGAGCACTGCCATCCCAAGAATGCTGTCATTTGATTCAGGAATGTGCGTGGTGTGTCTGTCCAGGTATTTAGGTATTCTTTAATTTTTTTCAGCATTGCATAGAGTTTACATTGGATTATTTTACTATATATTTTGCCTTTATACTGAGGACAAGTGTGCAAGGTACCGGGATCAGAAGTGTATTGGAGCTCCGCAGCTTGCTGCCACCATGGACGCTGTGCTCTTGCTTCGCCCACTGTACAATGTTGCACAAAATAGGACCTAAGTAACTCTCTCTTGAAAGAATGATTATATGATTGCTGGATGATGCTTGAGGGTCCTTGTGATGATGTCTTTTTCCCAGAATTTCCCCTCTTCTTTACTATGCCCTTTCCCTTCCTTTCCTCCAGCCTGTGTTTCAGCCTGCCTGTGGCATTGATTTTCCTTGTCTGTGGACTCTTCCTTTCACTAGTTCGTGATAATGTTACATGTGAGATGTGGAAACTTGCTAGATGTCAAGAAAGAGGAAATCCATTGCATTCTAGTTTTTTTAGAGTGTGCTATTGTATTATCGATTGAAATGAAATCAGGCTGACCCATTGAGCCATCCCCTGAGCTCTTTTTGCCTTCCTACAGGTGATACTGCTCTCGTTGCTGCATGTGCCCTTCCCCCAGACTTGGTTTTGGGGTTGAGTAAGTCACCGTCACTGGAGCCCTCTCTTTAAATGATGAAGAGAACATTTGCTCTTTCTCCCTGTTTGGGGACTTGGATGAGATGAGGCAACAGATAAAGAATGGAGCCCCACCTCATTCTGACCCCCGCTCTTTCCGTTCCTTTCTCCAGGGGAAGAGTACAATTCAAAAATATAAAGATTGTGAACTAATGAGATAGACAAGACAACCGATCATTTATTAAATACCCTTTCATGCCAGAAACAAATGTATTATACACACAAAAAGCACATAAAATACGGTAGTACTGTGGTTACAAACGTGGGTCCGAGTTCGAGTCCTGGTCTGGAGTGACAAGTCCTGTGAGATGGAGAATTGGTAGGTCGGCTTAGCCTCTCTTGGACTTGTTTTCTGTCCTGCAGAGATGGGGCTCGCTAGGCGTCCCTCCCCCGTAGAGGTGCTGAGGGGTGTAAAAGACACGTGTAGGCAGACCGAGCACAGCTGCTCTTTCCTCGTAAGTGCAGGATAGCATCGCTTTTGCGGTGATGGCTTTATGACTGCACCGTGTAGACTCTCAGTGCTCCAAAGGGATGCCTTGCAGATTGGAGATGGGATTCTCACTTCTGTATATACCCAAGGATTGTGTTATTGGGCCTTGCTAATTTGACTCTATTCTTTAGAAAGTACATAATGTAGATATATTTTTCAAACATGCATGATTTTTTCTTTTATTATTTATAGTTCTACCCTCTCATCTCTTGGTGTGACTTTTCATGGAATCCAGGAAACAGTCCTAAGCAACCTGCCTCTTCACACTTCTCCGTGGTGGTTTCCTTCCCTGACTAGAAGAGGGTTTTGCATAGGTAATTTTGATTGCTCCCCTTCTCTTGGAGACTCTCTGTTTTTCTGCCCATCTCTCACCTGTCCATCTGTCCATTTCTCTACCCACTCATTCTTCTGACTTGTTTCAATAAGCATTTCAGGCAGCTTACAGAAGAACAGGTACCAAATAAACAGGTGAGAAAATGGGGCCAAGTTCATACAGTGAGGCTAGGAGTTGAGCCTGTGTGAGAGTTGCCAGCGTGAGACACACGCCTCTGCCTTGTGACTTATAAGATAGACAACATCAATGTGCCTGAAGCTCCCAGCAGACACAGGGAAACAGGGTTTGTGGGAGATGCTCATTGGCTGTGAAATAAATAAGTGGCTTAGTAGAAGCCCAGCCTTTCCAAGTACTAAGGCTTAGGAGAATATTTTAGTGTCTTCCAAAATCAGATTATTGCATCTTTTCTTTTTCAGAGTTTTATGTATAGTTGGTTTACATTCTATACCTGGAAATTTCTCCAAAACTTCTGCCCACGTGAGTCCCATGACTCGGGAATGGGGTGGTTCTGCTCATTGACGGGTGTTGGCCAGAAACGGAAAATGACAGCCTCAAAGGAGCCTGGGATTTATCAGTTATGTTTTGTCAGTGCTGTAGATTTCAGAAAATGCTTTCACCTTTTCTTTCCATCTGAGGCAGCAGCGCGCTCTCTTACCAGCATCAGGAGCTCAGGGCCACGGGATGGTGGGGGCTGACTGCACTGCCGTCAAGACAGCTGAGCTAGTCACTGCAGGTGTGGTTCTTTTACATACTGCAGTTCATGCTCTTTACTAGAATGTTTCAACAGGGAGTTAATTAACTGAGTTAATTAACATTTTATAAATATGATGCTTTGTTGAAAAGACAGTCATAGGCAGAATATAAGTTGTGATCACTTTAAAAATGGTTTCATTACTGAAATTTCAGTAGGAAAGATCCAGTTTATCTTATTTCCGCCTCTCTTTAAAAGTAACAAAGAAACAAGATAGAAAAAGCAGAGGATGATTTCTGTTCTTCCTCTCGGCTTGCAGGTGCCCTCACCTCCAGTGGCATCCATCCAGACACCAGCACTGACACTGGCCGTGCTCAGAACTGCCTCAGCCCTGAAGACACATCTGACAAATGGAAGGGGGCCGCGCCCTGTTACAGCAGGTGCTCTCACTTTGTGGGTCCTTATGTAACTGCGCGGTGTTATTCAGGATCGCCCTTTCTACACTTTGTGACGCTGCTGCGGTGTCTCCTAGTTATTTGTTTCTGTAAGTACTCGTGTAATTTTCCAATGTGTGGTACTAGACATCTAAAAATGCATTTTTCAGATGAAAAATAGTGTGTATTTAATATAAATGTATGAAAAAAGGGTCAAATGGATCTATCCTGGTGCCAGTACTCAGAGATAATAATTAACACATTAACATCTATTTTCTGTTCTTTTCATCAGTGTGTATTACCTCTGTCATAAAAACCAGCGAGCAATGTGTGCCTGTATACTGTGTGGAGACCTCCATTTTCCATTCGGCTTATTACACATTTTTCTACAATATTCTATCTCCCCTGGCATGATTTTTAATGACTAGTATAGCATTCTGTCTTGTGGAGTCCTCGTCCATTTTACTTTGGACTTAAATAAACTTTTAAATTCCAAGTATACTTAACTGAAATTCTGAAAAGAGATCTGTTGTGGTACCGAAAGTCCCCTACATCCCTTCCCCTTTTTTCCTGAGAGTAAAAACTGCTGACAATGTGGAGTATATATTTCATGACCTTTATGCCTATGTCATATAAATAAACTCATACATACACGTATATGAGAAATCTATGTCTATGTGTGTGTATATATGCTTTATTGAAAAATAAGGCCATACTATATGTTTTCTGCAGCTCGGTTTATTCACTCAGGTATATATCACAGACGTCCTCTCTCTCCAGACTCACCCGGTCCTTTCAGATAGAGTAGAGGGTTTTCCTGATATGCAGGTTTGGTCTCTTGTGTAAGGACACCTTTCGTGGGAGCGTACTGTGGACAAGGCCTTGGACCACGCCGAAACACCGGAACTTTAGTGCCCACAGCTCACCGTGATTTACCGCATCATTGTCTTGATGGTGGACACTTAAGTTTTCTCCATTTTCCACTGTCAGAAAGGGTGTTTGACTGGCATACTTCTTATACAAACATTCCTGTGTTCTTGTATGAGTATTATTTTCGTTAAGGTTTCTGGAAATTTAGTCCTTGGATGTGACAACTACATAAATCACAGGCTCCTTTCAAGTGAATCAAGAAATTCCTTCTCCTGTGGGGCATGAAAAGATGTAGAATAACTTATGTAACCAATTCTCTATCGCTGGATATGATTTCACTTCAGCTTTTCTTCTCACCATTGTAAACAGTGCTGTGTAAATGCTCTGATAAGTACATCTTTTTGAACTGAATTTTTCTAAATGAAACGATTCCAAAATGTGGAGTTCAGCCTGTGTGTACACACATTTTTCAGAGTTTACATATCCATTGACATGTCATCCTCCAAAAGATCGCTCACAGTTTGTTCTCTCAAAGATGGACACTAGCTAGAATATCTTTTAAAAATATGTGCCAATATGATGAGCAAAAGTACTTTTTCATTGTTTTAATTTGCACTTGATGACCAGTGAGGTATTGAGCATTTTTCACTCATTAGCCATCTGACTTTTAAAAAGTGAATGATCTCTTTTGTCCTTTGCACACATTTAAGTGAGGCAGCTTCTTGTTGCTTTGTGACAGCTCTATGTATATTATGAACATTAACCCCTTGTCTTCATCAACATGTATCAGAGAGCTTTTCCTTGTCATATTTTGCCTTTCATTTTGTTCAGTAGGTTCATTTTTGTTGTGGCCCAAAATAATCTTAAGATTGTAAATGTCTTCTTTTTGGGTTTTATTCCTGATATTATTCTTAGAAATACTTTCTTATAATGGTATAAATTTCTTCTGTAGGTTTTTTTAATCTCTAAGATGGAGATGATGATGGTACTTGTTATAGTGAAGAGAAGTTGAATTAATATGAGCAAAGAATTATATTCGCTGTTATTAGTACTTTCTAATATTCACATCACATTCTGTAATTTTTCTTGCGGTCATTATGACTGGAATAGAATTTGTTTTTTCCAGGGGATTCTCTGATTGTCCCAAGACAATTATTGAATTCCTACTTTGCTTTTTAACTTGAAATCCCACCTGTAAAGAATACTTATGTACACTAGAGTCTCTTTTTGAGCTCATGGTTTATTTTTATCAATCTTACTTTCTTACACTAGCACTATATCTTACATATTGTAAACATTTATTTAATATCTGACAGTGCGATTTTTTGATTCTCTTTTCGATCCCAAATTTTCTTGGTTAGTATTATGACTTTATTATTCCTGAAGAATTCTAATATAATTTTTCAAGTTAAAAAAAAAAGAAGTGCTGTCGTGGGATTTTTTAGTACTTTTGAATTATCTTTAGGAGAACGTACATTTTTACAAAACTGCTTTCCTCCATACAAAATGTTGATGTCTCTACTTTCACACCTCTTACTTTACCCCACAGTACAGTCCTGTACTTCCACCATGTACAACATGGGCATTATTTTTGAGTTTATTCCAGATTATTGTTGATGTTTTTGTTAATTATTTAAGTCAGAATTTTTTGCTATTGTATATTTTAACTGTTAAAACTTACACCTAGGAAGGCAGATTCGGTTTGTAAATACTCACTTTGTAACTTCTCATTTAAAATTGTAAGTATTAAGTACTTGTTACAGAATCCTTTCTTTTCTGTTTTTAAAAATTTGTTTCCAAGATTCTCAAAATGGTCATAGCAAAGTAGTATAGGTGGGGACAGAGATGGAGAGAGGTAGTGTGGCTCATGTACAAACTGTGAGCACTTTCATGGCTGTGTTTACGCTGGAAAAGCCGCTGAAGAGTCCAGGATAAAACAGGGGTGGCTTTGTATGCAGTTGAAAGCCAGCTTTCTTGCCTGGTGAAGCCTGGTGGGCGTGACAGGTAGATGATCAAGGTCGAATGGAGGTTATTGGCTGCACAGAGCGCTGTGTCTGAGAACTGGAGAATATCGCCATGGGAAATGCTTGGTGCCAGGAACAAAGCAGAGGAGCTGGGGACCCTGTGTGTTAAGGAATTTCCAGCCCTCAGAGTGGGAAGATCAGACTCTGCATTCAGATCTGAGTTTGAATTCATCCTCTTTAGTTTACTTGTCCTCTGACTTTTGTCAAGCTATATACCCTATTTCACTTCCTGTTTTCTTATCTCTCAAAATAGGAGAATTACAGCCTGCTGCCAGATTGTTTGATCAGGTTAAATAATTAGTGTCTATAAGATGCCACGTACAGTCACAAGCTCAGTGAGAAATGGGCTGTCACCTGTTCTTCTGCAACTCAGTGCTTGACAAGACATGTGGGAAAGCCAGTCCCTAATTTGTGTGTGATGCAAGTAGGAACAAAATTAATGTCTTGCCTTTCCCTAGCAGTATACTTACAGCTTTGCTTCATTTACTTCTTTCCTCCTTTCCTTTCCCCTTTCCCATCCTCCACCAAAAGATCCTGAGACTCTCTCAGAATAGTAGATTCAAATTACTTTTAAGGTTGGCTCATCCTCATGAAATGATAGTAACATAAAAAAAATCTGTGCACATCCCACAATACATTGTATTTGATTTACACATACACGTGTGCACACATACACACACACAATCAGGCTACCTTCCACTTGCAGAGGGATAAGGACCACTTTTTCTGAGTTTTCACTCACTGAGCTTGAGAACAATGTCTCTTACACAGACTTTCACCAGGCTTCGTGCATGGTGTTTTTAATTGAATTTCGGCTTTGTGGCCATAGATATAGTCTCCTAATAGAAGAGAGAAAGTGGAGACATAGACATTCCGCTGAGATATTGGTGTCATCATATTTTAGTTGGAAAGGACTTAAGACAGCATAGAGTCGTAATATTATATGGGTGAGAATCCATGATGTTGTAACTTGGACAAGAACATGGACCTTCTGCCGTCTTGTCCACAAAGGTGAAGAGGCAACTGGGCAGGGGATGGTAGGGATCCTTCTTGCTTGAGTTCCATGTTCTTGCTAGTTTTCATTGCTCAGTTGCCTTTAGTTTATGTCCATGAGGCCTCTCATGGGAAGGTCACTCTGTCCTGATAGATTGAGTTTCTTATCAGCAAAAAGCTCTGGACCCACTCATATTTCCCAGAGTTTTCTGCTGACCTGCTGACACTTTATATAATTGAGACCTAAGAAACTACAGAATATAAAATCCTTATTGTTATTGTTTGCCCTCGAGTTCCATAGGAAGGGGTGCTGTCTCAGGCTGTCTAAAGCCAGATCTGAACAAAGATAGGGTGACAGGCTGTGCTGCTGGTCCTCCACAGTTGAAGGGGATTTCCAACTTAGCTTTATATTCAAGGCAGATGAGTTCAAATCTTGCCTTTACCAGTTATTATCTTTGTGAATTTGGGGAGAAACTGTACTTTTTTGTGTCCAAATTTGTTTATCTGTAAGTAAGTTCAGTATTTATTTTAAGGTTTCTGTTTTAGAATTGAATGAGCTAATACTCTCATTTATACCTAAACTAGTGATCTCATGGTTCTATGCTGGTGCCTTGGTAGTTGATTACTAAGGGACTCCGCAGTGAGATTGGGGGTGGGGGACCCTGGATAATAGAGCTTATATTCCAGGATATGCTTGTAAAAGACTGGATGTGCAGTGGATTTTTAGTAAATATCTACTCCTTTCCTAATCTGCATTGATTGTGTATATATCTTTATACTAATATATGAACAATTTTTATTGCAATTTAAATATCTTTGTAGTATTTACAATATCTAGTTATAAAAATACGTGAAATAAAAAGATTTGAATTTATTTTCTTTTCAATAAGCAAAACAAAATAAAATAGAAAAGAAAAAAGTTTTGAAGGAGTAGAAATAATTTTATTTCTGTGGAATCAATTCCTTGTAATAGGTTTTTTGTTCATGTTGTTAAAAAGCATATAAAATTGATAGGTGGTGAAATACTGGAAATGAGGAAACAGTGGAGACATACTACCTCTAAGGCAGTCAATTTGTTACCAAGTCCAAACTCGTTCTGCTTGCTGCATGACAGGCCGATTAATCGGGAGATGAGATGTTGGAGTAAGGAAAAGAGACTTTATTTGTAAAGCTGGCAGACCCAGAAAATGGCATATTGTTATCCAGTAGAACTCTCTTCCCCAGGGCAGAATTCAGTCTCCTTTTATACTAAAAAGCGGCAGGGATGTGGCTGGTTGTTGCAAACTTCTTGCTGTATGAATTGTTTGTCCTTGAAATCCTTTGTTCCTGCAGCTGTCCATGTGGGTCAAATTATGGTGCCCCTGTAAAACCTCCAAAAAAAAAGAAAGGTTATTCACTATTTTACAACTTGCCATCTATACATAAGTGTAGAAGAGCAAATATCCTTAAAGATCAGAGCCCGGAGAATAGGCCCTCCTGGATATTTCAGGCTAAAGGCAACTTTCTTTTACAAAAGGTGCAGAGATAGCAAGTCTGAGCCTAGAAAACAAGGTACAGGATTAAAGCCAAATGAACACATCTAACATGGAGTGAAATTTGTTCTTTCTATTACAATTTCTTTTTCTCCCTCATAAATAATTTTAGTAAGAAACATGAGCAATTTTTTTATTTTTGCTTCTTAATAAAGGACTACAACTACAATTTAGTGAGCAGGGATGCTGTGCGTGCCTTGGTGTCACAGCAAACTCTTGTTGGTGGTGGTCGACCCTGCAACATGCCTGATGCCCCGTGAGTGTTGGTGAGGGTCCCCCTAACCAGGGGCTCTATTCAGGAACCACCATATGCGCGTTGACCTCTGGCACCTCTTTTTCAGCTGCAGGAAATTTTTTCAGATTCTATGATAGAAAAATCACTCCAGCTAGGGATAATCAGGGAGTAAAGGAAGAGGAAAAGGGCTTGAAGTAGAGTAGAAGAGAAAGACAGAAGCTCAGGGAGCCTGGGGGCTTGGCAGCGCTGCCTCAGGAGAGAGAGGAGCAGAGGTGTGGATGGGACCGGCTACGGAACCAGCTCCTGCAGCTTTCCCTGCACCCAAGCCACACAGCTTTTAATAGGGCCCAGGACTCTCTCCTGGCTGGATGTCACCCTGGGCAGAACCTTGAGAATCGAAGGTAAGGGGTGGGCAGCACTCACCTAGGGGGTCACTGAGGACTTTGGTCAAGTCCACATTGACTTTTCCAGTCATGTGCCTTCACCTGTTCTTTATCTCAGGATCTGAGAAGCAGGAGCAAGGAACTCAGGGAGAGATGCAGGAAGATATCTGACTGTGTTAAGAGACGACAGTCACAGTGACACTGGGAGCGAAGACACTTGCAGCAAAGTAAAATAACTTCACAACTATTGCATCAGAGCTGCATGTGTGAGAGAGCCTAAGCCTGTCTCAGAGTGCAGGGGACAAGCGGAATGGAATGGTAAAATTAACACTGACAATTGAAATTTTGTTAAATAGCCTGCTACTTTTAATTTTATCACTTCACTGTATGCAGGTGTATTTCTATGAGCATTTATAGGTTCACACAACCCCACCAGCCCCTCTTGCCCCCATGGGGGATGGGATTTCTCAAGCACAGTGCCCCTCCTGCTTGCTTGGGCCACGCTGCGGGTCCTCACCTGGGGCCGGACTGCTACAGTACACTGAGTCCCCGAGGCACGGCCTGGGATACATGACAGGAACAACTGTGCTCTTGGCTGAGGGCCTCCATTTCCCCCTGCAGTGTAAGAATGCCGGTGACTCAGTTAGAAGCATGCATCCAAGCCGTCCTTCCGTGTCATCACCATCTAGAAGCGGTGCCTGAATCTTCTGAATTTCTGCAGAATGTGGTTTACAATCACCTTGAACAAGTGAGTGTGTGTCCTCTTTCAAGTGGAGGAGTTACTGCCATTTTCCTGGAACTTACTCACCACTAGTCCATCTGATTTTTCTGTGCTAGGATTCAGTATGGCCTGCTAATAACTCTGCAGTCAGGTCTAGAAACCCTGATGAAGAGGATTATTTATTTTCTTTCTTTATATGATAGTATTTTACTTTCAAATTTCTGAGTTTTCAGTTCTTGGAGGAATGTTTTGGGGGTTGGAGAAACAATTTTGCTCTTACCATCTTTGTGACCTGTTGCTATATGCGTCTCACCTGTCTTCTGTCACTTGTGAGGCGGTTCTATTTTTGACCCTGTCCGGGTTGTTCATATTTTAAAACATAAAATCTGTAAAAGTACAGTCCCTTTTACTCTGAAGACATTCCACAAATACTCCTTTAATCTGGGTATGGTTTTAAGAAGACACAATAATTGGAATATATACTTGCAGGTTGCCAGTGCAAAATCCCCAAATTAATAGTCGAGCTCAACATCTAAAATCTTTCTAATCTACCATGGATTTGTATGGATAAGTGAAGTAGTTTGCTAAGAACTCAATCCTCCCAAGCTGATGCTCTGCCAGATGGTGGAGCCGAGGGACGAGGGTGTGTCCTGCCCTTACTGAGCTGACAGTTTCATGGCAAGAACCTTCACCAGGTGAAGAAATTGAAGTTTCTTCTAAGAACAGTGGGTCTGAAATGAGTCCAAAAGCGTGGGAGAGACACAATCACATTTGTCTCAAGTAGGGGAGAGTGGCTGTGGGGCCACCTGGGAGACTCATGAGTCCAGGTGGGCAGTGTTGTTGGCTTCCAATTGAGCGGTGGGACGGTCAGTGGGTAAAAGCGAACAGATTGAAGGCATGTTTAGATGGTAAAGAGGAAAGGATCAATGCTGTCTGTGAAGGTAGGATGGAGTAAGGCCCAGGTTTCTGGGTGGATTAATGAGTTAAATAATGGTCCTGCTGTGTTCTGAGGAGGGAAAGCAGCAGAGGGAGTTCTGGGGGAAAACTGATGAGTTCAGCTGTGGGTAAAGTGAAAGGCTGTTAGATGTGTGGTCTGGGAGCTCTGGTGAGAGCCAGTAGTGAGTAGGGGGCGGGGAGAGAGACTTTCAAATCATTTTGTCTTGTGAAAATACATACAAGAATGAGTAATGACACAACCCCTGTATATTCTGGATTTAAAACCCAGTAACATTTTGCTATATTGACTGCAGGGGTTCTTAATTTTTTAATAGAAATAAAATAAATAGAAACAAAATAGTGGAGTTAATGAATATCTTAGAGTTGATGTGTGTCCTTGTATGTATTTTCATACCTCATCTGTTTATAAACATAATCTACAAAAAGTTAACTTGCTTAGCATTAGAGTTAAACAGAGGGACGTGACACACTCTGTTGGTGGTTCAAGGTGATTTCTTGGGCAAATTATGTAGCCTCTCTGTGCCTTAGTTGCATCTTCTGTGACTGCCCCCATGCCCCTCATCACAGCTGATTTCCTAGACTTGAAGTTGGGAGGGAGGCTGCTGAAGGGAGTAAGAGGTGGCAACTGCTAGGGTCACTGAAGAGAGAGACAAAAACAGATTAAAGCCGAGAAACTGAGTGCTAATACCCTCAAAGGAGAAAGAATCCCTTAGTTTTTTGAGCCACTTAGCCTAAGAGAACGAAAATCATGTGGATCCAAAGCTCTTGAGCATATGAGTATTGTGGGTGGGAGGGTTTCATCAGAAAAGGGTTGAGAAAAGGCCTTTTGGTTTCCCTTTACGTTTCCAGTAAGGAAGAGGTGCAGAAGAAAAACCACCCGTTTCACAGTTGAAGGTGCTGTTTTGTGCGAAACTGACCGAAGGTTGGAAACCATTCATCAGTGGTGCTGGCAAAAGAAGAGACTTCTGGATTGGGTGGGGCACTTGCTGTGACTTCCAGGTGACCTGCTGGCTGGGGGCTGTGAGGCGGGCAGTAGGTTTGCAGTGTGACCTGGGTATAATCCCTGGCATTGAGGCTGCTGATCTGACTAGCAGAGCTGGGCAGACACCGTCCTAACGGGGCTGCTCGGGATGAGGCCTGGGACACCTGCCATGCTGAGGGCGAGAGGAGAGCTCCCCTGAAGTTGTGTCCCTGTGAAGATTAGAAACGTCGTCCTGCAGGGGAGGAAGAGCCTCTGAGCAGCGGGCCGGATGCACAGGCAAGACCAGCCTGAGCACGGAGATTTCAGGAAGCCGGAATTCATACAGGCCCGAACAGCCTTGTTCCTGAGAAACTGGAGGGAAAAGATGCTGCAAATGCAGGCTAAGTTCAGACACTATTGTGTGTCATGAGTGATAGGAAAAGACTGTTCAGGCAGCCACGAGAGAACCCTGTGGTTGTCCCAGTTGGGCGTCACACAGGAGGGAGGAGCAGAGTTATATACTTTGCCACTTATTAGCTGTGTGACTTTGAGCAATATCACCCCACTTCTCTCTATATATATCTACATCTGTAAAGAGACACAGTGACAAGCTCGTGTCATCAGAATGCTTTGTTTAGCTCTGATCCCCTTTGTCCAGTCCTGTCAGTGCTACCCTGCAAGGCTCTGCAGCGGCTGCTCTTGCCCTGTGATGGGAGGGCATAAAAGGGCATTGTAGCACCCGAGGGCAGAAAGGGGTTGCTTTAAAAGCAGACATGTAGCGTCCTGCAGCTGCAGACCTGCAGGCAGTTTGGTTCATGGTCGTGGAGAGGACTTTGGAGGCCTTAGCGTCGTCTTAAGACTTGTTTTCCCTTGGGGACCTGATTTGCCTTTGCAGATTAATGTTGAAGATTTGGGCTTCTGGCAAAGCTGTTTTCAGAGATGGGTATATACGTAAAATATCATATAAAATAAAATGATTTATTTAACGTGTGCGACTTTGCAGCTGTTGGGAAGAGCTGTGTTGGCCTGGTCTCCACGGGGGACACCAAGGGTCAGCAGAGCGTGCGGGAGGGAAGGCAGCCTGCAGTGCTTCTGCGGGGTGTTCTCCCCAGCAGGGCGCTCTGCTGAGTTGTCTCTTCTCTGAGTTTGGTTGCCAGAGGAGCAGACAGCAAAGTAATGAGTTCTGGAGGGATTGTATAATGACAGGAAGAAATAGGAACCTGGAGATTTTCTGGACTAAAACACGCTTTTGGTTCCTGATTCAGTGTGTTCCATTACAGAATTGATGAGTTGTGTCTATTCTGGAACGTCATTGAAATAAACGTTCAGCCTAAATGTTAAGGGCTTTGATTTATTTGGCTGGAGGACTCGAGCCGGGATGACAGCCTCTCAGATCACTCTGAGGGACTGCTCCCAAGAGGTAGTGGAGGAGCTAGGATAAATAGAATCTTTACAACAAAGATCAGGTAATTGGAACAATAAAATATTGCTTGTTATCTAAAGAAAACCAGATATCTCAAGTTCAAGTATTTAGTGGTTTTCTATGTATGGTGGGAAGCAAACATTTGGGTCATTGAATTCATTCCTTTGGCAAGCACCTGGCTATCTAGGGCCAGTATCCTGTCCTTTCTTGCACTGAGTCTGCTCAGAGGGCACCACTGTGAGTGGCTGAGAGGCCGGGCTGTAGGCATGAACTCGCTGGGGGTTGGCAGCAGCCGCTGATGATTTGGATTCAGCATTCTTTGTTTACTGACATGGTTGCAGTATTTTCATGCACATTGTAGTATTTTCATTCACAGTGTTCCCCCTTGGTCCTAAATTCGACCAATATTTTGAGAGACATTTCATGACCAATTTTGTCCCACGGTGCTAGGATGGCTCATTCCTAGTTCAGGTGAAGAATCTTCTGAGTTGCCATTCAAGGTGTTAGTTTTTTTTATCAGGCCCTGTTGATACTAAAAGTTCTCTGGATCACCTGTCTTACTACTCTATTATGATCCAGGAAGTGTTTACCCATCTTTGCTCATTCCCATACCTAGAATCACACTATTATATTTATTTTATTCAGGGTTATAAATTTTATCTGTTTCTTCAAGATGTTTAGCCATCATCCATCTTGTGGGCCTAGTTACACATTGGGAAATGTAACAGACAACAATTTTATAAAATAGACAGGATATAAGTAATACAGCTAGTAACGTTAATAAAGTCACGAGTAAGAATTTAATAGTCGAGAAGTTGTATTTTTGGGTTAAAATTTTGCTTGTGTTTCTGAGTTTGATCCTATGAGAAAGTTCATATTTATGGTCAGGGTCAGGGCAGGTATTAATTGGCCAGTTGAAATCTCCCACCTTGTAAGATCAACAGTGGCCTAAACAGAACTATAAATTCTTTTTAGAATAACGTTTCTGAGGGCTATCTAGTTAGAGCCTTGGAGTAGGGAAACCCACCAAGGTAACACAGAAGTACTAGACATAGGTAATTTATCATAAACTTAACAATTGGAGTAGTTCATAATCAAAGGTTGGAGAAATTATCAAAGTAATTGGTATACAGTCCTGGTCCGGTGTCTTGGGTCAGCAGTCTAGCTCAGATGTCGTCTTCTTCTCATCCTGGTATGGAAGCTTTTTCTCCATTTGGGCATTGTTTTAAGGTGAGCAGTGCTCTATAGGCCAGTGCACTGCAGGGGCTGTTTCAGATAGGAAATGAATCCGAGACTCCGTTTCCTTCAGCTTTGGTGTGTATGGTCTAGTTAAGAGTATCTGAAAAAGGGTCTTTCCATTCAGGTTGGAGACAGTTCTTTAAGTCATGCCTGTTGCAGTATGTATAATCCCCTGGCTGCAGGTCATGGGGCATTGGAATTTTACCCAAGGATAGATTACTGAGCTTCAGAATCAAACCTAGAGTATTCTTTTCATAATTCAATTAAACTGTACAGCAGTGTGACATAACAGCAAGGAATGATCTGGGAAGTGTCTTAGTAAATATGGACCTCAATTAACAAAACTAGAATTTAATATCGACTAAAATATAATTTTTTTCTCTCTAAAGTTACCCTCAGTTTTCTCAAATATAGCCAAATCAAGATTAATTTCTTTACAAATTAAATCTGATTATTTGATCATATAGGCTTTTTAAATTGACTGTGTTGGAAGTTTTAATACGGAGTCTCAGGGTAGAATGTTAATAAGGTTTTCTAAGGCCAAGAAAGCCACGTCAAGGCTTTTCATGGATTTTTGCCTTACAGATTTAGGTAAATTCTTTTCTCTTTAAAATCCTTAAAATACCTTTATACTCCTATATCTCTTAGGAGATGATCTCCCTAATTTGTCTGATAGAGCCACTGGGGACCTAAGTATTTTTAGTCTTTTGAGGGATCAGATAGAGAGAAAAGATAACTGTTCCAAGTCTGTATACATAGTTATAATTTATCAAATTGCTGTGAACCATAACTAGCTTAAGGAGAAGAGATTCTTTATGTCTGGGAAACAGGTTAAAAGGCAGTAGTATTTCAAACAATATCAAAAATTATAACCATATTCAGCTGGTTAATCAGTCCCATGTAACTAATTCTTTTAATGAGAGTTTTCATTAGAACTTTAAAATGTCTTACCCAGTTTAGTTCAGTGCTGTAGTTTGAAATTTATTAGAAATCAGTAAATCTCCTTGAAGAGAAAGCATTTTGCAAAACCATCAGAAGAAAACAATTAACTGTCTATAAATGACAAAAGATTTAAAAGCATGGTTAAACACCGTTACACTATAATCAATAAAGAAACCTGTTCACTATACCCATAATTATCACTGGTAACATTTCAGATAAACCAGAATTTTAGGGAGTCCATATAATTTCTACAATACCTATATTAATAATATTTCTCATTCAATATAACCTTAGAAGTTTTATGATTCATTTGACAATTCCATGTTATTTAAAATGCCAAATGAAACTTTATAGTTAAAAATCTCTCTTTGGGATGTTTCAGGGGCCTTCTGTAGCATCCCAAACTTAACTGGAGATTAAAAGAATTTTAATTAATTAAATTAATTTTTATTTAATTAATTAGAATTTTATATTTGGGGAGCTTTGTGAAAGATTTCAGAACACTTGATCAGATAAACATATAGATCACTGTAATGTAGTACTAATTCATTAACAAGAAAATATGTCAAATGTAAAGGCAGAACAGATCAGCTAAGTGGTATAAGAAGTTTTACAATCTGTTACTGAAGGTGGATTAATATTTTAAGAAAATTTTTTCCTCTTAACAGAGAGAAAACCAAATCTAATCTTGTTCCAGCTAACTTCTAAGATTCATTTACGTTGCCCAATTTGATTCTAAACTTAGCCAATTCTGACCACGTACAAAACTTTCCTCAGGGTTCCTTTTCCACAAGCCTTCCACAGCTTTCTATACTTATATTAGTGTGTCCCTTATTTTGTCTTCCATTCAGAGGTAACCAGCTTCAGGAGAAAGTCACTATTTTTCATTAACAAAGTATTATTCCATTCTTACATCTTCCTTTACGCATTTATATTACTTTCCTAGGATACTGAGATCATTCCCTTACTAATAGAGACTATTTCTGTGTGACACCAACCATTTATTAATATTTCTAAACACCTTAATTTCACTGTAAGAGGAAGTTAAATGTTAAGTAATTCATATTTCAATCTTATTTTATCTGAAAATGGCATAGATATTTAATAAAATCTTGTCATTTAACTTAATTTAGCACAACTCTAGAATTTAAAGATATCAAACATTTAGAGATTATTTTAAGCATACATTTTAAAAATATATTTTAAATATTTACCCAAAGCTCTCATCTCATTTGCATTTAATTTACTTAAAATTTTACCACAGCACATTACTGTTATTTTTTTTTTGACAAATCTGCAACAGATATAACAGGATCTTATTTGACTTTCATTAAACCTAGGTACAGTAAAGGTATTATAGTTAAGATGGATGATTTTAAAGATGTCTACATTTATTAGAACATACTTAAACTAAACAATATCAAATATTACCTTAATATTGAATATTTTCCAATTCACATGACACTGAAAGTCAATTTGTTAAGTTTTTATTTTAAAAATACTTAATTTTTAAGCTCTTATATTTTTACATCAATTAAGCAGAGCTCTTTGACTTCGAAATTTTTTTTTTTAGCAGTAGAAATATCTCACTTCTATAATCTGTATGCAGGCTTATAAACAGACAAAAGCTAGAGATCTCATAGCTTCACTTTAAAACTTACTTATATTTATAATAATAGTTGGAGTAAGCTGAATTTGCTTGCTCAAATCACTAAGGCTTACTATTTATGAAACAGATAATTAAGATTTCCTCACAAAGTCTGAAGGACCCGTCAGAGTTCTGAGTTCTAAAATGCCAAAAATTTCATGGCCTCAAGTTTTATTTCGTTGAGCTAATTAGGCTCAGTCCTAGGTCACTGTTTGTTGTATTTATATTTCTGATCTGCAAGACAAAGACACTCTCTTCCAGGTCCCCAGATAAATGCTCTGTCACCCAGACCCAATTTTATCTCCTTAATTGGCATTTTTGTATCAGTGAGAAGAGCTGTAAACAAAGAATTCCATGTTTTAAAACTAAGGTTTTCTTTATTTTGTCTTCCAAAGCTTGCATAAGACATTTATTAAGGTCTCTTTTCCTTGAGTTATAAGTTAAACCCAGGGTAAACCTATTTTTTTTTTTTAGCTACTCAAATTACTTTTTAGATTTACGTTATATTGGACGTCTCAAGTAACTATATTGGTTTCCTTTAATTTGTTCAATTAATATTTTCAGAGGGATAGACATGTGCCCAGCCTTATAATACCAAGAAGGGGAAGCGTTTTTCCACTGAAACATATCTATCCCACAACATAAGCAAAAGGTTTATATAAAGACCATCTAAATATACCAATTTCACAAACTTTTATCTCAATTTTATTAAATCTTATACCTTTAATTTTTATATTTATTAAGTTTAATCAATAATTCTTATTTCTAGAAGGAGTGACAGAAACCTTTTTTTTGTGGGTGTACATTGTATATAATTTTATAGAAGTCTCTAGGATGCCCAAGTTTCAGCCAAAGAGCTTAGGCCCTTCTCGATTTTTAATTTCATTAATTGGTCTGTTGTCCCAATCCTTGATCAAGTATTTCAGTCTACATATAAATATATGTTAAACTGTGGTAAATAAAACGGACTTGTTTGAACTTTAATGTTGGGGGGGAGTAGGTGAACTCTTTGGCCCTTTTTTTTTAACTTTACGTAGTGTAGTATCAAAACCCTGTATGTAAATCCAAAAATGTCCATTTTATTTATCTCATTCAAAATAACCATATAAAAATATTTATCCTTTTGGGATAAGCCACTTATCTGTTTTTTTGACATTTTTACAATCCTTTTTCCAGTTATTCAACCTAATTAACATTAATTATACTAAGTTTTTATTAGCATCTCTAGAAACATTTATCAGAAAGGAAAAACAAAAATGTAGCTTTTCAAACCAGTTATATTTTTATATCTGAGTTCTTAGGTTAACCATTAGATATATTTTTCTGCATTTAAACTTTATTTTAATAGGTACCAATAAAACAGCCGTTTATGAGATCTCTTTAAACTTTCACCAATTAAAAAGTTTTTCCAAATTAAAAAATCCATCATATGGCCATCAATTTATATATAGATTTATATTTATATATATAGTGATTTTAAACCAATAAGATGAAGAGGCCCTTCCACATGAGAGTCGGGGTGTTGCCTAAATAAAATTCAAAGGTTTACTCTCCAAAAG
Organism: Vicugna pacos; assembly: GCF_048564905.1. Classification (NCBI taxonomy): domain Eukaryota; kingdom Metazoa; phylum Chordata; class Mammalia; order Artiodactyla; family Camelidae; genus Vicugna; species Vicugna pacos. The sequence goes on along the minus strand of NW_027328740.1, from coordinate 71,463,165 downwards.
CTTAAAGCCTTCGTGGTCCAGGCTGATGCAACAAAGTTTAAGATGGCAAAATATCTGAAAATTGGTACAATCAAAGAATTGCTTAGAATCCCAATTTATTTGCGTGGCCACCATATGTACACAATACTTTAACTTTTGTATGGCAGAGTCCAAGGTTTCCTTTAAAAACTAAACTAAACATATATATACTTACATGCACACACTTAAAACATCCAGAGAAAGATAAAACGTTTAAATTTCAAGGACACAGGAAGAGAAATCCAAGTTCCCACTAAAGGGGATTTTGTTTTTACAAGTTCAGAATGCCAAAAAATGTTTTTATCAGGCCTGGTTATTTCCAGAGTGAGTTTTTTTTTTTTCTTATTCCCGATTAATGTTGTAAGTTTTGTATGTACATAAATCTGGCTGGGGTTTTACTTGGAGACTGGCAATCTGTCATTTCTTTTTCTTTTCTTTTCTGTTCTTTATTTTTTTTTTTGAAAGTTCTATTCCCCATTGTAAGGTCGGGTTCTCAGAATAAATTTGCTAGTAAGATTTCCCAGAGGGACAACTCTGTGGCATGAAGTCTTTGTGTCTACCACTCCTGGAAGATTCCCTGTCACCCGAGAATGCTGTTACCAGCCAGGAGGATGGTCCAAAATTTGGAGTTGAAAGTTTCCTCATAAGAGTTTTACTTTTATCCTGAAAAATTCAATGGAGGTAACCAAATTGAGGAAAACATTAGACCAGCCTCTTACCTAACCACTCAGTCCTGAACCCAGTGTCTTTCAACTTGGACCCACTCGGGATGTCTCCACTGGGTGGGTAATTCACCTCAGTTTCTTTCAACTGGAGGGCCACGTACCTGGATACACCGCCAGATAAAACTTAGGATCATCAACCAATATGTGAGATCTGAGAACCAGGAGAGACTCAGCCAAATTCATCTGGACCCCCCGAGGAGGCGGATGAGCACAAAGGGCCACTGCTGGTACCAAGGCTCTGGTTACTTGGAGAGTTCAGGTGGAGAGAAATCTGCTGTGGTGCTTCATGGTGTCCAAAACTGTTGACTGAAATAAACGTGCAGCCTAAAAGTTAAGAGTTATGTTTCATTTGGCGGGAGGACTCGAGCCAGGATGACTGTCTCTCAGAACTCTCTGAGGGACTGCTCCCAAGAGGTTGAGGAAGAGCTAGGATATATAGGAGCTTTACAACAAAGACCAGGTTGTTGGAACAATAAAAGATTACTTGTTATCTAAAGAAAGCCAGGTATCTCAAGTTCAAGAATTTAGTGATTTTGTATGAATGGGAGGAAGCAAATATTAGGACTCACTGAATTCATTTTTTAGACAAGCACCTAGCTATCTCGGGCCAGTAGCCCGTCCTTTCTTATTCTGAGTCTGCTCAGAGGGCACCATTGTGAGTTGCTGCAGTGGCTGGGCTGCAAGCCTGTCCTCGCCGGGGAGTGGCGGAAGCCTTTAATGACTTGGTATCAGTATTCTTTGTTTACTGACATGGTTGCAGTATTCTCATTCACATTGAAGTATTTTCGTTCACAGACCGAATATGGATAATCTGCAAACTTGGAAAGCAACCGAGATGGAATTACTGCAGATACCTTCTGCTTTAATAAGCCGTGTGCAAACATAAACACGGAGGAAGCATACACTTGGATTTGGAGGTGTAGGAAAGGGATCCTGCACATTGCAGGAGAACGCAATGCAGAATTCCTTAAGTCCAACTTTCTTTACTGTAGTGGTTTCTGAGAACAGTTTATGGTAATTAAACAACATTGACAAACGGTGGCACACATTGCTTTTAAGGGATGGCCGGCTGCAAACTTTTATATTGGACAGGTGGAATTCATAGGCAAGTGGTCAGGTGGATGGGAGAGAGATGGAGCCAAGGCCTGGGCCCAGATTCCGGTTTAAATTGCCATTTCTTCACCATAGGGCCTTGGAATAGAATGCATACTCTCAACCTGTTGGTGAATCTGTGAAATGGGCATGATAATATTCATTTCTTCCTGGGATTGTTGTAAGATCTAAAGAGTATTATAGCACACATGAAGCATTTAACACCCTGGCACTTAGCAGTGTTCACTGTGTGGGGCTGCCCCGCTTAGCGTGCGTCAGAGCCGTAAAGGCAGCATTTGTCTGTTGAGGATGCACTTGTAGCCCCTTGGCTAGGTTGTGAATTTGTTGATTTCCTTTAATACTTGTAACTCTGTGTGACATGGGCAGTTATTTTCATGGACAGATGAGGAATCTCAGGGTAAAGAAGACTGTGTAATTTGCCCAAGGTCAGACCATAATTTTGGGTGCAGGGGCCTCAGTTCAGCATGGGCCCCTGGGCCTTCTGCTCTCTCCGTTCAGCACCAGAGCCAGATATGGAGTTGGCTGTTTCCCTGCCCAGAATATCCGGCAGGACCCAAGACACACCTGGCCCTGTGCTGCTTGAGCAAAAACTCCGGAGGAGAGGGAGTTACAAAAGGGATAAACATAAAAACAGACGACAGCAAACTGTGATCAGCTCTGAGAAGGAGAGGAACACGTCTCGCCGTGCAGAGCTGGGAGCTTTCCCGTCTGGGCTGCTCTGGGGGTGTTCATCTCAGCTAAACAAGTTCTGCTGTTGCAGCAAGGCAGGAAGGCAGGGCGCATGTGGGCAGGTAGACAGGGCCTCATTGATCGTACTCATTCCCCATTAAGCGGCAGCTTTCACGGGCACTTACCTAGTAAACATTGGCCATAATCTTCACGCAATTTGCTTGGTAGTTTTATTGACCCCAGCTTTGAGATGAGGTCATTGAAGCTGGGGAGTTTGTCGCATGCCCGTGATTACCTTGCAAATACCCCCACTGGTCTTTCAACCTAGACTGGTGTGGCTGTCATGCCCCATCCCTGTGAATGGCATCGTGTAGCTTCTCCCAAGTGGCCCAAATGACTGACATTGATATGCTTAATTCGTAGGAAATGGTATGTGGCAATAAGAGAAAAAGATAGTAAGAAATTGTTTGGAAAACAAGAAAAAAACCTATTCTTCCCCAGCTGGGGGAGCGTAACCTGTATCACCCACCCTAATCACTGCCTGTCACCTCCTCCCTGAGGATTCTGTGTTCAGAAGCCACTCTGAGCCTTGGGAGAACATTTTTCCTCATGACACTTTTGACTAGGACCCGCGACATCTCTGTCCCTGGTTAACACTCTCTTCAAAGCCGTTTAAATTTTTTGCAGGTTCCTCCACTCTGATGTAAGAATACCCTGTATAACTTCTTGATGCAGCTCCTTAATGAAGATCTTGTGATGGAAACCTAGCCAAAACTGGGATGTATGCACATAGTGACTGCAACTTCAGCACATTGTGAGTTCATAATCAGAGGGGTGGGTGACTCAGGAAAGGCTTTTTTAAGGTAACAAGGGGAAAGTGAAAGGACGCTTGCTGTGTGAGAAAGAAACATCTCGGTCACAGCCAGCAAGACACCTGTGTTCATGATGGGGTGTGGCGAGTGCAGAGTTCTCACAAAGAAAGAAGTGATGTGATGGGAGGGAGGAGAGTTGGGTAATTTATTGGGGAGGAAAAAAGTGGGCTGAACATTTCCTGGTTGAACAAGAGGATTGTGACATGACGTGCTTGTATTTTGGAGAGAAGGGTTTTGTGGGGACAGGCCTAGGAGTACGCTGTATGGCTGGGGAGTCAGCACAACAGAGAAACACAGAGAACCGGGCAGACCCCAAGGCCCAAGCTGGGGAAGAGGCTGCCCGCAAATTGGAACCCTGGAAGCTGGTTCTGTCCCTTAGCTGGGGCCTCAGACGTCACTTCACAGCCCAGTCCTGTTGATACAAGAATAAAAAACGTTGGGCATGAGAAGGGCTGTGTCCCAGGCTTTCGTTGAGCCCCTGGGATGTGCCCCACCAGATTTTGTTCTTTGACTTCATGCAGTAAAGAATTCAAGAGCAAGCCAGTGTTGAGTAAAGGTATATATATTCAGACAGATACATTGAAATGCAAGAGAAACGTCACGAGGTGTGGGGGTTTCATGCACAGATTAGAAGTAGGTACACACCCCACAGACAGAAGGTCTGTCTTCTCCAAAGAGGGACAGAGAGTGGTGACCGCGAGGTGGCGCTGTGTTGCTTGTTTTCTTGGGCTTGGTGGTTTCATATGCTAATAAGTAGAAGGACCAGCCTTAGGGCAAGGGGCTAGGATTCCCAGGGAGTTGGCCATTTCCCACCCTTTGACCTTTTGTGGCTATCATTGGGACTGCCATGGTGCCTGGGGCATGTTATTCACCAGGTTACTATTACAATGGATGTTTACTGAATCTCAAGATCTGCTAGAAGTTAAATCTCTTCATCCTGAGCCTCAAGGCCTATTGGGGGTTGAATCCTTCACCATTTTGATGTCAATTGCTGCGGCCTTCCTTGAATGGCTGTGCTCTTCCCCCTTCCATCCTGTATCACTGTGATGACACAAAGACAGCAAAGGCCGGGCCCTAACCGTGCTCCTGCATTTAACGGCAGGAGGTGTGGTGTGGGCTTATGATGACTCTGAGTGGTGAGAAGGATGTTTCAGATTTTCCCACGTGAGACATGGCGACTTACCAGCAGCCTCCCCAGATTTATCTCACGGGCATTATCGCTTGTGTTGTTATGGAAACAAAAGGCCAGCCAAGAAATAAGAATCACACAGAGGGTTGGAGTACTGAGATTTATTACGCTGGCGGGCTCAGAGGGGTTTCTTTTCCAAAGCTCTGAGCACCTCCAAGACGTGCACATGAGGTTTTATAGGGTTAATTACAAGTATGGGGCTAATACCCAATAAGGCTCAAACAACAAAAAGCAAGGAATCAGTACACTGAAGCTTATCAATTTGGAACAGATCACGTTACTGACAACTGTTGACCTTGGATTTTCGGGTTAGCTTATTAGCCCAGTAAACTGACACTAAACTTCAGATTTACCAGGTAGCCCAGCAAAACTTAGATCAGGAAACCGACACTTATCACACTTTGATTTGTGACTTAGCTTGTTAGGCCAGCTGTGGTTTTCCTTCAGTGTCACTTATCTTTTGAATTTTTCTTTTTTTCTTTTTTTTAATATTTAATCCAAATTTAATATCAGGGTTCTTTGGGAAAGAAATTTCTCTTTTTCTTTTCTTTGGTGATCTTTTAGGGGGGCAGTTAATTAGATGTATTTACCTGTTAGTGGAAGCCCTGGGGCTTCAACCCAGGACCCCGTGCACGCTAAGCACACGCTCTACCACCCGCCCCATCATCTTTTCTTTTTGGTTTCGCTGCCAAGAATCCTACAGCTGAATTTCTAGTCAGCCTTAACACTTGCCCTGACTTCATGGAATCCATTTTTATGAGTTTACTTCCCCCTGGTTTCATTTAAGTATTGAATCTCCATTTTCTCTTCACTCTCCGTTTTGCCTTTTGTTGTTATGGTTGTTAAGCTGTGTTTAACAGAATTGTTTAAATTCTCTTTTAGCAAGAGGCTGAATGTAAATAAATATGTAAGCAAACAGCACAATTAAATGCTTTTATACATTCTGAGCTGTTTAGTAGTAACTTAAAAACCGAATTGAATATTAAAGTGATAGCATTTTAAAAATATTTTTTAATTTTTCATAAAAATATAGCTGATTTAAAATATGATATTAGTTTCAGGTGTACAATAGATGCTCCATTTATAGTTACTGTAAAACATTGTCTGTATTCCCTGTGTTGTAAGATACATCCCTCTAGCGTGTTTACATTACATGTTGCAGTTTGTATAAGAAAGTTGGGTAACGCAGAGTCTGGAACGTGGCTGTGTATGACTCAGGTTCACGCTCACCCTGCCTGTCAGAGCTCAGGCCTTCACTCCTTTCTGCAGGGGAGCGAGTGGAGGCAGCTCTCATCAGCGCTGTCACCACCCTCTGAGTGGCAGTGACAGCAGTGACTGTGTGTGGACGTGCAAATTGTTTTTCCAAGAGCTTTATATGCGTTTCTGCATTTAATAATTAAAGCCCTCCTGTGAGGAAGCGTTTTAAGTTTTTAATGCATAATACATTTTATTTTGATATTGATAGATTTCAAAACTCTGGAAAATTTACAGGAGTAGTACAATAAACGCTTAGATACAGTTCACTTTAAAGGGCACTATTTGGCTTTCTGTGTCTGGCTTATTTTAGCATAAAGTTTCAAGGTTCATCCATAATTGTAGCCTGAATCAGTACTTTATTCTTTTTGCTTGATAATATCCTTTTCCTTTGTTTTCGTTTTTGGTCTATTTAAAAATATTTTCATTGAAGTCTTGTTAGTTTATAATTTTGTGTTAGTTTCTTGTGTACAGCACAACACTTCAGCTAAATAGGAACCTACCTGTATTCATTTTCATCCTCTTTTTAAACATAAGTTACTATAAGATATTAAATATATTCTCCTGTGCTATACAGTATAAACTTGCTGTTTATTCTTTACATACTCAGTATCTGCAAATCTTGAACTCCCAGTTTATTCCTTCCCACACCCTCTCCCCACTGGTAACCATAGTTTGGTTTCTATGTCTCTGTGTCTGTTTCTGTTCTGTAGATAAGTTTATTTTTTTGTTTCTTTCTATTTTTTTTTTTTAGAGTCCACATGTGAGCAATCTCATATGGTATTTTCCTTTCTCTTTCTGGCTTACTTCACTTAGAATGACATTCTCCAGGTCCATTGATGTTGCTGCCAATGTCATTATTTTATTATTATTTTATGGCTGAATAGTAGTCTATTGGACAAATATGCTACAACCTCTTTATCCAGTCATCTCTCAGTGGACATTTCGGTTGCTTCCATGTCTTGATATTGTAAATAGTGCTGCTGTGTACATTGGGGTGTAGGTGTCTTTTTCAATTAGGGTTCCTTCTGGATATATGCCCAGGAGTGGGATTGCTGGGTCATCTGGGAGGTCAATTTTATGTCTTTAGAGGAACATCTATACACTTTTCCACAATGGCTCCACCAAACTGTATCCCCACCACAGTGCAGGTGTGTTCCCAATTCTCCGCAGACTTTCCAGTATTTATTGTCAGTGAACTTCTGAATGATGGCTATTCTGACTGGTGAGAGGTGATACTTGATTGCAGTTTTGATTTGCATTTCTCTGATAATGATATTGAATATTTTTTTATGTGGCTACTGGCCATTTGTACGTCTTCATTGGAGAAATGTTTCTTTAGGACTTCTGCCAATTTTTGAATTGAATTGTTTGTTTTTCTTTCTTATTAAGTGTAAAAGCTGTTTACATATTCTGGGAATTAAGCCCCTAGCAGTTTCATTTATTGCAAATATTTTCTCCCATTCCATAGGTTGGTTGTCTTTTTGTTTTGCTTACTGTTTCCATAGCTGTGCAAAAGCTTGTAAGTTTAATTAGATCCCTCTTGTATATTTTTGGTTGTTTTTCTATTGCTTGAGTAGACTGCTCTAGGAAAACATTGCTGAGATGTATGTCAGATGTTTTGCCTATGGTTGCTTCTAAGAGGTTTATAGTGTCTTGTCTACATGTTTAAGTCTTTAACACATTTTGTATTCATTTTTGTATATTCTGTGAGGGAGTAGTCTAACTTCAATGATTTACATGCAGCTGTTAAGTTTTCCCTACACCATTTGCTGAAGAGGCTGTCTTTACTCCATTGTATGTTCTCACCTCCTTTGTCAAAGTTTCAATGACCAAAAGTTTGTGGGCCTATTCTTGGTAAATGTGTTTATCCGTTCATTGATGGATGGATATTGTTAGTAACTTTTGGCTACTCTGAATGATACTGCTATGAATATTGATGTGAAATTTTTTATGAGAATATGTTTTCATTCTGTTGGCTGTACATTTGCCCCGCCATATCTGTAGTTTCCACTACATGAATCCAGATGGTTGATTGTAAAGGGACTCGAACATCCTTGGATTATGGTATCCAGGGTGTGGGGTTCCTGAAACCAACCCCCCAAGGATATTGAGAGATGACTCTATATGTAGGAGTGGAATTGCTGAGACATATAACTCTAAGCTTTTGAGGAAATACCAGACTTCTCCAAAGAAGCTGCAACATTGTTCCTTTCCCCTGGCCGCATATGAGGTTTCTCTGCCTCCTGAACGACATTTGTTATTGTCCATGTTTTGGTTATAACCATCCTAGTGGGTGTAAAATGAGATCTCATTTTGTTTTTGACTTCCCTAGTGATGCTGAGCATCTTTTCATATGATTATTGGCCATTTGTATATCTATTTAAATTCGTGGTAAATTTAAAAATTGGGTGTATTTTTTTGTATTGTTCAGTTGTAAGCATTCGTTATATATCCTGGATACTACTCTCTTATTAGATACATGCTTTGCAAAATTTTTCTTCTATTCTGCACATTGTCCTTTAACTATATTTTTTTAAACATTAAAACAATTTCTTTACAAGGGAGGTAGTTTGATGTAAAGATTTATTTTATTTTTTTGCAAAGCACGCACTCTCTGACTTGAGATACCCTTTTCCCCTGTCATTTCACTTTCTTGATGATGTCCTTTGTAAGAAAAAGGTTTTAGTTTTGATGAAGTCCAGTTTATCTGCTTTTTCCTTCTATCACTTGTGCTCTTGGTTTTGTATCTAGGAAACCAAAGCCTATCCTAGGCCCACAAAGATTTATACTGTGTCTTCTTTTAGAAAGTTTATAGGTTTAATTTTTACATTTCTGTCTGTGATCTATTTTCAATTAATTTTATTTGTTATATAAAATATGGGTGTTCAGATTCCAGATTGATTCTTTTGCCTGCAGATACCCAGCTGTCCCTGAACCATTAGTTGAATAGACTATTCTTTCAATGGAGTGTTTTTGGCCCCCTAGTGGAAAAGTGTCTGTAAATGTAAGTTTTTCCCCGTGGGTTTTTATTGTGTCTCTTAGACTTATTTATCCAAACTTATGCCAGTATCATACTGACTTAGTACTATAGCATTTTAGTACACTTTAAAGTGAGTCCTCCAACTTTACTCTTCTTTTTCAAGGTTGTTTTTGCTGTCCTGGGCCCCTTGCACGTCCATGTGAATTTTGGGATCAGTTTTTCAATTTTGCATAGAAGTCAGCTGGAATTTTGATAGGGATTCCACTGAATATATAGTTCACTTTGAGGATTCTTAACATTTTTAATAATATTGTCAAACATTCCATGAAAATGGGATGTCTTCCATATATGTAGATCTTTTAAAATTTATTCTGGTGATACTTCAAAAAGTTCAATGTACAAATCTTGTAAATTTTTGTTAAATGTATCTCTCACTTTATTTTTAATGCTGTTGTAAATGGAAAGGCTGAATTTCTTATGGGTGGGACTATGTATCAATCTTCTTATTTGTAGAATTCCTTCACAACAAATACCCTTGGTATATATTTGCTACATAAATCTATCCACAACTATTCCCCGCCCCGTGTTATAAGAAACCAAGACCCAAGGTAAGCTACTTGAAAACACCTATGTGGAAGTGAGAAATGAGACCCTTGGGTGGGTCTTTGTGCAGATGATACTGAGAGCTTATTCTGAATGGCTTCTTCTTAATTACTTTTAAACAACCCTTTCAGTGTATTTAGTCAGATACATTAAGATTATGCCCTTTTGATGTGCGGAGTAGCTAAGACTATAATTTTCAAATAAATTCTAGTGAGAGTGTTGTACTTGAAACCTAATTTGCATCAATCTTTGAAGATTTATGTTTCAGGAGCTTTGACTAAAGAACAACTGTCTTTATTCTATAATGAGAACTAAATGCTCAAGCAACATGTAAGAGTTTGAGCAAACTGCCCCCGCCCCGTAGTGCTGGGTGGCTGCAGCTGTAACTGGAGTCAGCACTTACCTCTCCCAGTATGCTTGTGCTGATCTGCTCAAAGTGGTTCGTCCAACAGTTTGTCAGTAGTCTGTTGGACAAAGTCATAAAACATTGATTGAAGGTTGCTAGAATGCAATATATTCTTATTAATATTAAGTAAGCACATATTGAATGCTTACTGTATGATGGAATTGTCCCTCAGCCTCACATGAATATTATTTCTCTTGAAACCTCACATATTTCCTTGTTATTCTCACTTTACAGATAAGGAGACTGAGAATTAGGTCTTCTCTCTTTGGGGGGAGCTCATTATTAATGATGGGCAGTTGTAAGGAAAAAGATATTGATTCATCATGAGAAAACATTTTTGTGAGAGTCAGCAATGAAGAAGATGAACACTGAAGAAGGTGATCATTGTTCGAGTGAGACAAGCCCTGGGTTGTGCGGAGTCAGCATCCCTGTCCTAGACACGGCACGTGTAGAGCTGCGTGGTGGGTGAGGCGGCGCGGCCGTGCAGGGAAAGCGGATGCTGGGGCCTTAGGCTGTGCTCAGGCCTGGTTGGGCTTTCTCCTAAGGGGAGTGAACCATCATTGACAGATTTTAAGTAGGAGAGTGGGGTGCTCTCATAGTTCATATTTGTCTTCTAGAATGTTTGGAAACATTTAGAAGGCTTGGCAGGAGATGATGTGATGAGTCAGAGTAGGGTGGCTGCGAGGTGTAGCAGTGTCCAATTTTCAAGTGGTTTTCAGGCCCAGGCTTGTGGCTTAGTAGCCGTGTCAGTTTGAATGACGCACGCAAGGAAGTGAAACAATTTATCTAATCAGTTGAAGCAGTGATGTACCCAATTCCCAGGACTATTGTGGAGATCCAGTGAGATACACTGTGCAGTGTGCAGCGTGGTCTCCAGCAGAGGGTCAGTGCTGAGTGAGTGCCAGTGAGTATCTGGTAGGTCAGTTGAGGGTAGTGGGACTCGGTGTCTGAGGATATCTGGTCCCTGAAGGAGGGGTCCATTCACATCTGTGAGTGATGGGCCTGAGTTGGGAGACGCAGGGAGACCTTACCCTCCGACCAGGGGCCCTGGTAAGGACGGCTATGGGAGGAACACCGTGAAGTCAGCTCTTTGCATGTGGAGTTGGAGCTGCCTTTGAGACAACTAACTGCAGTGTCACGAGCTTAAAGAGGAGATCTGGGCCCAGGTTGTGCATTTTCCTAAAATCTCAACTCCTAAGGACGCCGAAGTATTGATCACTGAACGTGAAGTCATACTTTAAAGGACAAACGAATAGTAGTATTATCTCTGTCATCAAAGCTCACGTCTATTTATTCATCACTCACTTTGCTAATTGGGTACTTACAGAGCTCACTTCACCGTCCTCCCGTGGGCTCAGGCTCCACAGAAAAGAGCTGGTGAGACTCCCTCTTTTCTAGAATAAGACACATTTAGCTTGTAGACTTCTGTACCTCGCCAGACTTAGGAAATTAGTTTGTTGGTTTAATTGTATTTTCTGTTGGCCATGTCCTGACAGGAGAGAAATTTTACCTCATGGTCATGTTTCAATTAGCTGTTACTGAGAATTGCTGATCTGATACATAGTGTATGTATTACATTAACTTTGTAGAGTAGTTATCATTTTTCTGTCTTTGCCCTTTAATTTTGTTTGCCCCTTCAGTGTTCTATTCTTTTTGGGGCCTTATTTTTTTTTAATTAAAAAATGTCTGTTAGCAGTTAAGAAAAAAAAAGCACAGAAAAAATGCACATGAGAACTAAATTTAGAAAATGTCTAGTGTGTTTTCTGTCTCGGCAATGGAGGGTACTAGAAACTCCTGAAAACCTTCATTACACAAGTTCCTTAAAATGCTGATTGAGAAATAAAACCTTCCTTCCTCATCTTTCAAGCTGCACAACTCATTGTCAAGAAAGTGAGGGAAAATTCTCAGAAGCCAAGACAAACGAGAAAGCAGGGTTTCTGAGAGATACGTGAGCGTTAGAAGCCGTGGTGTGCTGGTTGGCTCCTGAACTGATTTTCAGTTGCCTTGACAGGAGGGAGGGATGTGAGCCCCAGACCTCTCACACTAGGAGTTGGATGGGTGATCATATAATGGGCCAAGCCCATCCTGAGAATCTTGCTTTACTAAAGGGTGAAATAGGAAAAAAAAATTCCTCAAAACAAGAAAGTAAGAAAAGTCAATTTTGTTGGAAGAGGGGAAAAATAACAAATCCAAAGTAAGGATATAGTTTAAAGCTGTTCTGGCATGAGAGTGACCACAAACTCCTGGCAGAAAAGCACAGCTACTCCTTGATTGATAAGTTGTATTTTGAATGAATCAGTGAACAGCTATTCCGAAAAAGGCCTCCAGAGTCTTGTGGATCAAGATACTGGACAGCAAACACCTCTCTTCCAAGGTCTCATTCAAATAACCAGAAAGGTTTTAAAGGAAACTAACAATAATCTGAGTTGTATTTATTGACATTACTATATGCTAAGAATTCAGAGGTGACTATGGAGTTGTCTCCTATTTTATGGACCTTATTTTCTCTTTGGGGAGAAAAATGACATAGTTGGGTATCTTGGTGGAGGGAGGTGTTAGTCTGTTGCAATTAGCCAGGAGAGGAGATTAAGAAAACAGTGAAAGATCGGTGAACTTTTTAGCTGAGGACAGTCTTGTTCACTTGGCTTTTAATTGCAGGCTCAATGAGCTGTCACTGGAGGGAATAGATCTTACGGAGGATGGACTTAGCTCAGGCCTCTTTTGAATGGACAAGTGAACCTGGAAAAAGACAGTCAAATCTGTGCAGACATTAAAGTTCACTTGAACGTGCTGCATCCCTGAGCCAAAGATAGGACAAATATGCAGCAATTCTTGAGGACAGAAGAGTGGTTTTTAAGGTTCTCCAAGAATGAATCCCATGGAACCGAGATGGCCAGTTGTCAAACTGAGACTTTGTTCTTTGGACGGTGTACCCAGCAAGGGTATTGGCCTTTTATATGTTTCCATTTGTCTTTAATACATGTCTGTTGATGAGGACATGGGCACAAATGTTTGACACCTTGTCGAGGCGATTTTGGATACCTGCCTAGAAGCACGGGCACAGTTATGGCTGCTTCATACATCTTGCAGCCCATCCCTTTCCCCGGCTCCGTGATCACGGCAGAGTGGTTCCTTGTTGACCTGTCCGTTTCCTCTGTGACATCATAACCCATGAAAAGACCGGAGCATATTAACTTGGCTTTGTTAAAGTCAAAGAAACAGATCAAATATGGAGTCAGATTTGTTCTTTCCTATTTCAGTAGTACCATGGAGATGGCAGTTTGGGCAGCTTTTTGTAGTGTCCTGGAGGTTTTCTCTCTCAGCTTCTGGGTGCCTCTATTGAAAACCCTTCATTGCTGTCTGGCCTGCTGGTAATGCACACTGCCTGTTTTGCCCTGAAGATGTGTTCTGTTTATAAACTCATCTCTACTCCTTGGAAAACAACTCAAGAAAAACTCAGTTGGTTTTCCACCAGCCATGGGCAGGGGTGAGGTAAACCGTGTTATTATTTCATAAAATAATAGTAATAATAGTAATAGTCATAGTAGTAGTACTTGTAGTAATAGTAATAATAATAATAATAATAATAATAATAATAATAATAATAATAATAATATTAATAGAAGTCTTAAAACAGGACAGAGCACATTGGAGAGAGTCAAAAAATGCTTTCTGGCTTAAATCAAAAGTGATGACTAATGATTCCATGGCTGCTGTATTTGCTAAGCTAATTACTCCTTTGCTCCATTACACATTTCTTTTATCTGAAAAAGAAATACAAGGAAATGGTTTAAAAAAAACTCAGAGAACAAAAATACACAAGTGAAAGAAGTTTTCCCTCATCCTCTGTTCTTTCAGCCCTCTCTGGAGATGCCTCTGTTTACTATCCTTTGGGTGCTTTTCCAGATATGCTTTGCACATTCCCACCTATGTATGTAAATTCCTTTAAAATTTTAGTTATTTTTAACTTAAAGGGGTTTAAATCCTCAAGTGGCATCTGGCCGGGTAATATAACAGAACAAATCTGACTCCATATTAGATTTGTTCCTTTGAATTTAACCCTATGCTCTGTCACCTAGGCTTCATCTTGCTTGTAAAACAATGTTGCCTAGAGCCTGAAATAAACAGGAGACCCTATTCTGAAGGCTCTGACCTTTAAGGATATTTAACACTTTTTCATTCATTAAAAGATAGCAAATTGCAGAATAGAAAATAACGTTTCTTTTGTTGGAGGTTTACAGGGATCTGACCCACGCAGATAGCTGCAAGAAGAAAGGATTCTAACAAGAAGGAATTCCTACACTAAGAAGTTTGCACTAACCAAGCACATAGGAAAGGAGCCTGAATTGTGACTTGGGGAGATGGTTTTCCAGGACATTAGTTTGCCATCTAGGTCTACAGAAACTTGCTATTCCATGCCCCAACATCTGGTCTCCCAACTTATTGGCCTGTCCTGCACTGAGGAGAATTAATTTCGACTTGGTAACACTCCTATCTACCTAGAAAGCTGGGCACTGGAGCTGAGTGTTATGGAAACAGGCCAGCCAAGACAAAAGCACCAATCGGAGTGTTGGAGTACTCAGAATTATTATGCCGGTGGGCTCAGAGGGGCTTCGGCTCCGAAGTTTTGAGTACCTCCAAGACGTGCACATGAGGTTTTAAAGGCTTAGTTACAAGTAAGGGGGCATTAGCCAATAAGGCTCAAAGAACAAAAAGCAAGGAATAAGTACACTGGAGCTTATCAATTTGTAACAGATCACATTACTGACACTTGTTGAGCTTGGAATTACGAGTTAGGTTGTTAGGCCAATAAACTGACACTAAACTTCAGATTTACGAGATAGCCCAGCATAATTTAGATCAGTAAACTGACACTTATCACACTTAGATTTGTGACTTAGCTTGTTAGCCCAGCTGGACTTTTCCTTCACATGAGGACAGCTCTCCCACACCCAGGGAACTACTGTGAGCCCTTGATGTTTCCACTAGGGTGGGGTATGGTTTACCCAGGAGGGATGGGGACTATGCACCAACACTCAGGCAGTCTGCTCTGTCTGGGGCTCTGATCTTGTACCATCCCGCTCCCCGCCAGCCCAACACCTGGGACAGTGGAGCTAAGGCAGAGATCCTGCCTGCCTGTTTCCCAGCGTGTAAAAGGGGAATATGTGCTCTTCCCAAGGTAGTTCTGAGCGACAACACCTGCGGGTGCTTGGTTCTCAGAGCAACAGAAAACCCAGCTCCGCGTGGGGGCAACGGGTGTGATCTCCCTAGGGTTTCTGCAGAAGCATCGGACGGAGGGTTGGATCACGGTGGTAAAATTGAGCTGCGGGGCTTGAAGGGTAACAGAAGGGTACAGAGGCAGGTCTGCCGCCTAGGGGTGCCCCAGAGGTAAAGCTTTTTTTCTCCAACTCCTCTAAGACCCTCCCTTCTCCAGATCCCTTCCTTCTCTCTGCTCATCCTGTCCATCTGTATCCCTCCAATTTTCCCGTCCTCTCCACCCGCTCCCATCTTCTCCCTCCCTCGCTGTCCCACCTTCTCTCACAGAACCCAGAGAGGATCGCTGGCCCTCCTGCGCATGCGCAGTCAGTGCCAAGTGGTCCGCTGGTTGGGAGCTCCATATCCGAGCCGGGGATCGGGCCCAAAGGCTTCTCAACTACGTCGCCCGGTAGGCCTTTGGTTCCTGCCTGGGGTCGGGGCCTCTGACTGTGGAAGTGCAAGGTGGGGGGCTCCTGGGAAAGGGGTCAGGCGGCTGCGGGAGGGCGGTCCGCCTGTCACAGACCCCAAGGGCGCTAGTCAGCCCGTGTTCAGATGAATTGCTCAGGCCAGACCCCTCTGCCAGCGCCACCTGCCCCGGCGTCCCGGCCACAGTGTCCAGGGCCTGGTGTGCACCTGCCATCTCTCACCCAGCCGGGATCCCCTCAGTCCGCGGCTGGCGTCCCCTTCCCCTCTCCCTCCCGCTAGTCCTCTCCTCCCGGGCTTCCTCTTCTCGTCCAGCGGCCCGTCCCCGCCCCTGGGCGGGCTGTGTCCCGGGCGGGCGGGGTCTGCGGACCCGGACGGGGGCGGGCGCTTGGGACTGTGGCTGGGGCTGTCCTCCGAGCGAGGCTGCAGCCCGCGTCCCCCTCCCCGCTTTCCCTGCCCCGCGACCCCGGGGCTGCCCTGCTCTCCCTTTCCCGCTCCCTGAGGACCAGCTCTGTGGCGTGGGCGCTGCTACCTGGGCTGAAAGCCTCCGGCTCTAACGCCCAGCTTCTCCTGGTGGAGTCGGGAAAAGGGAGCGTCACTGCTAAGCGAGGTTCTGTCTCCCCCCTCCATGTTTCTGCCTCAGGTAAGTACCTTGAACACTTTCAGGTGTTATGATGGCGGTGCTTGTTGATGTCACGTGTTTTTATAGTGAGAGGGATTGCAGTGGTGAAAGCAGGGCTTGGTTCTGTTAAAAATGTGCTGAAGGCATGAGGCTGTGACATCCTCCTTCCTTCCCTCTCCCAGGGTGAAAGGAGTGATCCTCGATTTTCAAAAGATAGTTACAGTCCCTAACTAGCCCAGCCCAGCTATTGTGCGTTAACAGGAACAGCACCACCAGAGGCCTTGGAGACCCAGGGATATTGCAGTCCTAAAGTGCTCCTGGCAGAGTTTGGCTTGTTTAGGTTTTTTGTTTTTCTTAAATTGTGGGACAGACTAGTGTATAAACTGAAAAATAATTGTCAAGAAATAATTTTCATAGGACAGTTTTATTGTGATATAGTTCACACACCATGAATTCCATCCATTTAAATGGTAAAATTCAGCAGCTTTTTGCATATTCACAGTGGTGCATGCATTATTATTCCAGAACGTTTTCATCACTTCAGAAAGAGCAGTGGAAATGAATGACCTATCCACCCCTCCCAAGTGGTGGTTCTAAAGAAATTTCTTGGCTATTCCTGACCATAAATTAACTTGTTATATTCCAAGAAAAATCTGGTAGGAATTCTAACCAGAATTGAAATGAATCTGTCTATCAAAACAGGAAGAATTTATACCTTTATGGCATAAACTTCTTCTACCCATGAATATATCTGGGACCCTATCTTTTCATCTGACCAGAGCCTGGCCCATGTGAAGTCCTCACTACTTTTTGCGCTTGTGAATGATGAGATTCTATACATCATTAGTTGCAACTGTAGCCTTTCACAGAAGAGAAAAGTAACCTCAGTGAAGCAAGTGACTCTCTGATGGTCAGAAAGAGTGACAGCCAGTGCTGGAGTGATCCAGTGGACTTGGTGTTTGCAGCTAGATTTCTCGACCACCTACAGTTAAGGGGATTAGAGAGTTCTTTTATTTTTTCTTAATGGCGTTGCATTTATTTTTACTTATTTTTTAAAATTATTTTTTATTTAAGTGTATTCAATTTACAATGTTAGTTTCAAGTGTACAGCAGAGATTCAGTTATAAACATATGCATATGTATATATATATGTTTTAGATTGTTTTTAGTATAAATCACTACAAGAAATTGAATATAGTTCCCTGTGTTATGTAGCAGGTCCTTGTCATTTATTTTATATTTACTAATTTGTATCTGTTAATCCCCCCTTTCCTGCCTGCTAAACACAGTTTGCTTTCTATGTCCATGAGTCCATTACTAGGAGCACCGTTTTTCCTAGTAATATATGCTCTTTTGCTGCTTTCAGTTTCAGTAATTCCATCATATCTGTGGGCGCTTTTCTTCTGGTGGCCTTAATGTGGTTTGCACACGTGGTAATAGAGATCTGTATTTGGGAGAACCCCAGGCCTCGTGTAGTCCCTGGTACAGAGTGCCCACTGAATTGATGCTTGAACTGGGAAAAAAGCACAGTAAATGTTGGAATTTCCAGTATGGTTGAGAATTCTATAACCTCTTTTGACAAACTTAATATTGGCTGCACCCATTCTGGGTAATTTGGTGGAAATTCATGTTATGGTGGTGAAGAGACGGGGCCTTGTATGCTTCTTCTCTTTCTGTTTTCTAACACTCATTCTCCTGGGCCTTCCAGATCCTCCCCTAGAAGTGCCAGGTCTGGCTTGGTGCTGCGCTGAGGCAATATTTGTTAATAAGGCCCTTTCCTCATCTCTTCTGAGCCTCCGGTTCTTTCTCTGCACAATGAGGGCTTAGACTAGATAACTACTTTTCAGTTTCTTTTAAAGCCATGTTTCCTTTGAGAAACAGAAAATGCAAATCTCTCCTCTCAAACCAACCCTTTAGATTTTGAAAAGTCCTCCAAGGAGTGACATAGCTCTTTGTGGAAAATGAATGTGATTGTGATTCCAGGTGACACAGAAAAGACTCTTCAGAGATTGATTGCAGGGAGAGGGCAGAAAAGGGGCAGTATGTCACACTTTCTAGTGTGAGCACTGGAGCAGGGGCTTGGATTTAAATACGGTGTCTGACGTGGCCTCTCTCTAATCTTGTAGAATGTGATAAACTACTCTACCTCAGTTTCTTGATGTGTCAAGTTGGGGTGATAATATTTTAAGGCTTTTGTGAAACATTATGCAGATAAGCCATTTGTGTATGGGTAGAAACAAGACCTGCTAGGGATTCAGGGATTTGTTTAAAAAACAAAATCTTGTCCATAGCACTCTGTCTGTGTGTATTTAGTAGTTCCTGAAGGGTGAGGGTGAGTCTAAAGTCCATCGTGGGACAGGTGGCCCATGATTCTCTGTGCCCCTGAATGCCCCCTCCTCCCCAGTCCTCTTCCTCAGTCCAGGATGAAGTTCCCTAGTAGATTTACTCAGAGGTCTTGTGAAAATGGCTATTCATTTTATTGTTTCACCAAGAAGGGCTGCCATCATGATCTCTGTGGTCAGGTTTTGAAGGGCTGCCATCATGATATCTGGTAAGAATTCTATGGAATTGGGTGTTTCTATTTAATGAAAAGAAAAAAATTACAAATAGAAAATTAGAACAAGGATGGTCACATGGGCTCTTGGAAGTGGACACCATTAGAAGTTGGAGGGACTAGTGGGCTCAGTGGGAATGTTAACTGAGTGTATCTCATGGGCTGGGCATTGTCCTATTTGTACTGTGTGTTCCTTATTTGAGACAGTGAGCTCACCTAACCTCGAAAACCTCTTTAAAAAATTAGACTTTTTATTTTGAGATGTAATGTAGATTCCCATGTGGTAGTAAGAGATAATATGGAGAGAGCCTATGGACTCTTTGCCCAGTTTTCCTTAATGGTTCCATCTTGCAGTGTTGGGGTACAATTCATTACTGACTCACTAACAATTTGAGGTTTGTGTTATTGCCCTCATTTCTATCCACGATTAAATTGGGGCTTAGAGAAGCACACAGGCCTGCCCAGGTCACCCACATTGTTAGTGCAGAGTCTGGTGAACGTGGGCTTGGGATTCCCAGGAAGTATCATTATGATGGTCTTTGGCAGGGAGCAGCATTCACTTTGCTTGTTTATTCATTCATTCAAGAAACATTTATTGAGTAAATTCTGTGGGTCAGATGCTTTCTTAGGGTTATCTGATTCTTCAGCAGTACTGAGAACCAGGAAATATTTATATTTTTTAAACTGAGAAAATTAGCTCTGAGAGGTTATAACTCCCCCAAAGGAAGAATAGCTCATAAAGGGGGGATAGTACAATTGTACAGTCACCACTTTTTATGCAGGTGGTACCCTAGGCATTTTACATTTGCAAACATCCGTAATCCAGATATATTCTTGCAAGGCATGGATTTTTTTTAATTGATGTATAGTCAAGTTTACAATGTTGTGTCAATTGCAAGGTGTTTTTTGACTTTTGAATTAAAAAATACTTTTTCAGGAGGGAAATTAGGTGTATTTATTTGTTTGATTTTTTAAAATGAGGTACTGGGGTTTGAACCCAGGACCTCGTACATGCTAAGCATGTGCTCCACCAATGAACAGTACCCTCTACCCCAAGGCAAGTTTTCTTATCCATTACTATGAAGCTAAGGGGTTCAAATAAATTGAATAGGAATCCAGATCTTTTGATCCTACTGTGGTCCTTCTCTTTATATTCTGCTGAAGGGGGTTGGGGAAGCATTTCCTTTGTTCATTTCTTTATTCAGCATTTTTGAGCAGTGACTTTGCATCAGGGCCTTGCTAGGTGCTTGGAAATAGAAAATAAGAAATGACCTTTCTCTGCAGAGGCAGGAAGCCTAGACCAAAAGCTGGGTAATGTGATCCGAGCTACAGTAGCCATGTGCAGACTATGAGGACAAACTGTACCCCCGGATTTGCTTTGGCTTCCCTTGCCTTCTGTCTGGTACACACCAGGTCACCGCAACCCAGATGGGCCCATAGCACACAGCAGAGTATGTACCTCGATCTCCTCTCCTGTCTCGGCAGGGCCTGCAACATGAGCATCCCTGACTACGTGCAGTGTGCTGAGGACCACCAGACTCTTCCCGTTGTAGTCCAAACCATGGAGATCATCTCAGAGGAGAATTTCTTTTGCATCTATCAGCTACTCACCTCGGTGAGCCATATCAGCCCATGTGGCTCCCAGTGGACACTCTGTATCCACTACAGGCACCGCTATGTGCCCGAGAATGGGTGGAGCGTCTTCCAGAAACACTGCAAGGTCGTGGGCCTTGTCACCATTACCGACTGTCTCTCTGCCAAGGCCTTGGAGAAGCTCCACGTGCAGAGGAGCTGTATGGCACCTCGATAATGACTCTCAGCTCTTTGTCTTTGTACTGCATGTGGAGGAAGTCGAGCAGCCGCGCACCGACGTTGCCTTCAAATTTAGAGGACTGCAGGGTGGTGGAGAAGAGGATCGAGGACTTCACTGAGTCACTCTTCATCTTGCTCAATTCCAAGTGGCTGGATGGTGGCCCCAAGAATTCTGGGGACAAGATCCCCCTCCCCTGCATCCCGTTTGAGAAGGAGGACTTCATGGGACTGGACACAGACAGCAGGTAAGTTTACCTGGAGGCCAGTCCACCCTGGCTTTGTGCCGGATTGCTTCCCTACATCCAGAAAGGGATCAGCAAGGAAGAAGTCTGTCTTGTAGCCAAGGGGGGATGGAGATGCAGCCCGCCGGTTTCCAGACATTTCAAAGTGAATCCGCCTTTGTTTCAGAGAGATCCTTTTAGGGTTAGTGTGGACACTTACTCCCGCTTTACAGCCATGACCATGGTGGGACCCCTGGGGTTGCTGTCCAATAAAGTAGCCAAAGCCACTGATGCTAGGAGCACTGGGGAGGAGGCTGGACTGAGCTGAGATGTGCTCTAGGTCAAATGCACATCAGACACTGAGGCTTGTCTAGTAAAAGTATATAAACTATCTCTTTACTTCCTATATTGATTACATGTCAAAATGATAGTATTTTACATACAGTAGATTAAGTAAGATCTGTTCTTAAAATCAGTTTCTAGTATTTGTTTTTTGTTTGTTGGTTTGTTTCTTTGTTTACCATTTTAAACGTGGCAAATGGGAAACGTTATTTACATGGCTCTCATTTCATTTCTGTTGGGCAGCCTGTCCTGGGACAGTCTCATCCCTTTGCTTATAGATGAGATGCTGAACCCCGAGAGGCGGAACGAGGAGCTGGTTGAGCTGGGGCTGGAGCCGGTGTCTCCTGCCTCCCAGGCCCAGCACCTATTCTGCTCAGGCCCTCTCTTCTTGCCCGACAGCCTCCATGCCAAGTTAGGACATCAGAAACACCGCCGGGGACTTCCGAATGAACTCCTTATGCAGGGAAAGGCGTATCACGGTGTATGGGACAGAGCAGGGAAATGTTCATTCTCACTTTTTCCCTGTGATTAAGTCAACGGCCCCACATTGCCTCGGAAGTACAGACGAGCTCTTCTGGGCTGCCTACCCCCCCAACTTCAGCTCTGTTTCCCGGTGTATCTGTTGTGCTGTCCCTCAGGCAGAAGAGGGTGAGATGCCTTTTCCGAGACGTGGAAACCTTTGCTGGGGAGAGTGAGGGAAGCTGTGTTCCCCCGGCCTACGGCCTCTGTCCTTGAGTCTGGAGAGGGCTCATGGTGGTCCCACAGGTGACGGTCGGAGAACCTGGCACATGTTCCTGGGCCCGCTGTGAAGGAAGTGCTCTGTGACTCTTGAACTTAGCTAAGATCAGATCCTACTCTCTGGTTGTTGGTAAGTTGGAGGAGAAGATGCTAGAGAATTGATAAAAAGAATGTCTAGACCAGCCCTGTGAGTGAGAAGCACAGGGGACACGAGTCCCACCTGCGAGAGATAATGTAGCGGGCTCTGGATGAATTTTCTTTTCCTCCCAGACATACCTCTATGACTTAAGGAAGGGGAGAGGCATGCTGTAGCCATGATCTGTACTTGTCCTCTCAGGGCCCTGTGATCTACATGCCCGCACTCCCCATCTGCTTCTTAAGATGAGCTGGCATGTATAGGAGCCTGGGCACTGCTGAGGGCATAGCTGCCAGCACCGTGCTACACCAAGTCTGGCTCCGTTCACCTCTCCTGTCAACACCTGCTGAGGCCCCAGGCATTATTCAAGGTAGGTGCATCAGTGCAACATAAGCAGGGACCACTTCTCCCCCTGGACAGACTGGTGAGTGAGCAGTGGAAGCCTGGAGCCCTGCCCCAGCCCCCACGCCAGTGCCTCCTCTTTTGTCATAGGAGGCACTGGTGATATTTTTGCTCAACAAATGCTTGTCTCTGAGTCTGCAGCCCCACCAGAGAATGCCAGCTTGTTTTTGTCTTTTGAAGTCTGCCCTTGGGACTTGGCGGAGTATCCGGATGTGTAATTAGCCCACAGTGGTTGACACTGTCCCCATTGTTTACCCAGAACCTCGTGTACCAGGCATGGCTCCCAGTATCGAAACACAGCAGCGCATTAAACCTCCCTCCTTTTGGGTCTGTCTGTTCTGGTACCATAAGGGCTCAGCCAGCTTCTGAACGTCAGTGAGATAACGCGGCCAGTGAGCTCGGGTCAAGCACATTCTCCTCCAGTCACTTTTACCCCATTGTTGCTTTTAGTATTCCACAGTCATTAATTATTTAAACAATTCTTTGGTACAGGAGCAGAGCCTAATTCTCTCCTGCTACTCTTGGTGGAAGTGAGTAAAACGGTCCAGACTGAAATGCGACCACAATTTGTAGCTCAAAAGCTGCCTTGAAGCTTGTAGGTGGAATTTTGGTTAGGGGCGCTGACCACGTTGGGGTCCCCCGGCAGCGCCGCTCCCCTTAGGTCCCTGCTTTCCCTGGAGCAGGGGGTGAGGGTGGGTCTCACCATCCCCTCGTCCCTGGCCTCACACACTCACGTAAATTCTTGTACATGCTGTCAAAATCATTTTTGTTCTTGTGTGTTTCTAATTTTCTCTTGTTCCTCTTTTCCTTTTTCTTTATTCCTTTTTCATTTGTACTGCCCAGTGAGCATGTTGTTGCATCTGAAAATGTGGGCTGTGCACACCCTGCATTGGAAATAGCCAGATTGCCCTCCATACTGTCTCCATCGCTTTAAAAAGCAAAATCTTAATATCTGTCTTGATCCATGTATTATCCTAGTCATTTTGTATTTTCTAATGTTTTGGAATATTTGCTTTGTTAGCACATTACCCACTGGTGTTAGATACCTGTTAAAATCCTTGCTTTGAGGGACCTGTTTGGTCCTCCTTTTATTTGGTGACAAATGCGCCCTTATTAAATTTGTTTGATTGTTTTGAAGAAGTAAGATGCGACTTGATTTAGTCGGCTGCTCAGGGATTCTTTTCATGGAGTATTTAAACTTGTAAGCTCAAACTCTGCAGCATTTTGCTCGATTCCTGCTTTTACACAAACGTGCTCGGCACGCGGTTCCTGGCTGTCGCTGTGTGACGTGCGTGACGGCGCTTCCTGGCCAGCGGTCACTGGTGAGGAAGTGGCCGGCTCGGGGGTGACAGCTGCAGGGGACGCTGTTGGAGGAAGCGGTCACCGTTTGGTTCTTTAATTTTTTTTTTTTGCATTCAACTTCCCCGTGCCATTTACTTTACTTTGCCTTCATAAAGGGGCAGAATTGGGTCTAAAATCCATGCCACTATTTGTTCCCTTTACGAGGCTGGTTTTTCTGGGTATCAGGACAACATGACCTTCTCCTAAGTAGCTGGCTCACCTGGATCTGTTGGACACAGGGACAGCTAAAAGGGCCGTAGCTTCCTCTCTGCTCCAGCCAGTGGGCATTCAGAGCTGGGTCTGTGGTTTGCCTCAGCAGCCGTGCAGACCTCCCTGCCCCGGCCTTTACTTTTAACCCATGTTGGCAGTAAAGAGTTGAATCCGTTTCTGTTGCAGCTGACATCCACCACTGACAGCCGTGTCGTTAGTTTGTGGTAGTCAGTCTCCAACACCCCAGACAACCGTGAAGGAAGATGATTTGGCCGACCTAGGACCCTGGATTCTCACCCTCACCATGGTTCATCTCACCCGGTGGAAGGGTGTGGCCACCACCATCATGCTGACCATGAGGCCTTGTTTCTCCTTTCATGCTCTGGTCCAAATGTGGACACTTCATTTTTCACTGAATCTGTCTCGCTTGAGACAGGCCAGAATATCTGAATGAGTCCATCACATTCTGGGTGGGGAACAGAACAGAAGTAAGTGTCGCAAGTAGATGGAGTCTAGGCTGTCCGGGTTGGCAAATGCAGGCTGGGATCTGTGATGGCTGGGCTGTACACTGGACACAGGTCTTTCCCGTGGCTCCCGAGAGCCCAGGAGTTGGAGTGATAACAGCCTTGCGTGGGTTCCCCCATCCTCATCTGCTCACTGGCAAGTGTGTCTGCTAATTAGGAGCTCCCCCAGACCTCGGGCCCTTCAAAGCTCAGACCACGGGAAAATCTTGAGTCCCTTCTCCTGGGCCTCCTGTGTGAGAATCCAGTGCCTTCTGAGGTGACCAGCGGCAGGAGATGCCTCCCCCTCCAGGGAGCACCCTACGGCGGACTGTTAGTGAACCATGCTGTGAGCTTGTGTGTTTCCGGCCATGGTCCCTGCAAAACCACACTTGAGATCAGCTTATTGGCGAAAATAAAAGGACTGATTCCAGGGCAGGGCCGGGGGGAGGGAACAGTGGAAATTGAATGTGAGCTGAGACAACTAGGTGGGTGCTGAGCCTGTTACTAAAATGGGGAGTCTGGGAGGTACCTGCCAGGAATCGAATTCCAGAGTAAATGGTGGACATGAGGCATTTTTAAGATGCCATTTTTCATCCAAGTTAGGACTTCAAAGAGGCACTCGGCTCTATGAGACTGGGGCTCAGGTGAAGGAGCTGGACTAGAGATACAAGTTGGGAGTCGTCATTCTTAGCTGGTGTTCACAGCCTTGCATGTGAATTAGATCATCTCGAGAGCTGCAGACTGAGGCTGAGGGAGGGGAGGGCTGTGCCTCGGTTGGAGGTAAGCCCAGACCACGCAGCTTTGGTGTGTCAGCCAGCGGCGTTTATCAATTTCAGAGCAATCCCATTTATCCTTAAGGGGCCTGGGGGTCAGCAGGGCCAGCCAGAAAGAAATCCAAAGGGAGAGTCTTGGCCACGTGTGCGTCTTAGGAAGGTGCAGAGGCTGCAGGATACGGAAGGCTAGAATCCTCAGAAGCTGGAGTTGGAGTGGGGAGAAGGTATTCACAGTCACCTGTGAGGGAGGGAGGGAGGCCTAGGGAGTCCCCACCCTACCGGACTCGCTTTCCCATGAACAGGAGGCAGTCAGACAGAGGATCTGAGGTAAGAAGGATGGGCACTGGGAGGGGAGCCAACCTGGAGAATGGTGCTTGGAAAGTTCTGGAATAGTCTCCCTGAAAAATAGAGTTAAAAATACCCAGACTCTTAAGAATATTGTTAGTGACTTGGGAGGAGGCAGTTGTTTTTCTGGCCTCCTAAGTGTAAGTCATGTATCCAGGGATACACAGAAGATACGGGCAGTCTGTTCCGGGGACTTGATCCTTACCAGGGGGATCAGTGCAAGTTTAAAGGGGCAGAAGGGCAGCGGAGCGAAACTAGCCAGGCCCCGTGTCAGGTAGCAGTCGGCCGCCCTACTTGCGTGTTTCATTCACATCCATGACTCCCAGGTGGGCGCTGACAGCCCCCTTTTGGGGATTGGGAAGCCTTCTCAGAGGGGTTAAGGAATTGGTTTGTTTAGCGGTTGATAAATGCTGTAGCAGGATTCAAGCAGAGCCTTGTCAGACTTCAAGGGCATGTTCTCTCTACTGTTTCCAGTACTTCCCTGTTATACCTGGAATGGTGAAGTGGGTCAGATTTGGAGCCTTTCAGAAAAAGTATGATTTAAGTGCCTCAGGACTGTTTCACAAAGCTCAGCGTTCTTTTATGGTTCTGAAGCATGCAGTGCTTTTCGCCCCACAGAGGTAACGTCTAACTCCATTGTCGATGATGTGGTTGCAAATGATATACAGGTGTAAAACCACACTTCGCAGCTTCTAAAGGGAAACTCTCCAATTCTCCCTTGGTCGGCTTTCTTCCACGGGGTGTAACTGTGCTGCAGCATAGGCCTGAGCTTCCGTATGGAGTGAGGATTTAATATCCGAAGTTAGCATAAAATGGTCAGATGAAGAAAACCGACATTGACAATTTATTTTTGGGTTTCATTAGTCAAGATATACTATCAGTTAATGGCCCATATAGCAAATGAAATTCAGTATAGGACATTGCATTTCTTCCTTTCTATTCAGAGTTCTCTTACCGAATAAGGTTGCCTGCTTTGGAACATCAGTTTCACCACACGGCACCTATCAGTGTGTTGGTGTGATTGCATTTACAGAGTGAATGTAATCTGGGCTTCCTCAGCCCCAAACACTTCAGTGCAGAATCACGGGCTGTAGACGTCTGTTAGTCACGCAAATACTTCTAAAATTATATGATGCCAGAAAAGAAAGAAGACAGAGAGAGAGAGATTGCCTTTATCAAAGTTCCTTTCAGTTCTAACTGCAAACTGTTGTTGAGCAGCTCTTGTTTCCTTTGGATATGAATATATACATTTCTTTGCATGTAACCTAGGTTTTGGACTAGAACACCAAGTTCTTGCTGTCCCCAAGCCACAAAAATAGTAGCCAAATTGCACACGTGTGAAATAGTTTATACTTTTTTCTGAGAAAGTATCCTTGAATTTGGGACTTGGACTGTGATTTCTGCTTTTTGCTTCCCTCAACCGTCTTGTAATCTCTCACTCCTTCCCACGTGGTTCCCAAGTGTTTGTGGTCTCAAAGGAGCGGGCAAACACCCAGTTGGTCACCATGTACTGCTGCTATAGATAGAGACCAGACAAGACCTAAAGGACATTATCGGAGAGGAATTCCTGGAAGAAATGGGCTCTACATTCAGTTGTGAGGACAGAGTAAGAGTCAGCCAGGAGAAGGAGTCAAGAATGTGTCTCAGATCGCAGGTGCAGCCCGGGCAGAGGCCTGGAGGCTTTTGGCATGGGCACCCGGGGAGAGTGCCCTGTGCAGTCCAGGGTGGAGGGAGCCCCTGCTGGGGAGGACACTGGAGAGAGTCCGGGATGTAGGGCTTTGGAAGAAGTTGAGTTTTACTAGAACTGACACAGTAGGCAGTGAAGGGTGTCAACAGAAGTGACCCTCAGGAAAGGTACTTCTGGTTTTGCTTCTGATATTCTACAGACCGAAGGATCGGGACGGGCGAGAGCAGGTATGTCTGTCCCTTTGAGACCCAACCGGTCATTCATTTATACATTACACGTGCACTTCTGTGAGTCTAGGGGAGAGAGCGTGTAGCCACTTTAGTAAGCAAAATGTATTTGATTCTTGAGAGCTTAGCATTGTCAGAAGTTGACTTAGCCTAGAATGTTCTAGGAAGAGAGGAACAAATTGTGGAGGTTGGAGGGAGGGAAGGCTTCCTTGGGAAACAGTCAAAATGAGACTGGAGCAAGTGGGAAGTAGGAGCAGGTCAGGGGCCCCTGTGGTCACTGGGGACCTGTGTACTTAGGTGAGGATGGGCGAGCAGGGTCTGGGGTGGGGCTAGAACTCTAACAGGGAGCCTCTAAAGGGTTTGAAGTGGGGGTTGATGTAATCAAATTTGTGATTTGGGAAGGCTGCCGTGGCTCTCTGTGTTTGTATAGCGGGGAAGAGGGGGTGGGTGCCACCAACTGGGGGATCATTAGAAGACCATTCACAGGCTGGGATATGGGCATCGGGGCTACTTGGGGATGGCAGGGGCAGTGTGGATGCCGGCTTTCCTTATTGGGGGACTTGTTAGCGGGCCGACCTAGAGGCATTTTGTGGCTGGAAGAAAACTGATGGAGGCCGCCAGGTGGATTTTCCTCTTCTCTCCTTCCCTGCCTAGTGTGATGATCTTAGCTCAGCCAACATTTGGAACAAAAGAGCTAATTTCCAGGGTTGCCCAGGACTTTGTAGAGCTCCTTCGAGTGAGATCTGATCGGATTTAGGTTTGTGTTCAGATCTGGATGTTCACTTAGCTAGAAACGTCCTGTCATTTCGATTTCCATAGGGGTTTTTTACTTCATAAAGATTGCTTTCTTGGTGAGAGGAAATTTAATACAGCTGTTGTCTTTTTCAAAAAAATCATATCATTTAAGAACTTTAATATTCAAAAGAATAGAAATATATAAAATATTTAAGGAAGTCTTTGGTGTAGTTTCTTTGCTTTCTGAGCTAATGTGGAGTTAGAGCCTTTGCATTACTTCATAGCACATCCTTGTCAGTATTTAAAGAGCTGATAGTGGGCGCCCCAGGCCCCACCTCTCAAAGAATCGTTAAAGTTTTCTCTGAAATAGTGAGGTCATAAAGGTCTTGTTTTCAGAAATCAAACGGTTTATAATACGCAGCATAGCCACATTTATAAAATAATAATTAGTTCAAAATTAAGAAAGTGGAGGATAATTGATTTTTTTAAAGCCTATACATAAACTTTCTTGTGCTAATGTTGCAAGTGGAAATTTTGAAAAGAAAAATCCTACTGCAATATCATCTACATGGAATACATATATGAGTTTTACGCTTGAAAAGTAACTGCGCAGTGGTTTTCAAAGTCAGGAGCATTCCAGCTCAGATACTGGCAGTGATGGTTGCTGGTTTTCAATGAAAGAGCCTAAATTTGCCTTCTTAGCTTTTTTATTTTTGTATTGAGAGGGTTGATTAGTGCTTTGCGAGCATGATTTTGGGGCAAATTGAGGGCAGATGTCGTGTAAAAACAGTGAGATATTTCCATGCATTTTATTTTCTGGACATCACCAGGGCACATGTGCGGTTTGTGCCTGCAGGCTGGAATGCTGCAGGACTCCCTAATCCATCACCATTATGTCCTGGAGCTGCTCAGGTCATTGAATGCTTTTCCGTTGCTTGGAGGAAAGGTGGTCTGATGGAGATGATCAGATGTGCAGTTAAAGTGCTATTACTTGAAATAAGAGTAACCTAGAAACATTGCTCTAACAATACAGGATGAGGGAGGAGAATTGTCTGAGCTACTTGCAGTGGGGAGTCTTCTCATGTTTCTCCCACACCGTGACTCCTGCCAATATCCGCCACAGTCCTGCACGGTAGTCCTGCCGAAGCAAGCAAGCACTTTGCTCAGAAACGCACTGAATTTCCTTGTGCCTCTGTTTGTTGGCTTTTTTTTAAAGCACATTTTGCCCTTTGCTTAAATGCCATCCATGCTAGTCAACTCTTACACTCAGTTTTCTGGAACTCGTCCATAAATAGCTGCTGAATGGATGAACAGAATGTAGTATCTCCATGTAGTGGAAGATTATTCACACGTAAGAGTGAATAAAAAAGAAAAAAAAAAGAGGAAAATGAAAAAGGCCACCTGTTTTTGGAAGTCCACCCTGACTGTTCAACCCACACTTTTCCCTTTGAAACCCAATCACTTATGCTCCACTCTACTCTTTTTGATAGTGCTTACCACCTTCTAATAATCTTTAACGTTTTCAAAAAAAAAAAAAGAAAGAGATGCTGATACCACTTCAAAATATACAAGCCTTGATAACAGCTTGTTAATTGAAAGGAAGCAGACACAAACGGTCAAATATTGTTGATTTCAGTGATCTGAAATGCCCAGAAAAGGCACATGCAGAGGCAGAGAGCAGGTGATGGCTGGAAGGGGCTGGTTGGAGGGGGATTAGGGAGTGACTGTTAGTGATAGGCGGATTCTTTAGGGGTGATGAAGTGTTCTGGAAATAGAAGGTGATGGGTGCTACACAACCGTGAGTTTGCAGAAGACTGCTGAGCGCTGTGTCTGGGAGTGCCTGTTGTTGGGACATCTTTATTTTGTTCTCATCCTGCAATGTGAAGAGCCATCTTCTGCTGTGGCTGTTCTACTCCTGTGAGTGGTGAGGGTCAGAGACTTTGCAGAGTCATGTTTCTTTTTTCCCCCTGGGTGAGTGTAGGCAAAAAAAGATTTAAGCCTAAGAAAGTGCTCCATCTGCAGAAATGTCTTTTTGTTTTGCATGGTGTAAAAACCTTGAGAGCTTTTAATCGTTGAGGCCAGTCTGTGGGAGGAAATAGCCCGTGAAGCCTGTTTGAGCCTGGGAAGCACCATGCATCTCTCCCAGACACGGGTGGGGATTTCACCCCCGTTCAGGCAGTGAAGGGCCCAGACCCGTGAGCAGACTTGACAATCGTGAATATTTACGTGTATCCGCTGCTTCATCTTGGACATTAATTTCAAGCTGAGTCAGTTTGTGGCGGCAGCCTCATCCTACATCAGGAATTTATACTATCTGCTCTTTGAGGTGAAGACCTGACAGACTTGATTATTTAACAGTCTGCCTTGAATTGATATCTCAGATTCCTTTGTCAAAAGCAAACAGCAGAAATACAGAATTCCTTTAATGCCAATGTGACCTGGAACGAGTTTAGTCTCTGTGCCTCAGTGGCCTTATCTGTGAGTGGGAAAGATGATAACAGTGCTTCCCTCAGAGGAGCTGGTGAGGGGAGAGTCAGAAGCACAAATGGAGGACTTACAAAAGATGCTCTTGAATGACCGAATTTAGTGCTCTCAGCCTGGTGAGGCCTGAGGGGCAGAGATGTCAGAACAGAGCAGTCCTAGCCGGAGCTCGATCCGTGATGGAAGCTGTTATGATCAGTATCACCACTGTGCGTTATCAGGTAATTTTAAGACTTGGTAATATGAATTCTTGAATAATGTTAAAGGACTAGACATCTCAGATCCAGTTTACATAGTCCTCAAGATTTCTTCTGAGAAATGGATGGTTTCTTCCCCATCTTAAATCTGAGATGAGTCTCTAAAAAATTCTGTATTCCTCCATCTTTTTGCTTTAATTTTCCATTTCCTAAAAAACCATGTTTTTAAATGGAGTTAATGGGGACTGAACTGAGTGCCTCATGCATGTTAAGCACTTACTCTCCCAAATGAGGTATAATCTCCTCCGTGATTTTTGTTAAAATTTACTTTCTTAGTTTACAGAGGTAAGAGGCCTCTAATTCTTTTTCTGGAGACTTGTCCATGAACCTGTAAATCTATAATTAATGGACAAAATTTGGTTTATTAAAAAATCATTAGAATATTCTGCAATTCATCCAAAAAGAAATGCTCATTGACTTAAAATGTTTCTCCTTTAAGGGGATTTCTCCTGTTTGGTCTAGCTTAATTTGTTAACAGCCATCCTCATCATCATAATGACCAAACTCACTGTGAGTGGACACCTACCTAAGGCTAAAATGTTTTCCTCATGTTTTAATTCATAGCAGGTGTTTGATTGTAGGTATCAGTGTCTCCTTTTTTGCAGCTGAGGGATTGAGAGATGGAGCAGCTTGTCCCAATTACACGCAGCAGGCTGTGGCTAGCTCGGTGCTGGAACCCAGGCTGCACAGAATGCATTCTTAATTGCTCCTCTTATCAGCCTCCCGTTAAGTGGTTACCCGAACACCTGTGACTCCATAAACGGCCGAGTTTAGTGACCTCAGACTGATGAGGCCTTGAAAGGAGAGACACCATTGAGAAGTTGAGACAGAGTGGCAGAAATTAAAATTGTTCATTTTCACAAATTTTTAATTCTCAGGTAATTACATAAAAAGTTATTTTTTTATTTTAGTGCTCTGTAAGCACTAAAAACAAAACATTAAAAATAATTATAGTGCAAAAGAGAAGTGAGCTCTTAAAGTCCAACCACTGCTAATGATGTTGCTTGTTTTTCTCTTGTGGCCCTTTTTGACAGAAACACTTACAAAGACTGAATTGGTTTTATGTAGTTTTAATATGGAAGAAAAGATTGTCAGTGAATATTGTAAGAAAAGTCTTTACTCTTTTCTTTCCTGTTGATGAATATGTACTTTATTTTCATGGCTTATGTACATTTCCTCATTTGTGAAATTTGAGTAATATCGTTTAATTTGTCTGACTGTGAGAGGTAGATGCCTTGTATACAAAGAACCCAAGAGGTGCTTAATAAAAGTGTGCTGTCACAATGACAGATATTTTAGAAGGATCAACTCTGAATACTAAAGAGTGTCGCTTATTTCTGATACATATTCAATATGTATTTGTATGATATATTTGAATATGGTTTAAAGTAACAAGGATTCATTTTTTTTTTTGGTGTAGTATGAAGTTTTAATGAAATCTGTATCATTCTAGTGAGACAGGGACTAGTTAAATTGCCTTAATCAGATGACCTTGAAGATTATTTACACAGAATATGTATTGTTACAAATCAGAATTTATGTTGCCGTGTAACCATCCACTCAGACATTTAAATTCGTGGGATTCTGACCAGATCCGTTAAGTTTAGTAAAATCCATATTGATCATTTTCAGGGAATAAACTCCTCTATTTTGTGATTAAAGAAAATTTTGATTTTTTTCTACATTCTTAACAGGTTTAAAATATCAAAACATTGATTTGACATGTCACTTTTTTAATAGAGAGAATAAAGCTCATGCTGTTTTATTATGTAAATAAATGTTTTTGTATGGCAACAAAATTGTATGATATCCTGGCTCTTTTAGTATTTTGCAAGATACTTAGATAACCTACTGTTGGAAAAATACAAACGTGAATTTTATGAATATAGGCCTAGTACAGATCTGTTGGTTTTTGCTACAGTGCAAGACATGAGGCATAGGAGAACTTTGCTGCTGATTGCCAGGAGGACAGATCCCATGTCTCAGTTTCCCCTCCTGTAAAATGAAGTGGCTGAACTGGATTCTTTCCTCTTCTAAGATGAGTTTCCATGAGCCTATATCTTCTGTTTATATTCAGGAGTATTAGCAATATCAGATTAAATACTGAATATCCCTCCTTTCCCCCGAATCAAAGTGCAGCATGTGCTATATAAGTTTTATTTATCTGATTCTCGTTACTGATCCTACAGGCAATTTTTGTGTTGCATCTTTCCTGGTAACCTGGAAGGTCATTTTACCCATAGGTGGCACTGTTGCACCTACTTACAGTCTTAACTTTCCTGTTTGTAAAAGGAGGCTTAAACAACGTTATTTTATTTTGATTACTTTACTTAATGCTTCAGAATAGCCCAATGTCCATTATGTCTGTCTAACTGGAAAAGTTATTCTGCTTATATCTTAGATTTATTCTGTCATCTCACTGTGAACATTTCAGACTTGCTGTGCAAACAATAGCAAAATCGGGCTTTTCTTCTAGTGTTAGAAACCAGTGAGCCGGGATTTTATAAAACAGCTAGAAGCGGCATCTGGAGGACCTTAAAGGTGAAAAGTGTATTGAGTTCCCTGAGTTTTGACCCCGCCGCTGTGTGTTAATTGGTGGTAGGAGATTTGGTACATATACGAAGGGGTGTAGTTTTTGATATGGTTTGCCTGCACGCGCTGCCACTGAGCCACTTGAGCCTGAGTCAGTTCGTTTTGAGTTTTTCCCTCGTCTGTGAGATGGGGACATTTGTATCTGATTTGTAGAATTGTGAGAATTAGAAATTATGTGCAGTGTTTACCACAGTGTGTATGTCAAGAGGGCTCTTAAACTTTAGCTGCTGTTTTGTGTGAAGCCATCATTTGAGAGTCTTTGGCAATTACTAAGAAACAGGAAAATAAGAAGAGATGGTTTTATGATGAAAGATATTTGAGGAGGTTCCATAGTTCCTATACCCATAATTTAGCATCAGCAGAGTCAGAACTGTTACACAGTCGCCCTAAACCAACGTTAAGCCACAGAATTATTTGTTACTTCATATATTTTGGGGTTTAAGGAGATCCAATACTTATACTTATGTTGTCTCCAGCAGCCTACTGAGAGATGACACAAAAGAGTAGACAGGCAATAAATGTCTTCTTTGTTACTGATGAAGCCACGTTCTCCATGAACTTCAAGGCTGTGGGAAAATGCGTGTCATGATACTGTGTCCCAGAAATACAGACTCACCCTGTCCCATGTAGCTCTGGGCCACAGCGAGCCTTCCCTTGAGAAGACCTGCCCTTTCATGCACAGGGCTTTCCTGACATGGAGCTGAGCATCCCGCGTGCTTCCCAATGGTGACCAACACTGGAGTGAAAGGAAGGGTTTCACATGCCCTGCTTGTCTCCCCGGACTCACACCTCACTCTGTTAGTGTAATGAGTGCTAGCTGTGGGCCAGGGGCCAGGGGTGTGAAGGGAGAAGCACCCTCCATGGCCCAGAGGAGTGGTTAGGAGACATCCACTCCCTCAGTTTAAACAGGTGGTTGGATGGAACATAAGGGTGCTCCCCAAGAGTGTGTAAAAGGAGAAATAAGGATTTCATTTGGGACTTAGGCTAGCCAGGAAACAGATAAGATGATTAGAGGGGACACTTGTAAAACAATTTGATATTAAGTTGACATTTGTTGAACACCCAAAATGTGCTACATTCTTTTCTGAGCATTTTACAGAAATGAATCCTTCAATCTTCTCAACAAGCGAGTAAGGAAGGTTTGATTGTTATCCCAGTTTTACAGTGTGGAAATTGAGGCACACAGAGGGTAATTAAGTTGGCAAAATCACAGAACTAGTAATTGGCAGAGCTGGTATTTAAACCCTGGCTGTCTGGTTTTGAGGTTCCCAGAGATGGGCTTTGGGTGTTTAGCATTATCGACATCCCTGAATCTTTATACCTCTGTGCATCAGTTAGCCTAGAAAGGACAGGGAAAGGAGTGTTACACAGGAGCTCATAGTCATTTCTTGGCCGCTGTCCACGGAGAGTGCACCGTGATTGGCGTTAATTGACTTCTGGGCAGTAGATCTGTTCGTATAATAGAAATATAGTCCATTGAATTAATCTAGAAACCCTTCCTGCTCCGTTTCTGTCCATGCTTGCCATGTGACTGCCTGCCCGTGATTGGGCCGTGGAGGAGAAAATGTACTCATGGTTGAACTCTGATATTTCAGTCTGGTTCATAGATTCACGTCTTCTGTTACATTAAAAATTTAAGTTTCTGGTTTCCTTGCATCAGTGTCTCATGAGCTTGGTTAATGTGAAACCAGTCCATGGGAGCCCAGGGATGATGACGGTATAATTTCTGAGCACGTTGAGGCACTTCTACCCGTGCAGACGTGGCTGGAGGATGTCCAGCTTCCTCACTGATTTCCCCCAACAGCATGGTCCTCTCCCACCCCTGGATGTGAGGTTGGGAGCTCTCTGAGTAGGCCAGTCAGAGGCCGAGTCCACCAATCAGAAAATGATGAAGTACCTGGAAGTGGGTTTAATAGAAGACAAGGGCTTCCAGGTTGTCAGATGGGCTGTTCGAGTCCATTTGGTGAAAAGCTGTCCACTGTCTGTGGTTGAGCTACTTCTTTGCTGTTGAAAAGTCTGGAGTAGATGAAGGGATTTTAAAAAGCAGAAAGGAGTGATTTCAGGTGGTACGTCCACACCGGTGAGAAGTGATGAATGACCGCCTTTGTGAGTCATAGACAGTCTTACAAACTTCATAAACCAGCTTTAAAAGCTCTTCCATCTGAGTGCACTTCATATGGGGTCCAGATCATCACTGGTCGCACTGTGAGGGCAAGTAACTGATAATGGCAGAAAGGACACGGAGGCATCAAAAAGGTCTCAGTCACTTTCCCTGTTTAAAGGATGCAGCACAGTGTAATATATTTTAGCTGGTTTTTCACTGAAAAGTTTTTAGTGTTTTCTGGGACTCCCCAGTGCCCCAAGGTTCCATGCAGCTGGGTGTCCCCTCAGTGCAGCTCTGTCAGCGCTTGCCCTGGGCTGACGCGGTGTCACGGGGAGCAGGACAGTCAGCGTCCCCGGCTCCTCCGAGCTCCGTCTCCTCATCCGCAGAGCCGGGTTTCTCATCCGTGTCTACTTAGTAGGGTTGCTGAGAATCACACGTGATGCTTCAGGTGTGACTTTTGGTTGTCTCTGTGATTGGCATATAGTTAATATTTGATAGAAACACTTGTTTTTTTAGTATAATTGTAGCACCTAGATTGCAGTGGTTTTTAGTCTGCATTTTTTATAACTTTATTCTTATTTTTAAATATGCACTTATTTTTATTTATTTTTTTTGGAGGTACTGGGGACTGAAGCCAGGACATTGTGCATGCTAAGCAGGTGCTCTACAACTGAGTAATACACACCCTCCTTTTCTGCACTTGAAGGTAAATATTGCTATACACAAAATAGCTCTTAAACACCATCATGGGACCTAGTCACTGTATAGACAATTGAACACGTATACTATTTCAATAGGAATAAATGTTTTTGAGACATACATTTCTGAATCTGTTAATGTGCTTAAAAACGATCATAGGTAGTGATAAACACGAATCTTTGATCCAGTACTTCTTAGAGACTGTTTTGCCATCAAGGGAAATTACATTCTACAGAGAAGGCTAATTGGGTCTCTTTGATATTTAGATGGTTTAGCAGATGATGAAGGCTTTCAAAAGCTGACAGTTTTGTATTTTAAAGTAACTACAAAGTTACCTTCTACAAGTTGTAAGTACTAAGCTTGTGAAGTGCCCAGTAATCCAGGGGGTATGTGTCTGTGTCTGTGTCTGTGTCTGTGTGAACGTTGGTGTGTGTGATTTCAGGAAGGTAGAAAGAAATTCCATATAGACTTCTGATACCTTTCTCCTCCATTTCAAGGTGTTGGCATATATTTACACTAATAAATTGATATTCAGTTGTCATTTGGCATATTGGGAATAAGACTTTCTCATACTTGTTTCAGAAGGATTAGGGAGCATGAGCTTAGGAAATGGGAGGAGATAGAGGCAGGGAGGTTCTTTAAACTTTGTGCAGAATTAGAAACAGTAACTTTTCTCTTTTCTTTTAAAGCAAACTGGCACTGAATTGTAACATACTATTACTCAGAATTGCTTTTCTGATCAGATACATGTACCTCAGTTTTTTAAATGCAACATGAATGATGAAATGTGTTTTAGCAGTTATTTTTAAAAGTAGTCTCTTTTCAAGTAAAAGGCTATAGCCTGTTCTTTCTTCTAGCGGTACAAGAAATTCTCATTGTTCTGTTGCAATGATCTATGTGCTTACTTTCTTTTTTTTTTTTTTTCTTTAAGTGCTTTTTTCATTGTGGTTTGAATGAATGTTTAAAATTTCTGGATTTTGATCTTTAGAACATGCTGATTTCTCAGAACTGTTAAAAACCTGATTGTTCACTGCTCTTTGTTTGGTGGGGCACCCTATTGATTTCTGTTGTCTGTTAAAGAGTGAAATTCTTCCTCTAGCCTGCAGATCATTAAGTGAATGGTTTGCAGTGTGCCTTTAAAATTATTTGTATGCATTGAGCATGTTTGTCCAGTGAATTTTAAATTGACTCATTGTAATGACTTTGATTTGATTCTGTGTCTTTTGCTCCTCTCCACAAGAATTTGAATTCTCTGTTGCATTTTGTATACGTGTTCTTTACAGGGGAAGAAATTTTGCATTTTTTACAGAGGTGGGTTTTCCTATCCCCTCTGAATGCCTTCTAAAATTGATACAATAAAAATCAGTTATTGCAGTGCATAAATATTTCATAAATTATTTTTTGGCATAATCAGAAACAATGACCAAGAATGATAATAAAAAATACGAAAACCTTCCTTCCTTTGAAGAATAGAAATCAGGTAGTCAGGCTCCCTCATGCTTTGTGCCTGACACACTTAATCTCATGTCATTGTGTATCATGATTCGGAGATGGTATTGTTTCAGGTTTATAGATTTTTGTTTTAACATTTGTGTTGAATTCTTTCTCCAGGCTGATGTTTCCTGTTGGGTTTGTGGAAAGAGTAGAAGGGAAAAAAATACTTTGTTTTGTTTTCAGGAGGCCTGAGTTGATGGGAAAAGAGTTGAGGGTGGGCTGAGGAAAAGAGTGACACTCCCTCTCCTCCTGGTTGAAATTGATAAACAAAGAAATCAATTAAGTATATCGATATTTGACCAAAAGAAGTTAGCGAGCCCAAACTGGCTAGAAATGCACAATGGAAATTACTGAATTCAGCTTCAGAATGAGGTGCTTTACCAAGTAGAAGCAGCTTAGAGCAATCAGAAAATCAGTAATATGATGAGATATAAATGGAATATTATATCTTTTATTGCTGAAACTTTTCTACGTTAAGTTGTGTAGAGCTAAAATTAAGTTTCAATCACCAGGAGTTAAGAGAGTGAGTGGTACTGTAGGATCGTTATTCACGGATGTGCCTAGACCCTGATAGAGTGGCTGAAGATGGCAGGAAGAGACCCACATCCAGGATTTTCATCCTAGGGTGTCCTCCATAATGGTTCCATGTGGAAGCAGATGATTGGGTTAACAAATTGTAACACACCCCAGTCACCTCTGAATTTTAAGAAGAAAAAATATGCTTTGATACTGCTTTACAAGCAAGTTCCTGTGCATCCTCACTCCAGACGCCTTGCCTTAAAAAGCAGAGACAATGCTTTGCTTGTGTAGTTGAGGTTTTAGATAGCACTCTGCTGGTTGTAAAGCAAGGACCGAGACCCTCAGCTATAAACGCTGGGCTTGTGTGTTGTTAGATAATGTATTATCCCCAAAACAAGGACCTGGCTGGTCTGGTGGTCTGCTTTTTAATGAACATATCTAAAAATGTATCTTGTTCCCCTCACCCCATGACTTCCCTAAAGATACACTAATCCTTTGTACTCATTGTGTATTCTACAATCTCTGCCTCATCCTGTCTTTCCCGAATTTCCTCCTTACTATCTCACAACTGTTAACGAAGTTTTCCTTTGATTATACCCTATAAATATGGGAGCATTTGAGAGGCTTATGGAGATGGCTCCCTAATCCCTCTCGATTTCTTGACTTTTTCCACAGAGTCTTGAATAATCATTCCTTGTCAGTAAGACTTCTTCCAGCCAGAACCCACAGTTCCAGGTGAGAAGGATGCAGGCTTTATCTCTCCTACCGGAGGCAGAGACAGAAGAGAATTGAGATATGCTCCCCCGTGATCCCTTCCTGCCCCAGGTCTACTGCAGTTCACCTGCAGCCTTCTGGCCTCTGCTCAGAGGGCCTCTGTCCCAGGACTGACCTCAGCGTTTTCTTCCCTTGTCAATATTTCCTGTGCCTTTCAGAACTTGGTCTCTTCTCTGCAATTCAAACCTGGCAGATGTGATGGTGGTCAGCGTGCTGGTGGGCAGTCCTTTGGGGACCCCCAGGAGCCATGCTGATTCTCCTTAGTCTCTCAATCGGGGTTACAGAACAGTCGAGCACAGAAGGAAGCCCATTCTCGAGATGTCAACAGAGCATTTCATCACTTTCATTTTATTTTTCAATTTTTGGTGGAGAAATTATTTGTAGTGAACTGTTCCAGATATTTGCCGCCTGCTTTCCTCATCACCATTCCTTGTTGTCTCTGGTGCTAGTTTTATAAACCAGGTTTCTTCTCTGGTCATTTCTGGCAGCTGGGCTTGCCGAATCCTTGATCTGTATTTGAAACAGAATGCTTCCTCGTGATGTCAAGGTGATTTTCCTATTTCTGAATATTTCGTGTACACTCAGCAACTGTTTCAAGTGAAATGCTCTTGTCCAATTTCGGTTAACTCACATTTGCTGATCTCCTGCTTTCATGCTGAGAGCAGTTTCTTTTTCCTCTAATAAAAGTTAGCAATTTGCATTTACTATGGAAGATACTGGCCCAAGGTCCTTTTGTTCTTAAGAGTTTTAATACAATTCACCCATTAAAATGTACATCGGTTTTTACTCTATGCCCAGAATTGTGCGTCCCATTCAATCTTAGAATATTTTCATCCCCCCAACAGGAAGCCCTGTATGCATAAACAGACATTCTCATCTTCCCCATCCTCCCCCAGCCCCAAGGAGCCACTTTTCTCTCTGTGGATTTGCCTGTGCTGGACATTTCATGTAAATCGAGTCACTTCATATAAGTGGAAACGTCTATTGTGACTGACTTCTTTCACACTGAGTAACGTTTTCAATATTTGCTCATGTTGTGGCCTTAGTCACTATTCTATGCTATGCTATTGCTGAATAACATTCCACTCTATGGCTGGGCCCCACTGTTTACCCATTCATCAGGTGATACGCATTTGGGTTGTTTCTGTTTTTGGCTGTGATGAGTAATGTCGCCGTGAACACTCATGTGGTATTATTTATGTGGATATTTGTTTTCAGTTCTCTTACGTGTGTGCCCAGAGAGCAGAATTGCTGGGTAAGTCAGAAACGAAATGTTCAACTCTCTGAGGCCCTGCCAGGCTGTTTTCCAAAGTGGCCACGCTGTGTTACATCCTCACCAGCAAGGGCTGCGTGCTCCGCTTCCTCTGTGTCCTCTTTAGTGCTTGTTACGCTTTTTTTTTTATTATACCCTATTGTAGTGAGTGTGAAGCGGTTTCTCCTAGTGGTTTTGACTTGATTTCCCTTACAGCTAATGCTATTGAACATCATTACATTGTGTTTTATGGACATTTGTATATTTTCCTTGAAAAATACCTTTTCAGATACTTTATTAACCTTTTAATTGAGTTGCCTTTTTATTGTTGAGTTGTAGGGGTTTTTTTTCTTCATTTTGAGATACAAATTCCTTACCAGATAAGTGATTTGAAAAAATTTTCTCCTCTGTGTTGTTGTTTCACTTTCTGGATGGTGCCCTTTGAAGCAAAGTTTTAAATTTTGATGAACTGCAATTTGTCTCTGTTTTCTTTGTTTCTTGTGCTTTTGGGGTATTATTTAAACTCTGAGGTATTTTATTTAAGCTTTTATATATAAAATAACTTAATTCTTAGGACCGTTATAGGAGATGGGTGCAGTTGTTGTCCCCAGTCTATGGATAGGAGACTGAGATGCAGAAAATTTCACTGAAATATCAGTGTCACATCTACCTAGTGCTGTGGGATTTCAGACCCTCATGTTTGTCCCCAGCATTTGTGATCTTCACCACCATGCTCC
The DNA here is from genome assembly GCF_048564905.1 of Vicugna pacos. Taxonomy (NCBI): domain Eukaryota; kingdom Metazoa; phylum Chordata; class Mammalia; order Artiodactyla; family Camelidae; genus Vicugna; species Vicugna pacos. The sequence goes on along the minus strand of NW_027328740.1, from coordinate 71,422,097 downwards.
ACTACTGCCTGGAATCGTTAATGAAAATGACTTTCATTTTTTGATTTCTTGTTAGTTTGTTTTCTCATTGGGGACCTCATCTCCTTATTTTCCTTTCGGATATCAGTGTAGATTTATTTTAGGTCTCATGTAGGCAGAAGCATTGCTATCAGTTAACTTCTTTATTACTCACTCTCCAGTGATGATTGTTGCTAGTTGACCTAACCAAGTCATGCTTAAGTCTTTCCTGCTAATAACACTAAAAACAGTCATGACTTATAGAATGCTCAAAGAAAGTACTTGATTGATTTTATTTTGCTACCCAATCAAACCAATCAAGTAAAAACCCCAGTGTTGACACAGACTATAAGCCCTCCAGAATAGGATCACTGTCTTCCTTCTGTTTCATTTATTTGGTCACAGTGTCTGGATAGTGACTTGCTGTCCAGCAGTTTTGTGAGGATATGGTGCTCGTGAATCATTGTAAGGACAGAATTTTGACAACAGACTGTGTTGTTCATTTCACAAGGGAAAAGATAATATAGAAATACTGCTCAGATCTATTTTAAAATTAAGCTTGGAATTTTGAGAAGAATTCAAGAAACCATACAAAGCTCTTTTTCACTAATTTTAGATCTATCTTAGACACATATGGTTACATAGCAGAGTAAGTTATCAAGTACATTTGACAATAGGAGTGTAATATTGATTATTTGTTTTAGTTGAAATATTCTACCTGGGATAAAGTAATCAGTGCCCATAAATGAACAAATATGTTTGTATTTCTATGCAACATGGGAGCAGAGTTCATGTTTCTATATAATATGTATGACTGTGTGTTTTAATCTGTCTGTCAGTGTTTTTATAGTTTTTCAGCAATGTTGTAACTTCAGAATTCTTCTAACATATTCACTCCCGATACTACTGCAGTTTGTACTGTGTATCCTATCTTATGCATGGGATTCCACTGTCCCCTCAGTGAGGAATTTCCTCTCCTATTGAGCTAGTAGCAGAGTTAAAGGAACAGTGATTTCAAGGCCTTTGCTCTCCACGTGTTCGCAGTTTCCTGTCAATCACGATTTTCTCTTTCTTGTGTTTTCATTGTGCAATTAGAATTTTTGAAAATAATTATTAATATGTTTCACCAGTCTTCCTAGAAATTTGATGTGTTTGTGCTTTTCAGTTTTCAATTTATGAAAATTGTAAATGCAGACTTGTTTTTAAGTGGTCCTTTTTCACTAGATATTTGTTTACCTCTTTATAGTTAAAATAATTTTCCCCAATGAATGAATCGGTGTGCATGTTTTAAAAGATACTTTAGTTTTTATTTTTCTTATTCTAACAGGTATATTCGTTGTACAGAATTTAGAAAATAAGGATAAACACAATAATACCTTAAAAATGGCCTCTAATCTCACTTGTAGATACAGTTGTAATGTTTGAAATTGAGAATTACAAGTCCTCTCACTTTGTTCTACTCTTTCAGGTACGTTTTGGTTACTGAGACCCTCGAATTCCCATATGAATTGTAGCAGAAGCTAGTCAGTTATTGCTGAGGAGCCCGCTGGGATTGTGATCAAGACCACGTTGTATGTGTGCTTCACTCTGGGGAGCACTGCCATCCCAAGAATATTGTCATGTGATCCAGGAATTTGTGTGGTTTGTCTTTCCAGGTATTTAGGTCTTCTTTAATTTATTTCAGCAATGTGTATGGTTTACATAGTATTATTTTACTTTAATTTTTGCCTTTATACTGAGGACAATTTTGCAAGGTACCAAGATTAGAATTGTATTATAGCCCCTCAACTTGCTGCCACCATGGACGCTGTGGTCTCTCTTTGCCCTTTGTAAAATCTAGCACAAAATAGGACCTAAGTAACTCTCTCTTGAAAGAATGATTATATGATTGCTGGATGACGCTTGAGAGTCCTTGTGATGATGTCTTTTTCCCAGACTTTCCCCTCTTCTTAAATATGCCCTTTCTCTTCCTTTCCTCCAGCCTGGGTTTCAGCCTGCCTGTGGCATTGATTTTCCTTGTCTGTGGACTCTTCTTTTCACTAGTTCATGATAATGTTACATGTCGGCTGTGGAAACTTGCTAGATGTCAAGAAAGAGCAAATCCATTGCATGCTAGTATTTTTAGAGTGTGTTATTGAATTATCAATTGAAATTAAATCAGGCTGACCCATTGAGCCATCCCCTGAGCTCTTTTTGCCTTCCTACAGGTGATACTGCTCTCGTTGCTGCATGTGCCCTTCCCCCAGACTTAGTTTTGGAGTTGAGTAAATCACCATCACTGGAGCCCTCTCTTTAAAAGATGAAGAGAACATTTGCTCCTTCTCCCTGCTTGGGGACTTGGATGAGATGAGGTAACAGATAAAGAATGAAGCCCCACCTCATTCTGACCACTGCTCTTTCCGTTCATTTCTCCAGGGGAAGAGTACAATTCAAAAATATAAAGATTGTGAGCTAATGAAGTATACAAGACAACCGATCATTTATTAAATACACTTTCATGCCAGAAACAAATGTATTATACACACAAAAAGCACATAAATTACGGTAGTACTGTGGTTACAAACGTGGGCCGAGTTCGATTCCTGCTCTGGAGTGACAAGTCCTGTGAAATGGAGAACTTGTAGGTCGGCTTAGCCTCTCCCGGACTTTTTTCTTTCCTGCAGAGACAGGGCTCGCTAGTCATCCCTCCCCCGTAGAGGTGCTGTGGGTTGTAAACGACGCACGTGGGCAGGCCAAGCACAGCTGCTCGTTCCTCGTAAGTGCAGGATAGCACAGCTTTTGCGGTTACGGCTTTATGATCGCACCGTGTAGACCCTCAGTGCTCCGAAGGGATGTCTTGCGGATTGGAGATGGGATTCTCACTTCTGTAAATACCCAAAGATTGTGTTATTGAGCCTTGCTGATATAAATCTATTCTTTAGAAAGTACATAATGTAGATATATTTTTCAAACATGCATGCTTTTTTTCTTTTATTATTTATACTTCTACCCTCTCATCACGTGGTGTGACTTTTGATGGAATCCAGGAAACAGTCCTAAGCCACCTGCCTCTTCACACTTCTTCGTGATGGTTTTCTTCCTTGACTAGAAGAGGGTTTTGCATAGGAAATTTTGTTTGCTCCCCTTCTCTTGGAGTCTCCCTGTTTGTCTGCCCATCTCTCACCTGTCCATCTGTCCATTTCTCTACCCACTCATTCTTCTGACTTGTTCCAAGAAGCACTTCAGGCAGCTTACAGAAGAACAGATACCAAATAAACAGGTGAGAAAATGGGACCAAGTTCACAAATTGAGGCTCGGAGTTGAGCCTGTGTGAGAGTTGCAGGCGTGAGACACACGCCTCTGCCTTGTGACTTATAAGATAGACAGCATCAATGTTCCTGAGGCTCCCAGCACACACAGGGAAGCAGGGTTTGTGGGAGATGCTCACTGGCTGTGAAATAAATAAGTGGCTTAGGAGAAGCCCAGCCTTTCCAAATACTAAGACTTAGGAGAATATTTTGAGTGTCTTCCAAAATCTGAGTATTGCATCTTTTCTTTTTCAGAGTTTTATGTATAGTTGGTTAACATTCTATAACTGGAAATTTCTCCAAAACTGCTGCCCACGTGAGTCCCATGACTCGGGAATGGGGTGGTTCTGCTCATTGACGGGTGTTGGCCAGAAACGGAAAATGACAGCCTCCAAGGAGCCTGAGATTAAGCAGTTATGTTTTGTCAGTGCTGTAGATTTCAGAAAATGCTTTTACCGTTTCTCTCCATCTGAGGAAGCAGCGTGCTCTCTTCCCAGCATCAGGAGTTCAGGGTCTCGGGATGGTGGGGGCTGACTGCACTGCCGTAAAGACAGCTGAGCTAGTCACTGCATGTGTGGTGCTTTCACGTAGTGCATTTCATGTTTTTTAAAAGGTTTCAACATGTAGTTAATTAACTGAGTTAATTAACATTTAATAAATATGAGGCTTTTTTGAAAAGACAGTTATAGGCAGAATATAAGTTGTGAACACTTTAAAAATGGCTTCATTAGTGAAATTTCAGTAAGGAAGATTCAGTTTATCTTATTTACGCCTCTCTTTAAAAGTAACAAAGAAACAAGACAGAAAAAGCAGAGGATTACTTCTGTTCTTCCTCTCGGCTTGCAGGTGCCCTCACCTCCAGTGGCATCCATCCAGACACCAGCACTGACACTGGCCGTGCTCAGAAATGCCTCAGCCCTGAAGACACAACTGACAAATGGAAGGGAGCCGCGTCCTGTTACAGCAGGTGCTCTCACTTTGTGGGTCCTTATGTAACTGCGTGGTGTTATTCAGGATCGCCCTTTCTACACTGTGTGACGGTGCTGCGGTGACTCCTAGTTATTTGTTTCTGTAACTACTCATGTATTTTTTCCAATGTGTGGTACTAGACATCTAAAAATGCATTTTTCAGATGAAAAATAATGTGTATTTAATATAAAAGTCTGAAAAAAGAGTCAAAAGGGTCTATCCTGGTCCCAGTACTCAAAGATAATAATTAACACTTTAACATCTATTTTCTGTTCTTTTCATCAGTGTGTATCAGCTCTGTCATAAAAACCAGTGAGCACTGTGTGCCTGTTTACTGTGTGGAGACCTCCATTTTCCATTCGGCTTATTACACATTTTTCTACAATATTCTATCTCCCCTGACATGATTTTTAATGACCAGTATAGCATTCTGTTTTGTGGAGGCATCGTCCATTTTACTTTGTACTTAAGTAAACTTTTAAATTCCAAGTATACTTAACTGAAATTCTGAAAAGAGATCTGTTGTGGTACCGAAAGTCCCCTACTTCCCTTCCCCTTTTTTCCTGAGAGTAAAAGCTGCTGACAATGTGGAGTATATATTTCATGACCTTTATGCCTTTGTCATATATATATACACACATACATACACGTATATGAGAAATCTATGTATATGTGTGTGTATATATGCTTTATTGAAAAATAAGGCCATACTATATGTTTTCTGTAGCTCGGTTTATTCACTAACGTATATATCATAGACCTCCTCCCACTCCAGACTCACTCGGTCCTTTCAGATAGAGTAAAGGGGTCTCCTGATGTGCAGGTTTGGTCTCTTGTGTAACGACACCTTTCGTGGGAGAGTACTGTGGACAAGGCCTTGGACCACGCTGAAACGCTGCAACTTTAGTGCCCACAGCTCTCCGTGATTTACCGCATCATTGTCTTGATGGTGAACACTTAAGTTTTCTCCATTTTCCACTGTCAGAAAGGGTGTTTGACTGGCATCCTTCTTGTACAAACATTCCTGTGATCTTGTATGAGTATTCCTTTAGCTAAGGTTTCTGGAAATTTAGTCCTTGGATGTGACAACTTCATACATCACAGGATGCTTTCAAGTGAATCTTGAAATTCCTTCTCCTGTGGGGCATGAAAAGATGTAGAATAACTTATGTAACCAATTCTCTATCGCTGGATATGATTTCACTTCAGCATTTCTTCCCACCATTGTAAACAGTGCTGTGCAAATGTTCTGATGAGTACATCTTTTTGAACTGATTTTTTCTAAATGTAACGATTCCTAAAAGTGGAGTTCAGCCTGTGTGCACACACGTTTTTCAGAGTTTACATATCCATTGACATGTCATCCTCCAAAAGATCGCTCACAGTTTGTTGTCTCAAAGATGGACACTAGCTATAATATCTTTTAAACATATTTGCCAATATGACGAGCAAAATGATTTTCATTATTTTAGTTTGCACTTGATGACCAGTGAGGTTTTGAGCATTTTTCACTCATTAGCCATCTGACTTTTAAAAAGTGAATGATCCCTTTTGTCCTTTGCAAACATTTAAGTGGGGGAGCTTCTTGCTGCTTTGTGACAGCTCAATGTGTATTATGAACATTAACCCCTTGTCTTCATCAACATGTATCAGAGAGCTTTTACTTGTCATTTCTTGCCTTTCATTTTGTTCAGTAGGTTCATTATTGTTGTGGCCCAAAATAATCTTAAGATAGTAAATGTCTTCTTTTTGGGTTTTATTCTTAGAAATGCTTTCTTATAATGGTATAAATTTCTTCTGTAGGTTTTTTTAATCTCTAAGATGGAGATGATAATGGTACTTGTTACAGTGAGGAGAAGCTGAATTGATATGAGCAAAGAGTTGTATTTGCTCTTATTAGTACTTTCTAATATTTACATCATTTTCTGTAATTTTTCTTGTGGTCATTTTGACGGGAATAGAATTTGTTTTTTCCAGGTATTCTCTGATTGTAACAAGACAATTATTAAATTCATACTTTGCTTTTTAATTTGAAATCCCACCTGTAAAAAATACTTATGTATACTAGAGTCTCTTTTTGAGCTCATGATCTATTTCTGTCAATCTTACTTTCTTACTCTAGCACTATATCTTACATATTGTAAAAATTTATTTAATATATTACAGTCTGAATTTTTTGATTCTTTTTTTGATCCCTAAATTTCTTGGCTTGTATTATGACTTTATTATTCCTGAAGAATTCTAATATAATTTTTTCAAGTTAAAAAAAAAGATAAGTGTTGTCATGGGATTTTTTAGTAATTTTGAATTATCTTTAGGAGAACGTACATCTTTAAAACTGCTTTCCTCCATACAAAAGGTTGATGTCTCTACTTTCACACTTTTACTTTACCCCTCAGTACAGTCCTGTACTTTCTCCATGTACAACATGGGCATTGTTTTTGAGTTTATTCCAGATTATTGTTGATGTTTTTGTTAATTTTTTAAGTGAGAAATGTTTGCTATTATATTTTTTAACTGTTAAAACTGACACCTAGGAAGGCAGATTCGGTTTGTAAATACTCACTTTGTAACTTCTCATTTAAAATTGTAAGTATTAAGTACTTGTTACAGAATCCTTTCTTTTCTGTTTTTAAAAATTTGTTTCCAAGATTCTCAAAATGGTCATAGCTAAGTAGTATAGGTGGGGAGACAGATGGAGAGAGGTAGTGTGGCTCATGTACAAACTGTGAGCACTTTCATGGCTGCCTTTATGCTGGAAAAGCTGATAAACAGTCCAGCTTAAACCAGGGTGGCTTTGTATGCACTTGAAATCCAGCTTTCCTGCCTGTATGGTGAAGCCTGGTAGGCGTGGCAGGTAGATGATCAAGGTCGAATGGAGGTTATTGGCTGCACAGAGCACTGTGTCTGAGAATTGGAGACCATCGCCATGGGAAATGCTTGGTGCCAGGAACAATGCAGAGGAGCTGGGGAACCTTGTGTTAAGGATTTTCCAGCCCTGGGAGTGGGAATATCAGACTCTGCATTCAGATCTGAGTTTGAATTCATCCTCTTTAGTTTACTTGTCCTCTGACTTTTGTCAAGCTATATACCGTCTTTCACTTCCTGTTTTCTTGTCTCTCAAATTAGGAGAATTACATCCTGCTGCTAGAGTGTTTGATCAGGTTAAATAATTTGTGTCTATAAGATGTCACATACAGTCACAAGCTCAGTGAGAAATGGGCTGTCGCCTGTTCTTCTGCAGCTCAGTGCTTGACAAGACATGGGGGAAAGCCAGTCCCTAATTTGTGTGTGATGCAAGTAGGAACAAAATTAATGTCTTGCCTTTCCCTAGCAGTATTCTTACAGCTTTGCTTCATTTACTTCTTTCCTCCTTTCCTTTCCCCTTTCCCATCCTCCACCAAAAGAGCCTCTCAGAAAAATAGATTCAAATTACTTTAAAGGTTGGCTCATCCTCATGAAATGATAGTATCATAAAAAAAACTGTGCAAATCCCAGAATATATTTTATATGATTTACACACACACATGTGCGTGCAAACACACACACACACAAAATCAGTCTACCTCCCACTTACAGAGGGAGAAGGTCCACTTTTTCTGAGTTTTCATTCACAGAGAGTGAGAACAATGTCTCTTACACAGACTTTCACCAGGCTTCGTGCATGGTGTTTTTAATTGAATTTCTGTTTGTGGCCATAGATATAGTCTCCTAATAGAAGAGAGAAAGTGGAGACATAGACATTCCGCTGAGATATTGGTGTCATCATATTTTAGTTGTAAAGGACTTAAGACAGCATAGAGTCGCAACATTTTATGGGTGAGAATCCATGATGTTGTAACTTAGACAAGAACCTGGGTCTTCTGCCATCTTGTCCACGCGGGTGAAGAGGCAACTGGGCAGGGGATAGTAGGGATCCTTCCTGCTTCACTTCCATGTTCTTGCTAGTTTTCATTTCAGCTGCCTTTAGTTTATGTTCATGAGGCCACTCATGGGAAGGTCACTCTGTCCTGATAGATTGAGTTTCTTATCAGCGAAAAGCTCTGGACCCACTCATATTTCCCAGAGTTTTCTGCTGACCTGCTGACACTTTATATAATTGAGACCTAAGAAACTACTGAATATAAAATCCTTATTGTTATCGTTTCCCCTCGAGTTCCATAGGAATGGGGTGCTGTCTCAGGCTGTCTAAAGCCAGATCTGAACAAAGATAGGGTGATGGGCTGTGCTGCTGGACCTACACAGTCGAAGGGGATTTCCACCTTAGCTTTATAATCAGGCAGATTAGTTCAAATCTTGCCTTTACCAATTATTATCTTTGTGTCTTGGGGGAGAAACTGTACTTTTTTGTGTCCAAATTTGTTTATCTGTAAATAAGTTCAGTATTTATTTTAAGGTTTCTGTTTTAGAATTGAATGAGCTAATTCATTCATTTATACCTAAAATAGCTATCGCATGGTTCTATGCTGGTGCCTTGGTAGTTGATTACTAAGGGAATCGGCAGTGAGAATGGGGGTGGGGGACCCCTGGATAATAGAGCTTATATTCCAGGATATGCTTGTAAAAGACTGGATGTGCAGTAGATTTTTAGTAAATATCTACTCCTTTCCTAATCTGCATTGATTGTTTATATATCTTTATACAAATATATTAACAAGTTTTATTGCAATTTAAATATTTTTGTAGTATTTACATTATGTAGCTATAAAAATACATGAAATAAAATGATTTGACTTTTATTTTCTTTTCAATAAGCAAAACAAAATAAAATAGAAAAGAAAAAAGTCTTGAGGGAGTAGAAATAATTTTATTTCTGTGGAATCAATTCCGTATAATAGGTCTTTGTCATGTTGTTAAACAGCATATAAAATTGATAGGTTGTGACATACTGGAAATGAGGAAACAGTGGAGACATACTACCTCTAATGCAGTCATTTTGTTACCAAGTCCAAACTCGTTCTGCTTGCTGCATGACAGGCCAATAAATGGGGAGATGAGATGTTGGAGTAAGGAATAGTGACTTCATTTGAAAATCTGGCAGACCCAGAAAATGGCATATTGATATCCAGTAGAACTCTCTTCCCCAAAGCAGAATTCAGTCTCCTTTTATACTAAAAAGCGGCGGGGATGTGGTTGGTTGTTGCAAACTTCTCGCTGTACAAATTGTTTGTCCTTGGAATCCTTTGTTCCTGCAGCTGTCCATGGTGGGTCAAATTAAGGTGCCCCCGTAAAACCTCCAAATTAAAGAAAGGTTATTATCTATTTTGCAACTTGCCATCTGTACATAAGTGTAGAAGAGCTAATATCCTTAAAGATCAGAGCCCGGAGAATAGGCTGTCCTGGATATTTCAGGCTAAAGGCAACTTTTTTTTACAAAAGGTGCAGAAATAGCAAGTCGGAGCCTAGAAAACAAGGTACAGGTTTAAAGCCAAACGAACACATCTAACATGGAGTCAAATTTGTTCTTTTCTTTTACAATTTCTTTTTCTAACTCATAAATAATTTTAGTAAGAAACATGAGAAATTTTTTTTTATTTTTGCTTCTTAATAACGGATTACAACTACACTTTAGTGAGCAGGGATGCTGTGCGTGCCTTGGTGTCACAGCAAACTCTTGTTGGGGGTGGTCGACCCTGTAACATACCGGATGTCCCATGAGTGTTGGTGAGGGTCCCCCTAACCAGGGGCTCTCTTCGGGAACCACCATATGGGCATTGACCTCTGGAGACCTCTTTTTCAGCTGCAGGAAATTTTTTCAGATTTTGTGATGGAAAAATCTCTCCAGCTGCAGATAATCAGGGAATAAAGGAAGAGGAAAAGGGCTTGAAGTAGAGTAGAAGAGAAGGACAGAATATCAGGGAACGTGGGGGCTTGGCAGCGGGGCCTCGGGAGAGAGAGGAGCAGAGGTGTGGAGGGTCCCGGCTACGGAACTAGCTCCTGCACCTTTCCCCGCACCCAAGCCACACAGCTTTTAATTGGGCCCAGGACTCCCTCCTGTCTGGGTGTCACCCTGGGCAGAACTTTGAGAATCGAAGCTAAGGGGTGGTCAACACTCACCTAGGGGGTCACTGAGGACTTTGCTCAAGTCCACATTGACTTTTCCAGTCATGTGCCTTCACCTGTTCTTTATCTCAGGATCTGAGAAGCAGGAGCAAGGAACTCATGGAGAGATCCAGGAAGATATCTGACTGTGTTAAGAGACGACAGACACAGTGACACGTGGAGCGAAGACACTTGCAGTAAAGTAAAATAACTTCACAACTATTGCATCAGAGCTGCAAGTGTGAGAGAACCTAAGCCTGTCTCAGAGTGCAGGGGACAAGAGAAAAGCAATGGTAAAATTACCACTGACATTTGAAATTTTGTTAAAAAGAATGCTACTGTTAATTGTATCACTTGAATGTATGCAGGTGTTTTTCTATGAGCATTCATAGGTTCACAAAACCCCACCAGCCACTCTTGCTCCCATCTGGTGTGGGCTTTCTCAAGCACAGTGCCCTTCCTGCTTGGGTGGGCCACGCTGCTGGTCCTCGCCTGGGGCCGGACTGCTACAGGACACTGAGTCCCCGAGGCACGACCTGGGATACATGACAGGAACATCTCTGCTCTTGGCTGAGGGCCTCCGTTTCCCCCTGCAGTGTAAGAATGCCGGTGACTCAGTTAGAAGCATGCATCCAAGCCATCCTTCCGTGTCATCACCATCTAGAAGCGGTGCCTGAATATTCTGAATTTCTGCAGAATGTTGTTTGCAATCACCTTGAACAAGTGAGTGTGTGTCCTCTTTCAAGTGGAGGAATTACTGCCGTTTTCCTGGAACTTACTCACCACTAGTCCATCTGAATTTTCTGTGCTAGGATTCAGTATAGCCTGCTAATAACTCTGCAGTCAGATCTTGAACCCCTGATGAAGAGGATTATTTATTTTCTTTCCTTATATGATAGTATTTTACTTTCAAAATTCTGAGTTTTCTGTTCTTGGAGGAATTTTTTTGGGGTTTGGAGAAACAACTTTGCTCTTACCATCTTTGTGACCTGTTGCTATATGCATCTCACCTGTCTTCTGTCACTTGTGAGGCGGTTCCATTTGTGACCCTGTCCGGGTTATTCATGTTATAAAACATAAAATCTGTAAAAGTACAGAACCCTTTTACTCCGAAGACATTCCACAAATACTCCTTTAATCTGGGTGTGGTTTTAACAAGACACAAACATTAGAACATATACTTGCAGGTTGCCAGTGCAAAATCCCCAAATGAATAGTCTAGCTCAACATCTAAAATCTTTCTTATCTACCTTGGATATGTATGGATAAGTGAAGCAGTTTGCTAAGAACCCAAGACCAGGTTTAGGATACAGGCTGATGTAGCTCAGCGGGTCCTCCCAAGCTGATGCTCTGCCAGAGAGTGGGGTTGAGGGGAGAGGGCGTGCCCTGCCCTCCATGAGCTGACAGTTTCATGGCAAACACCTTCACAAGGTGAAGAAATTGGGGTTTCTTCTATGAACAGTGGGTCTGAAAAGAGCCCAAAAAGCATGGGAGTGACACAATCCCATTTGTCTCAAGTAGGGGAGAGTGGCTGTGGGGCCACTTGGGAGACTCGTGAGTCCAGGTGGGCTGTGTTGGTGGCTTCCACTTGAGCGGTAGGATAGTGGGTAAAAGCGAACAGATTGAAGGCATGTTTAGATGGTAAAAAGAAAGATTTAAAGCTGTCTGTGAAGGTAGGATGGAGTAAGGCCCAGGTTTCTGGGTGGATTAATGAGTTAAATGATGGTCCTGCTGTGTTCTGAGGAGGGAAAGCTGCAGAGGGATTTCTGGGGGAAAACTGATGAGTTCAGCTGTGGGTAAAGTGAAAGGTTGTTAGATGTGTGGTCTGGGATCTCAGGTGAGAGCCAGTAGTGAGTAGGGAGAGGGGAGAGAGACTTTCAAATAATTTTATCTTGTGAACATACATATAAGGATGAGTAATGACACACTTAACCCCTCTATATTCTGTATTTAAAACCCAGTAACATTTTGTTATATTGGTTGCAGGGGTTCTTAATTTTTTAATACAAATAAAATAAATAGAAACAAAATAGTGGAGTTAATGAATATCTTAGAGTTGATGTGTGTCCTTGTATGTATTTTGATTTCTCATCTTTATAAACATAATCTACAAAAAGTTAACTTGCTTAGAATAAGAGTTAAACACAGGGACATGACACACTCTGTTGGGGGTTGAAGGTGATATCTTTGGCAAATTATATAGCCTCTTTTTGCCTTTGTTGCATCTTCTGTGAATGCCCCCGTGCCCCTCATCACAGCTGATTTCCTAGACTAGAAGTTGGGAGGGAGGCTGCTGAAGGGAGTAAGAGGTGGCAACTGCTAGGAACAAAGAAGACAAAGACAAAAACAGATTAAAGCCGAGAAACTGAGTCCTAATACCCTCAAAGGAAAAATAATCCCGCAGTGTTTTGAGCCACTTATCGTAAGGGAAACAAAATCACGTGGATCCAAATCTCTTGAGCATATGTATATTGTGGGTGGGAGGGTATCATCAGAAAAGGGTTGAGAAGAGGCTTTTTGGTTTCCCTTAACGTTTTCAGTAAGAATGGGGTGCAGAAGCAAAAACCACCCGCTACACAGTAGAAGGTGTTGTTTTGTGCGAAACTGACCAAAGTTTGGAAACCAGTCATCAGTGGTGCTGGGAAATGAAGAGGCTTCTGGATTGGGTGGGGCACTTGCTGTGACTTCCAGGTGACCTGCTGGCTGGGGTCTGTGAGGCGGGCAGTAGGTTTGCAGTGTGACCTGGGCATAATCCCTGGCTCTGAGGCTGCTGGTCTGACTAGCAGACCTGGGCAGATGCAGTCCTATTGGGGCATCTCGCGATGTGGCCTGGGACACCTGCCATGCTGAGGGCGAGAGGAGGGATCCCCTAAGGGGGTGTCCCTGTGAAGAGTAGAAACGTCCTCCTGCAGGGGAGGAAGAGCCTCTGAGCAGCGGGCCGGATGCACAGGCAAGAGCAGCCTGAGCACGGAGATTTCGGGGACCTGGAAGTCATAAAGTGGCCCGAACAGCCTTGTTCCTGAGAAACTGGAGGGAAAAGATGCTGCAAATGCAGGCTAATTTCAGACCCTGTGGTGGGTCATGAGTGATAGGAAAGAACTGGTCAGGCAGGCACGAAAGAACCCTGTGGTTGTCCCAGTTGGGGCGTCACACCAGAGGGAGGAGCAGAGTTATAGACTTTGTCACTTTTTATCTGTGTGACTTTGAACAATAACACCCCACCTCTCTCTATATATATCTTCATCTGTAAAGTGACAGTGTGACAACTCGTGTCATCAGAAGGCTTAGTTTAGCTCTGATCCTCATTGTCCAGTCCTGTCAGTGCTGCCCTGCAATGTTCTGCAGTGGGTGCTCTTACCCTGAGATGGGAGGGCGTAGAAGGGCATTGTAGCACCCGAGGGCAGGAAGGGGTTGCTTTAAAAGCAGACATGTAGCCTCCTGCAGCTGCAGACCTACAGGCAGTTTGGTTTATGGTCGTGGAGAGGACTTTGGAGGTCTTAGCATCGTCTTAAGACTTGTTTTCCCTTGGGGACCTGATTTGCCTTTGCAGATTAATGTTGAAGATTTGGGCTTCTGGCAAAGCTGTTTTCAGAGATGGGTATATATGTAACATATAGTATAAAATGAAAGGTTTTATTTAATATTTGGGACTTTGTAGCTGTAGGGAACAGCTCTGTTTGCCTGGTTTCCACGGAGGACACTAGCAGTCGTCAGAGCGTGCGGGAGGGCAGGCAGCCTGCAGTGCTGCTGCAGGGGTTCTCCCCAGCAGGACGCTCTGCTGAGTTGACTCTTCTCTGAGTTTGGTTGCCAGAGGAGCAGACAGCAAAGTAATGAGTTCTGGTGGGATTGTATAATGACAGGAAGAAAGAGGGAGCCGTAGTTCTTAGGGACTACTACACTCTTTTGGTTCCTGATCCAGTGTGTCCCATTACACAATTGATGAGTTGTGTCTATTCTGGGACTTGATTGAAATAAACGTGCAGCCTGAATATTAAGAGTTATGTTTTATTTGTCAGAAGGACTCAAGCCAGGATGACCGCCTCTCAGAACACTCTGAGGGACTGCTCGCAAGAGTAGGGGAGAAGCTAGGATTATATAGGAGCTTTACAACAAAGACCAGGTAGTCAGAACAATAAAACATTGCTTGTTATCTAAAGAAAGCCAGGTATCTCAAGTTCATGAATTTAATGCTTTTCAATATATGGGAGGAAGCCAACATTTGGGCTGACTGAATATATACTTTAGACAAGCACCTAGCTATCTAGGGCCAGTAATCTGTCCTTTCTTATTCTGAGTCTGCTCAGAGGGCACCGTTGTGAATGGCTGCAGGCCTGTCTTCACTGGGGGGTGGCGGCAGCCGCTGATGACTTGTTTTCAGCATTCTTTGTTTAGTGACATGGTTGCAATATTTTCATTCAATTTGTAGTGTTTTCATTCACAGAAAATTATGGTATTACCCTGATTATGGATAATCTGGAAGCTTGGAATGGAACCGAGATGGAATTACTGCAGGTAACTTCTACTTTAATAAGCCATGTGTAAACATGAACACGGAGGAAGCATACAAAAGGATTCGGTGGTGAATGGGAAGGGTTTCTGCACGTTACAGGAGAAGGCAAGGCAGAATTCTTCTTCTTTGTGGGCAGGTATGTGAGTCCAACTTTCCTTTCTGAAGTGCTTTCTGAGAACTGTTTATGGTAATGAACCAACATTGACAAACGGTGACACACATTGCATTTAAGAGCTGGCTGGCTTCAACTTGGGTATTGGACAGGTGGAATTCATAGGCAGTGGTCAGGTGGATGGGACAGAGATGGAGCCCAGGCCTGGGCCCATATTCAGGTTGAAATCGCCATTTACTCACCATAGCGCCTTGGACTTGAATGTAACCTCTCTTAAACTGATGGTGAGTCTGTGAAATGGGCATAATAATATTCGTTACTTCCTGGGCTTGTTGTAAGTTCTGAAGATTATTATAGCACACATGAAGCACTTAACACACTGACACTTAGCAGTGTACACTTTGTTCGACCACCACGCTTGGTGTGTGTCAGAGCCTTAAAGGCAGCATGTGTCTGTTTAGGATGCACTGGTAGCCCCTTGGCTACTTTGTGAATTTGGTGATTTCCTTTAATACTTGTAACTCTGTGTGCCATGGGCAGTTATTTTTATGGACAGATGAGGAATCTCAGGGTAAAAAAGACTGTGTAATTTGCCCAAAGTCAGACCATAATTTTGTGTGCAGGGGCCTCGGTTCAGCATGGGCTCCTGGGCCTTCTGCTCTCTCCGTTCAGCACCAGAGCCAGATGTGGGCTCGGCTGTTTCCCAGCCCAGTATATCCGGCAGGCCACAAGACACACCTGGTCCTGTGCTGCTTGAGCAAAATCTCCGGAGGAGAGGCAGTTACAAAAGGGATAAACATAAAAACAGACGACAGCAAATTGTGATCAGCTCTGAGAAGGAAAGGAACACGTCTGGCCGTGCAGAGCGGGGAGCTTTCCCATCGGGGCTGCTCTGGGGGCGCTCATCTCAGCTAAACAAGCTGTGCTGCTGCACCAAGGCAGGAAGGCAGGGCGCGTGTGGCCAGGTAGACAGGGCCTCGTTGATCGTACTCATTCCCTATTAAGTGGCAGGTGTCACAGGCACTTAACTAATAAACAGATGTTGGCCAGAATCATCACGCATTTTGCTTGGTAGTTTTATTGGCGCCAACTTTGAGAGGAGGTCATTGAAGCTGGGGAGTTTGCTGCATGCCCGTGATTACCATGGAAATACCCCCACTGGTCTTTCAACCTAGACTGGTGTGGCTGTCATGTCCCAGCCCTGTGAATGGCATCGTGCAGCTTCTCCCAAGTGGCCCAAATGACTGACATTGATATGCTTAATTCGTAGGAAATGGTATGTGGCAATAAGAGAAAAAGGTAGTAAGAAATTGGAAAACTAGAAAATAACCAATTCTTCCCCTGCTGGGGGACCGTACCCTGTGTCTCTCACCCCACTCACTGCCTGTCACCTCCTCCCTGCCGACTCCGTGTTCAGAAGCCACTCTGAGCCTTTGAAGAACATTTTGCCTCATGACACTGTTGACTAGGACCTGCGACCTCTCTGTCCCTGGTTTACTCTCTCTTCAAAGCCATTTAAATTTCTTGCAGGCTCCTCCACTCAAATGTAAGAATAGCCCCTTTAAACTTCTTGATGCAGCTCCTTAATGAAGATCTTGGGAAGGAAACCTAGCCAAAACCTGGGAGGTATTCACAGAGTGAATGTAACCTGAGCATTTTTTGACGTTCAGAATCAGAGTGGTGGGAGACACAGGAAGGCCTTTTTAAGTTAGCAAGTGGAAAGAGAAAGGACTCAGGATGTTTGAGACTGAAACATCTCGGTCCCAGCCAGCAAGGCACCTGCGTTCAGGATGGTGTGTGGGGAGTGCAGAGTTCTCAAAAAGAAAGAAGTGGTGGGATGGCAGGGAGGACATTTAGGTACTTAACTGGGGAAGGAAAAAGTTGGCTGAACAATTCATGGTTGAACAAGAGGATTGTGACATGATGTGCTTGTATTTTGGAGAGAAGGGTTTTGTGGAGCCAGGCCTAAGGAGAAATCTCTCTGACTGGGGAGTCAGCACAACAAAAAAACACACAGAACCTGGCAGACCCCATGGCCCCTGATGGGGGAGAGGCTGCCCACCAATTGGAGACCTGGAGGCTGCTTCTGTCCCTTAGCTGGGGCCTCAGACCTCACTTCACATCCCAGTCCTGTTGATACAAGAAAAAATATGTGGGGCATGAGAAGGGCTGTGTCCCAGGCTTCCGTTGAGCCCCTGGGATGTGCCCCACCAGATTTTGTTCCTTGGCTTCATGCAGTAAAGAATTCAAGAACAAGCCAGTGTTGAGTAAAGGTAGATTTATTCAGAGAGATACATTGACAGGCATGAGAAACGTCACGAAGTATGGGGGTTTGATGCTCAGATTAAAAGTAGGCACACACTCCACAGAAATAGTGTGGGCCTTCTCCGAAGAGGTAGAGAGAGGGGTTCCTGGGATGTGGCTCTGTGTTGCTCCTTTTCTTGGGCTTCGTGGTTTCATATGCTAATAAGTAGAAGGACCAGCCTTAGGGCAAGGGGCTGGGATTCCAGGGAGTTGGCCATTTTCCACCCTTTGACCTTTTGTGGCTAGCCTTGTGACGGCCATGGTGCCTGGGGCCGTGTTATTCACCATGTTACTATTACAATGGGTGTATAATGAAGCTCAGGATCTACTAGTGTTACGGAAATGACAGGCCAGCCAAGAAACAAGCACCACTCGGAGGGTTGGAGTACTCAGATTTATTACGCCGGCGGGCTCAGAGGGGCTTCTGCTCCGAAGCTCTGAGCACCTCCAAGACGTGCACATGAGGTTTTATAGGGTTAATTACAAGTATGGGGCTATTAGCCAATAAGGTTCAAACAACAAAAAGCAAGGAATCAGTACACTGGAGCTTATCAATTTGGAACAGATCACGTTACTGACACTTGTTGAGCTTGGATTTACGAGTTAGCTTGTTAGCCCAGTAAACTGACACTAAACTTTAGATTTACAAGTTAGCCCGGCAGAACTTATATCAGTAAACCGACACTTATCACACTTAGATTTGTGACTTAGCTTGTTAGCCCAGCTGGGCTTTTCCTTCACATTCCCCCCTCTTGATGCTTTCACAACCCTTGTTGGAGTAAGCATCATCATTTACCTGTTGCAGGGGCTCATAATTGGAGGCTAACATCTGAAGTTTTATAGCCTCTATCCGCTCACTGACAAAGCGGGTCAGGAAGTTTAGGACACAGGGCCCAAACAGCAGAACTGCAAAAATCAGGAGTAAGGGACCTATGAACGGTGCCAGCCAGGAGGTCCAGCCCCAGGGGCCTGTCCATGGGCTCTTATCTAAAATATGTTTTCTTTTTTCCACTCGGTCTTGTAACTCTTGAACCATCCCTCTGACAATCCCTGATTGATTGGCATAAAAACAACACTCTTCATTTAGAAAGAGGCATAGTCCCCCCTCTTTGGCCGTGAGTAAGTCCAGACCCCTCCTGTTTTGTAAGACCACCTCGGCGAGAGAGTCAATCTGATTCTGCAGAGTTCCCAGGGTTTCTGCTATTTGTTGGAGATCGTGGCTGAATTCACCTGTAAGCTGATAATAGTAATAAGAGGAAGAGGCGATGCCCCCGATTCCTGTGCCTACCCCTGCTGCCACTCCGAGCCCCACTAGCAAGGGGATCAATTGTATAGCTCGTTTTATTCTCCGTGGATGCTGGTGAGTTATGACAGGGATGGGCAGACTTTGATTATTAGGCATAATGTCCATTCGGGGAGTGAGATAAGCCAAAGCACATAACCCTGCCCATCTGGCAGGGAGGCACCGGTAGGCAAATTCACCACATACAAAATAAGTCCCGTTATTAGAACACCATCTTTGTGTGGGTTGGCACCCTAGACCCATACAGTGAGAGATTTTAATACATTGATTTATAGTTAGATTGCCCTCTAAAGGATTAGTTCCATTGTTGAAATAACATTCTGGTGCCTTGTAGGCGAGCTGTACCCAGTTCAGCCTGGAACTCCTAGTGGTAGAAACGGCATCGCTATGAGTTGTGGTGAAAGTCTTAGTGAGGTTTGTCAGAGGTAAAGCCAGGTGCTGGATGGGGCCAGGACGCAAGCATAGCCAGCAATCTTTAGCCAGGTCTGGATTGGAATGATTGAGAATCCCATGGACTGCGGCTAACAGCCCATTTATTTGTGGATCCAGATCCCGAGGCTCGGCTAAAGATGGAAGTTTTATTGGCTTCCGGGTAGGTAATAACTTCCGGTGTTGCCTCTGGACAGCTTGTTGGACTGCTTGCCGGCGTGCCTGGTCCTGTACGCCCCCTCCATCACTCATCCCATAATGTGTTTGCTTGGTCCAGCACACCAGCTTGCCGGGTGTGCCATAGCATTTGATGCTAGATACATAATAAGCCTTAATTGTGCCAATCCAGTAGGATTTTCCCTGATATGTGCACTCTGAAGCGGAGTCATAGCATTGACTCGGCTGATAAGTATAAGCTGAAAATACAGGCCGGTATATGGACCACCTGTCACCCGGTTCCATGCAGGTGCACTGTACAGCCAAGGAGAGTGAGGACATTAGCATTAGTAACATCAGCCTTATGATTATCTTAGACATGATGCTGCAGTGATGGCACTAATTATAAGAAGATATAAAATAGCTATCAGGATTTTATGGCCTATGTTCCAGTCAGGTGGGGTGGCGCTAGCTAGCCCCACTGCTAATACGCAGACTGGTATAGAAAACAAGGAAAGAGGCAAGGGAGCACAAAAGAAATATATTTAACAGCTGCGTTGGGCTTTCCTCAAGCTTCGGCCGTGCGTTGACTAGCCAGCTTCCGGGTGTGGCTAGAGCAGGGCTCGTTGATCCTCAGGCTTCGGCCGTGCGTTGACTAGCCAGCTTCCGGGTGTGGCTAGAGCAGGGCTCGTCGATCCTTTTCTGGTCCCTCTTGATCTTGATCTTGAGCGGGTCTCCCGGGACACTCTCAATTTTCCAGGGACCCTCTGTCTGAGGTGCAGTTGCTCTCTTGACTCTGGAGTGGTGGATCCAAGGGACGATTCCTGCAACTTTAACAGCTGTAGGAGTAGTTAATACCACTAAATATGGTCCCTTCCATGTTGGTTTGAGAGGTTCCTTTTTCCAATCCTTCACCCATACCTGGTCACCTGGTTTATGGGGATGCACTTGAACCCCTAATGAAATGGGGGTTTTCTCTATCACCCAACCCCAAACTTCTCGTAGTACTTTTCCTAGTCCCAACAGTTGTTGGTGGAGCCCTAGATTTCCTATTTCTGGGGTGGGGTTTCTCATCCTGACTAAAGGTGGCGGTCGCCCATAGAGGATTTCAAAGGGAGAGTACCCAATATTAAATCTTGGGGTGCATCTAATTCGCAACAGAGCCAGGGGTAGAATGTCCACCCAGGGAAGCTGGGTTTCTTGGCTGATTTTAGCTATAATTTGTTTTAGAGTTCTGTTCATTCGTTCTACTTTCCCTGAGCTTTGAGGCCGGTATGCTGTGTGTAGGTTCCAGCGAATGCTCAGTGCCTTTGCCACTTGCTGTACAATTTCTGACACAAAGGCGGGTCCATTGTCAGACCCGATGGAGGTAGGCATTCCAAATCGAGGGATAACATCCCTGAGAAGAGCCTTTGTCACTTCCCTTGCTTTCTCTGTCCTGGTGGGGTAGGCCTCTACCCACCCTGTGAAGGTGCAGACAAAAACCAGCAGGTACTTATATCCCTTATTGGGCCCAAGTTCAGTAAAGTCCACTTCTAAATCTTCAAAGGGAGCCAATCCACATCGTTGTATTCCCATTGGCCCAGTGAGCCCTTGTTTTGGATTGTTTTGTGCACAGAGCAAGCAGCGTTGGGAAACTGATGCACATAGAGTAGGGAGACGAGAAATTAGGAAATATCGCTTTAAGAGGGCCTCTAAAGCTGTTTTTCCCATATGTGTGGCTTCGTGCTGTTGTTGGACTAAACGATAAGCTAGTCGTTCTGGGATGAAAACCCTTCCATCCGTCATGATCCACCATCCGTCCTTTCTTTTCTCTCCTCGTTCAGCCTGTGCCCACTTGTTTTCATCATGACTATATTCTGGGGCAGTGGGTAGCTCTGGCGCTGCCATAACTTTAATTACTGAGTGTTCCCAGGCGGTTGCTTCTCTTGCCTTTTGATCAGCTAGCCTGTTCCCCTGGCTCACAGGGTCATTTCCTCTTTGATGTCCCTTACAGTGAATAATGGCCACTTCCTTTGGATCCCATACTGCCTCCAGTAACTGTAAAATTTCTTCTTTGTTTTTGATTTCTTTTCCCCCAGCAGTCAAAAGTCCTCTCTCCTTATAGATGGCTCCATGTACATGCAAGGTTGCAAATGCATATTTGGAATCAGTGTATATATTGACTCGTTTTCCTTTCCCTTCCCTTAGTGCCTGGACCAGTGCCCAGATCTCTGCTCGCTGAGCAGACCATCCTGGGGGAAGGGACTCTGCCTTTATTACCTCTCGGGTTGTTGTTACAGCGTAACCTGCTCGCCGTTGTCCATCTTGCATGTAACTGCTGCCGTCTGTGAAAAGTTCCAGGTCTGGGTTTTGCAGGGGCTTGTCGGTTAGATCAGGCCTGCTTGCATACACCTCTTCAATGATTTCTTCGCAGTTGTGGTCAGGTTGCCCTTCCCCTTCAGGCAAATATGTGGCTGGGTTTAAGGTTTGCACAGTCTCTAGACGGACTCTTGGATTTTCACATAGAAGCCCCTGGTAGTGGGTCATCCTTGTGTTAGTTATCCATTTGTAACCTGGGCCATTCATCAGGGCCACCACAGAATGGGGCACTTTTACATTTAAAGTCTGTCCCAGTGTGAGTTTGTCTGCCTCATTGACCAGGAGGGCTGTGGCAGCGAGGGCCCGTAAACAGGGTGGCCATCCTGATGCTACAGGGTCCAGTCTTTTAGATAAATAAGCCACAGGGCGCTGCCATGGCCCCACATTCTGAGTTAGGACTCCAAGAGCAGTTTGGTCTCTTTCATGTAGAAACAGATTAAACTCTCGTGTTACATCTGGTAAGCCTAGTGCTGGGGCTTGGGTTAGTAGTTCCTTTAATTGCCTAAAGGCATTTTCTTGTTTAGTTTCCCATTTGAGGGTTTCTTTTCCTGATCCAGCAGTTGCTTCGTAGAGGGGCTTGGCTATTCTTGAAAATCCGGGGATCCAGATCCGGCAAAACCCAGCTGCGCCCAGGAACTCTCTCAGTTTCCTTTTTGTTTCCGGTCTGGGTATGGCACAAATAACTTGTTTTCGTTCTGGTCCTAGGGCTCGGTGTCCCTCTGAGATAATAAATCCCAAGTATTTGACTGTCTTTTTGCAGATCTGGGCCTTTTTCCATGAGACCTTGTACCCAGTTGTTTGGAGTAGCCCTAGGAGGGCTCGAGTTCCTTTCCAACAGTCCTCTTCACTGGGGCTGGCTAACAGCAAGTCATCCACATACTGGAGCAGAGTACAGTTCAATGTTTCCCCAGGGAATTTTACAAGGTCTGTGGCTAGTGCCTCTCCGAACAAGGTGGGCGAGTTTTTAAAGCCTTGGGGGAGACGTGTCCATGTCAGTTGAGTTTTTCCTCCTGTATGGGGATCCTCCCATTCAAATGCGAATATGGGCTGGCTCACAGGTGAGAGTCGAAGACAGAAGAAAGCATCTTTAAGGTCTAGGCATGTAAACCATTTGGCATCTGCCGGAATGAGGCCCAGAAGAGTGTATGGATTTGGCACTGCTGAATGTATTGTAGTGACTACTTCATTTACTTTTCGTAAGTCCTGCACTGGCCTATAATCTGTTCCTTCTGCTTTCTTCACTGGGAGCAACGGTGTGTTCCAGGGAGATCTGCACTCAGTTAGGATTCCCTCTTGTCTGAGGCGCTGTATATGCTTCTGGATTCCTAGGTGGGCCTCTCGAGGCATGGGATATTGCTTCTGTCTGACTGGGCTGGCTCCAGGTTTGAGGTCAATCACCAGTGGTGCCTGATTATGTGCCAAGCCTGGTGGTCCATTTTCAGCCCAGACTAATGGAAACTCTTCCAGGAGTTTGCAAGGATTTTCCTGGAGTTCTCTGCTCTCATACAGACGCCACTCTTCTTCTCGGGGAACTGAGATGGCTAGAATCATAGACTCTCCCTGTAGGGTCAGATGTGCCTGTTTCCCGGGGACAAAGGTAATTTGTGCCCCCAATTTAGACAGAAGGTCTCTTCCAAGCAATGGTATTGGGCATTCAGGCAAATATAAAAATTCATGTGTCACTAGATGGCCCCCTACTTGACAGGATCGTGGTTGGCAGAAATGGCGGGCAGTTGAGTCCCCAGTAGCCCCAATAATAGTCGCCTTTTTTTTTGGTCAGGGGGGCTACAGGTTGGGTCACCACAGAATACTCTGCTCCTGTGTCTACCATAAAAGTCATTGGTTGGCCCCCTATAAACATCTTGACCTTGGGCTCCCGGGGGCCCAGGGGCAGGGAGCCCGGTCTCTCCTATTCTGAGTTAACCCCAGCCAGTCCGATGTGATTACTGGCTGGTGGCTCCAGCTGATAAGTAGGCCTTTTAGGGAGTGCTCTCTTTCCATCCTTTCTGTTTGGGCACTCGCTCTTCCAGTGCCCAGTCTCCCGGCAGTATGCACATTGGTCTCGGCCCAGGGGCATCCATGGTTGGGGTCCCCTCTTCCGGGGTGGTGCAGGGTTCTGGCTGAAGCCTGTTTTCCCCAGGGCTGCTGCAAGGAGCGCGGCTTTCTGCTTCATTCGCTGGTCTGCTTCTCGTTGGGCTTCCCGTTCTCGGTTTACAAAAACTTTGTTTGCTACTTCCAGCAGCTGTGTAGCGTTCATCCCTGCGAATCCATCCAGTTTTTGGAGTTTCCGGCGTATATCTGGGTATGATTGGGCTACGAAGGCAGCGTTGACCATCCGTTGGTTTTCTTGGGCCTCAGGATCAAAAGGAGTGTAGACTCGGAATGCTTCACACAGTCTCTCATAGAAGTCAGTGGGGGTTTCGTCTGGCCTCTGGGTCACTGTGGTCGTTTTAGACATGTTAGTTGGCTTCTTGGCTCCTGCTTTTAGCCCTTGTAGGATGGCCTCCCGGTACTCACGTAGTGCTTCTCTTCCTTCTTGAGTGTTAAAGTCCCAATCTGGTCTGGTGTCAGGGGCACGTGTCATGGCCCACGCCTCAACATCCATTGTGTCCCCAGGGGCTCGGCCCTGCAGCCATTTTCGTGCTTCAGTGAGAATGCGTCTCCTCTCCTCTGTATTGAAAAGAGTCAGAAGCAGCTGGCGGACATCTTCCCAGGTGGGCCGGTGAGAATGGAAGATAGACTCTATGAGGTCAATCATAGCCTGTGGCTTTTCAGAGTAGGAAGGAGTGTGATGGCGCCAATTGAGAAGGTCTGTGGTGCTAAAGGGTTGGTAGTAGAGTACGGGGTGCCCAGGCTGAACAGTCCCGTCTTCCCCAACTTGCTGTGGCCCTTGTGTCTCCCGCAGCGGCATTTGGAGGGCCGGTGGTGCTGGCTTCACGGCTTGTGCTGAGCGGAGTCTCCTTCCTACCGGCTCAGGCTGGGGGCTGAGTTCTGCCTCTGGGTCCTCAGGTTGGGGAGGTGGTGACACAGAGGGTGGTGGTGTCTCCAATGGGACTGGAGGTGTTTGTGCCTTGGGGGCATATGGAGGGGGCAGGCATATCTCGTCTTCTGCGTCTCCCTGGAAAATCGGTTTTTTTTCTGTCTTTTTGGCTTGGACTGGCTGAGCTGCTAATATCTTGCATTGCCCAGGTCCATTCGAGCAAAACCGAATCCATGGGGGTAGAGTCTGGGCGATATTCAGCCAGGAGTCAATGTAAGGGAATTGATCTGGGTGGCCTGGGGTTCCAGTGATTATTTGATAGACTGCTCGCACTGTTGCTAGGTCCAGAGTTCCTCCTGAGGGCCACCCGACTCCAAAGGCAGTCCATTCAAGCTCACACAAAGTGCGCAGCCTGCCAGGGGTCATTCGAATTCCATAGTCTCCTGAGAACCCCTTTTTGAAATTCTTAATCATGCAGTCTAGAGTGGTGGGTTTTGACTTAGAGCCTCCCATTCTTTTAGATATTTAAGGATAATAGTTCTGTTGCTTTAGATGTTTGGGAAGGTAGCCTTTATATCTTTTTCTTCTTCACTCTTCAAAACACCGGAGTTCCCAGAGAGACTGCTCTCTTGCTGGGTCTATGAGTTGTTTTAAGGCTAACTTGGTCAGGGACTCTGGGTTCCAGTCTCAGCTGATGTCTCTGGATCTCAAGGCCTCAAGCAGTTTCAGGGACTTTCTTCATTAAATCCTCTCTATATTCTGAACTAACGTATCAGGGGCGTGGGACTGACGGCAGATGGCAAAACAAATGGACTAGAAAAGGGACCTCCAGGGCTGGGCAAGCCCGGTCCTGAAGGAATTCATCTTCTAAACTTACGTCCTGGGTGTCTGGGGCTAGGCAAAAGGGGCACTACTTGGGTCAGTTCAGTAGGGGAACAATAAGTCTCGGGTGTTCTGTGACAGAGTCAGGTAGGAGACTTTCTCAAAGAAATAGCATCCTAGCCTCCAAGGGCACAGGGGCGTTGACTCATTGGCTATGTCCTTTTCCCTCCCAGTGTAGCCACCCTGTGCCGGTGTCGCAGACAAGACAAGGGAGGGTTTTCGTTGCGTCCGCCTGGCCGCTCCCCTCGCGGGGACGAAGGTGCCTCTTAGCTTTGGCGGGTCAGTATAAGCCGCTGACTCCGATCGGGACCCTGAGGGACCGATACCGCCCTGAGCCGTATGAGGTCACCACGGAACCGCAGGTTGGGACTCACTCGAACTCCGTAGCAGAATGCCGTGGAGCTACAAACTCGAGCCTGATCGCATGCTTCACAGGCCGCTCATTCACTCACACATACACACATACACAGAGGTTAACAACATTCCTCCCACCAATACCAATATCCTATTTCCTGTAGGAGGGGATCAGCCTCCTCTTCTGTCCACTGGGACAGGACCTGATTCCTGACCTGATTCCTGATTTCCCCGTCTGAGTTACCATCAGACGGAGAGCCTGTAGGAGGGGATCAGCCTCCTCTTCTGTCCAATGGGACAGGACCTGATTCCTCCCGGGGGATCCTACCTTGTCCGGACGGCCACCTGGTGAGTCTGTCCGTCCCTCCACGGAGTCTGGCTCTGGTTGTAGCCCAGCCACCCGGGGGGCCGAGTTGCCGTCACGAAAGAGAACCCGGAATACCGTCGGGTGGCGCCACCTCGTTCGCTGCCGGAGTCCCGTCCCCCGGTCGGCCGGAGCCACCAGTCCAGCGGCTCAAGGGGCCGGCGTGGTTGTATCTCACTGGGGCCTCCAGAAATGTTACGGAAATGACAGGCCAGCCAAGAAACAAGCACCACTCGGAGGGTTGGAGTACTCAGATTTATTACGCCGGCGGGCTCAGAGGGGCTTCTGCTCCGAAGCTCTGAGCACCTCCAAGACGTGCACATGAGGTTTTATAGGGTTAATTACAAGTATGGGGCTATTAGCCAATAAGGTTCAAACAACAAAAAGCAAGGAATCAGTACACTGGAGCTTATCAATTTGGAACAGATCACGTTACTGACACTTGTTGAGCTTGGATTTACGAGTTAGCTTGTTAGCCCAGTAAACTGACACTAAACTTTAGATTTACAAGTTAGCCCGGCAGAACTTATATCAGTAAACCGACACTTATCACACTTAGATTTGTGACTTAGCTTGTTAGCCCAGCTGGGCTTTTCCTTCACACTAGAAGTTAAATCTCTTCATCCTGAGCCTCAAGACCTATTGGGGGTTGAATTCTCCACCATTTTGATGTTAATTGCTGTGGTCTTTCTTGAATGGCTTGCTCTGCCCCCTTCCATCCTGTCTCACTGTGATGACACAGAGAGAGCAAAGGCCGGGCCCTGCGTGTGTTCCTGCATTTAACAGCGGGAGATGTGGGGTGGGCTGAGGATGACTCTGAGTGGTGAGAAATATGTTTCAGATTTTCCCACATGAGACATGGGGACCTGCTAGCAGCCATTGCAGATTTATCTCACGGGCATTATCGCTTGTGTTGTTACGGAAACAACAGGCCAGCCAAGAAATAAGCAGCACTCAGAGGGTGGGAGTACTGAGATTTATTATGCCAGCGGGCTCAGAGGGGCTTCTGTTCCCAAGCCCTGAGCACATCCAAGACGTGCACATGAGGTTTTATAGGGTTAATTACAAGTATGGGGCTTTTAGCCAATAAGGCTCGAACAACAAAAAGCAAGGAATCAGTACACTGAAGCTTATCAATTTGGAACAGATCACGTTACTGACAATTGTTGACCTTGGATTTACGAGTTAGCTTGTTAGCCCAGTAAACTGACACTGAACTTCAGATTTACGAGTTAGCCCAGCAAAACTTAGATCAGTAAACCGACACTTATCACACTTAGATTTGTGACTTAGCTTGTTAGCCCAGCTGGGGTTTTTGTTCACAGTGTCACTCATCTTTTCTATTTTCCTTTTATTTTTAAAGTATTTAATCCAAATTTAATATCAGGATTTTTTTGGAAAGAAATTTCTCTTTTTCTTTTCTTTGGGGCTCTTTTGGGGGGTAGGTAATTAGGTATATTTATCTCTTAGTGGAGGCCCTGGGGCTTGAACCCAGGACCCTGTTCACACTAAGCACACGCTCTACCACCTGCCCCATCATCTTTTTCTTTTTGCTTTAGCTGCCAAGAATCTTACAGCTGAATTTCTAGTCCGCCTTTAACACTTGCCCTGACTTCATGGAATCCATTTTTATGAGTTTACCTCCCCCTGGTTTCATTTAAGTATTGAATCTCCATTTTCTCTTCACTCTCAGTTTTGCCTTTTTGTTGTTATGGTTGTTAAGCTGTGTTTAAAAAATTGTTTAATTTCTCTTTTAGCAGGAGGCTGAAGTAAATAAATATGTAAACAAACATCACACTTAAATGCTTTTATATATTCTAAGCTGTTTAGTAGTTAATTAAAAACCAAATTGAATATTAAAGGGATAACATTTTTAAATTATTTTTTAATTTTTTATAAAGACATAGCTGATTTAAAATATATGTTTCAGGTGTACAATAGATGCTCCATTTATAGTTACTGTAAAACATTGTCTGTATTCCCTGTGTTGTAAGATACATCCCTCTAGATTGTTTACATTACATGTTGCAGTTTGTATAAGAAAGTTGGGTAACGCAGAGTCTGGAACGTGGCTGTGTATGACTCAGGTTCACGCTCACCCTGCCTGTCAGAGCTCAGGCCTTCACTCCTTTCTGCAGGGGAGCGAGTGGAGGCAGCTCTCATCAGCGCTGGCACCACACTCTGAGTGGCAGTGACAGCAGTGACTGTGTGTGGACGTGAAAATTGTTGTTCCAAGAGTTTTACATGCTTTTCTGCATTTAATAATTAAAGCCCTCCTGTGAGGAAGCGTTTTAAGTTTTTAATGAATAATACATTTTATTTTGATATTGATAGACTTCAAAACTCCGGAAAATTTACAGGAGTAGTACAATAAATGCTTAGATACAGTTCACCTTAAAGGGCACTATTTGCCCTTTTGTGACGGGCTTAT